>NC_057344.1:165381443-165684777 GCF_016509475.1 Prionailurus bengalensis | reverse complement strand
ACTAGATGAAGCAGAAGAAAAGATCAGTGAATTCAAAGACAAAAAAGTGAAAGTCACCCTATCAGAGCAGCTAAAAGAAAAAAGAATCTTAAAAAAGTGAAGATAGCTCAAGGGACTTATGGGACAACATCAAACGGACTATCATTCACATTATAGGAATCCCAGAAGGAAAAGAAAGGGAAAAAGGGGCAGAAATCTTATTTAAAGAAATAACGACTGAAAACTTCCCTAATATGGGAAGTGAAACAGAAATCCAGAGCCAGGAAGACCAGAGTTTAATTTTTTTTTTTTTTTAACGTTTATTTATTTTTGGGGCAGAGAGAGACAGAACATGAACGGGGGAGGGGCAGAGAGAGAGGGAGACACAGAATCGGAAACAGGCTCCAGGCTCTGAGCCATCAGCCCAGAGCCTGACGCGGGGCTCGAACTCACAGACCGCGAGATCGTGACCTGGCTGAAGTCGGACGCTTAACCGACTGCGCCACCCAGGCGCCCCAAGGAAGACCAGAGTTTAATAAGATGAATCCAAAGAGACTAACACCAAGACATATTATAATTAAAATATCAAAAGTTAAAGACAGGGAAAGAATCTTAAAAGCAGCAAAAAAAATTTTTTTTGTTTCAGCAGAAACTTTACAGGCCATAAGGAAGTGGCACAATAAAATCAAAGAGCTGAAAGAAAAAAAAAAATTCCAACCAAGAATATTCTAGCCAACAAAGTTATCATTTACAATTAAAGGAGAGAGAGAGTTTTCCAGATAAGCAAAAGCCAAAGGATTTCACCACCACTAACTGGCCCTAGAAATGTTAAACGATCTTCTTTAAGCTGAAAAGAAAGGACACTAATTAGGAACAAGAAAACATATGAAAGAATAAATCTCACTGGACAGGAAAATATATAGTAAAGGTAGTGGGTTTATCACTTAACAAAGGTGGTGTATAGATTAAAAGACAAGAGTAGTGAAAGTGACTATGATTACAATTATTAGTAAAGGATATACAAGATTAAGAGTAAAATGTGACATCAAAAACATAAAGCATGGGGGGAGAGTAAAAATGTAGAGTTTTAGAATGTGATCAAACTTAAGTTGTTATCAACTTCAAACAGGCTGTTATAAGCTGTAACATGTAAGCTTCATGATAATCACAATGCAAAAACCTATAGTAAATACATAAAAGATAAAGAGAAAAGAATGTAAATATGCCATTAAAGTCATCAAATCACAAAGAGCAAGAGAAGAAAGAAGGAACAGAAAGGAACTACAAAAACAGCCAGAAAACAATTAACAAAATGGCAATAAGTATGTATCTATCAATGATTACTTTACGTATAAATGAACTAAACTCTCCAATCAAAAGACCCAGAGTGGCTATATGGATAAGGGAAAAAAAAAAAAAAAGACCCATTTATATGCTACCTATAAGAGATTCAGTCTTTTTTTTTTCTTTTTGGCTCTTTTCAGTTCATTGCATGAAGGAGTAACACTAGTCCACGTTAAAAGTGGATCCGAAATGGTTACATTACATAAGCTGTGAGATTTTTAAACTGGTGACAAGGGACAGAAGGCAAATTCTACTCATTGTGAGGAAATCCTCACTAACAGCCATGAACCTTCAGCTGGTCGTCCTCAGCCAGTCCAATCTCTATGAATTGGCATACGTCCTCGTGCTGGTCACCCTGTAGCTGAATTACTTCTCCGTGTTCTGGATGCTCAATTATAGTACTATTACAGGCAAATTTCTTCTTAAAGACCTTCACTAGTTTCTTTTTATCATAAGCATCAGCAATCCCCTGGATTTTTCTGCTGCTATTCTCCGATGAATGCTTATGGATATAATCTTTAGCAGGAAACAGATTATCCCCCTTACTTGCATCAGCAAAGGGGCCAAAAGAGTGGAGATTCCAGATAGCAGACATAAGATACAATCCCTTTTCCTTGGTGGAAACGGCCCATGAAAGGTGGTGGTGAGAGAAGGTTGGCACGCGGGACAGAGCACTGGGAAGCAAGGGGGCTCAAGGGTGGTGCTGCTGAGTCCTCAGAGGTGGGTCAGTGACTAGGGCCAAAAGATTCTTTTTTTTTTTAATTTTTTTTAATTTTTTTTATTTTTGGGACAGAGAGAGACAGAGCACGAACGGGGGAGGGGCAAAGAGAGAGGGAGACACAGAATTGGAACCAGGCTCCAGGCTCCGAGCCGTCAGCCCAGAGCCCGACGCGGGGCTCGACCTCCCGGACCGCGAGATCGTGACCTGGCTGAAGTCGGACGCTTAACTGACTGCGCCACCCAGGCGCCCCAAGATTCATTTTTTGTTGTTTATTTATTTATTTATTTTGAGAGAAAGAGAGAGAGAACAGGGGAGGGGCAGAGAGAGAGGGAGAGAGAGAATCCCAAGCAGGCTCCTTGCTGTCAGTGCAGAGCCCAATGCAGGGCTCGATCCCACAAACCATGAGATCATGACCTGAACAGAAATCAAGAGTCAGATGCTCAACTACCCAGGTGCCCTGAGACTCCTTTAGATGTAAAAGGCACAAACAGACTAAAAGTGAAGGAATAGAAAAAGATATTCCATGCAAATGGAAACCAAAAGAATGTTGGGGTAGCTATACACACATCAGAAAAAATAGACTTTTTTTAAATGTTTATTTATTTTTGAGAGAGAGAGTGCAAGCAGGGCAGGGCAGAGAGATGGGGACAGAGGGTCCAAAGCAGGCTCTGTGTTGATAGCAGCGAGCCCGATGTGGGGCCTGAAATCGAGAACTGTGAGATCATGACTTGAGCCAAAGTCAGTCGTTCAATCGATGGAGCCACCCAGGTGCCCCAGAAAAAACAGAGTTTAAAACAAAAACTGTAATAAGAATCAAAAAAGGGCATTACATCATGACAAAGGGGTCATTCCAACAAAAGGATATAACATTTGTAAATATTCATGCACCCAACATAGAAGCACCTAAATATAGAAAGCAAACATTAACAGACCTAAAGGTAGAAATATACAGAAATACAATAATAATAGGGGTCTTTAATACCCTACCTGCATCCAGACAGAAAATCAATAAGAGAACATCAGCCTTAAATAGACCAAATAAACTTAACAGATATTTACAGAACATTCCATCCAAAAGCACCAGAATACACATTCTTCTTAAGTGCACACAGAACTTTCTCAAGGTTCCTGTTAGGGGTGATGAAAAGCTTTGGAACCAGACAGTGGTAATTGTTGCACAACATGACGAATGTACTTACTGCCACTGATCCGTACAATTTAAATGGTTACAATGGTAAATTTTATGTGTATTTTACCACCATAATTAAAAAAAAAAAAAAAAAAGACAAGCCACCAAGTACAAACAAGTATCTGCAAAGCATATAGGGACAATGAGTTTGATTCAGAATATATGTATCTTTTAAAAATAAGTAAGAAATTTTTCTAATTGGGGAAAGAAGGAAAAATATCCAAACAGGCACTTCAACAGAGAGTAAATGCCAATGGACAATGTGAATACACAGACTTGCTCATCTACTGTAGTAACCCGAGAAATGCAGGTTGAAAAGACAGTGAAACACCACTATACACACACCTACTCAGAGGCAGGGGTGAGGCTCAGGGGAAAGGCTCAGGGCGGAGACAGGGAAGTTCCAAAGTCTGAGCAGAAAGTGGGAAGGGGAGGGTCTCCTCTTCCCCATAGTCAACAACTGCTGCCAATACATGTGGATGTTTAATAACTATTTTAAGATCTGAGAATCATAATTGGCCATGAAAACGATTCTAGTGAATTACTCACATAATCCAATTTCTTCATTTTAGAGTAGAAACTGGGGCACTGACTGGGTAAATGACCTCCCCAGGGTCAAACTGGCTGGCACAGCCAATTCTCTCTGCCAATTCATGTTCCACTGTGCCCCAGTGCCTTGAAGTACACGAACAGAAGGGCCAAATTTTGTCACTCCCCACTCATAACCCTCCAAAATCTCCCATCACATTAAAAAACAAAAAATCCAAAGTCTTCTCCATGGCCCCCAAAGATCTCTGGCCTCCCCCACCACTACACCCCACTCCATTCCATTTCAGCCCCTGAGCCTCTCTGCTGTTCGCCGAGCAGAGCACGGAAGCACCACCTGCCTTTCCTGACACCCTGCAGTCCCGGTTCCCCTCCCCAAGGACTTCCCCTCCCCCCTGCCTGTCTTTTCTTAAGATCTCTATTCCCTGACCACTGACCAAAGAGAGAAAGAAAGAACAGAAAGAAAGAAAAGAAAAGAAAGAAAACCCACAAGCATGCAAGTCCCCACCCCTCCCATCCTGCTTTGCTTTTTTTCAAGGTGGGAGATATTTATTGGTTTATCTGTATGCTGCCTTTCTCCTCTAGAATGTAAGTTCCATGACAGCAGGACATTTGCTTTGCATATGTTTTTGTGTCCTCAGAGCTTGGAACATTGTCCACCACAAAATAATTGACTGTAGTAATTTTGTAATTGATTCAAGTAAAAAGAGGCATGGTTTTTTTGTTTGTTTTTGTTTGTTTGCTTATTTGGCTAGAAAATTAAGGTAGAGAGGTCTGGGGAACTTCTAAGTCAAATGGCCTACGTTTGAATCTCCTCACTCCACCAATTGGTAGTGATTATGAATTACAAACTCAGACTTCCCTGCTTTTAAATTTTATATTTCAGTACAATTCAGAAAGTTTGCTGTTATTATGTACATTCCTCCACCATCAATACTTCCCTCCAGCACACAGTTTAAAATTTGCTCAGCAAAGAAATATTTAATCCTACCCTTTTGAGTATTCCTACTTAGAACTGAAAATGCTTTAATTTTTGCTAACTTTTAAAAAATTAGCAAATTTATCCATTATTTGGATTAAATTTAATAGAAAATAATCCTTTTTATAGCAAAGTTGGTATAGAAAATTGTGCCTCTATGTAATATTTAGAAATAGCATGGTATACTGGTAAGTTACAAAGTAGATTTATAATGATCAAGAGCTTGATTATATATTAACAGCACCTAATTACAACAAACATACAATGACAAATAACTTATTCACAAGAGGAACTATAACCATAACACGCTCAGGAATTCATTTAACAAGAAAAGTATGGTACTTCGGGGCACCTGGATGGCTCAGTCAGTTAACCATCTGACTCTTGATTTTGGCTCAGGCGATGATCTCACGGTTCGTGAGTTTGAGCCCCATGTCAGGCTCTGTACTGACAGCAAGGAGCCTACTTGGGATTCTCTCTCTCCCTCTGCCCCTCCCCCACTAGCACATTTTCTCTCTCTCTCTCTCAAAATAAATAAACAAACTTAAAAAGAATGTATGGTACTTTAAAAAACAACTCTGAAAGTATTAGAGATAAATTTAACAGATTAAAGTAGACATATAACACTTTGTTCTTGAAAGGAAGACTTCTAAGGACAGAAACCAATTATAGATGTGATGGTTTACAATGGAGGTGCTTGGGAGTATTTCACTGGCAGAATTTATAGATAGTGTCAGGTATTAGGACAAATAAAGTCTTTACACTCTATAGAAACAGATCAAGGTTTTGAGTGGCCTGAAGCTTATACGCTTTAAGAAGAAGACTTTTTTTTTTAAGTGCAAAATTATGAATACAAAACTGCTAGGGTGCCTCCCGGAACCTTAGAAAGGGCTCTGGAATGAAAAGTCTCTAATGCTTGCTTTTCTTTAACTTCAGGGCAGACCCACCTCTGGTGTATGAAAATGTCACACTGAAGCAGCACATTTATCACAGCCAGGATCCCATCACGCTCGCCACTCACAAACATCCAGAGGAAAACATTCAGAGCAGACAGTCCCAGTGAGAGCTCTACCAACACAGGCTCAGAGATGCCGGGATGTGAACTAGCCTTACTCTGAGGCATGCATTTCCACCGGTTACCAGAACCCCCAAGTGCAGCTGACTGCAAGCAACAGAGATGAATTCAAAGAGTGGATCCCCTGCGATCCTAGGAGAATGACCCAGTTATGCTTAGCGCAAAAACGTCTAGATCTGAGAAAAGCCAGACCCAAGAGCAAAAACCTTGAAATACATACATAACAAAGACAAAAGGGGGTGAGAGTGCAACATATCTCATGTGTAGAGCTAGAACAGAAACTGCCGGTGCTTATATGGTACGTGCTCTATGCCAGGAACTGCCCTGGTCCCTTCACATACAGAGACCCATTTACTCCTTACCAGAACCTAGAAGGGTAGTCCTGCTTTCTCCCCAGTTTGAAGATGAAAAAATGAGGTGTAGAGATTAAGTAACTTGTCCAAGGTCCCACAGCAAAAAGTAACAAATTTAGGATCTGAACCCAGGTAATCTGGCTCCAGAGTCCACAGTGTTAATCTCTCACGCTCTAATGCACAGAAACCCTATTAATTTGGAAATGAGCCTTAGACCACAACTGCAGTTCCCTATGATTAAGGGAGAGCAGACAACTGCTGATAAATTGATTCGAGAACCTCATGAAATACACTATCTCATCCAGTGGATTTGGGTTTTGTTTCCTACAGATGTTTCAGTCATCACACCCGTGCTTAAAAAGTGATCAAATAATGGGGCGCCTGGGTGGCTCAGTCGGTTGGGCGTCTGACTTCGGCTCAGGTCGCGATCTCACAGTCCGTGGGTTCGAGCCCCACATCGGGCTCTGGGCTGATGGCTCAGAGCCTGGAGCCTGCTTCCGATTCTGTGTGTCCCTCTCTCTCTGCCCCTCCCCTGTTCATGCTCTGTCTCTCTCTGTCTCAAAAATAAAAAAATAAAAAAATAAAAATTAAAAAAACGTTAAAAATAAAAAAAATTAAAAAAAAGTGATCAAATGGGACATCTGAAAATAAAGAAATGACCCAGTAAAAAAAATAAATAAAAATAAAACGGGGCACCTGGCTGGCTCAGTCAGAAGAGCATGCGTCTCTTGATCTCGGGTCATGAGTTCAAGCCCCATGTTGGGTGTAGAGATTACTTAAATAAATAAAACTTAAAAATAAAATTCTGGGGTGCCTGGGTGGCTCAGTCGGTTAAGCGTCTGACTCTTGATTTCAGCTCAGATCATGATCACACGGCTCACGAGATCAAGCCCCGCATTGGGCTCTGTGCTGACAGTGTGGTGCCTGCTTGGGACCCTCTCTCTCTCAGAAATAAACATTTTCTTTAAGAAAAGAAAAATTCTGAATTACATATTTGATCTTTAGCATGAAGCTACTCACCTTTTTCCACGACAATTCAAATCTATACCATTTATTTTGATGTTGTACTGTAATCAATCCTAGTCGGGACTGAATCGACCTAAAACTCCATTTGCTTAACTCATAAAAAATGTTAAACAAACTTAATATATTATGGTAGATTCATAGGGCGTCCTTTCCAGCTGTGACACTGTTCTCTCCTGTTGGGATTGACTATGAGTGATTAAATTCACATTTAATTGAGTTACTTGTGAGTTTTTTCTGTGAAGAATCGAGTATTTACGAAATGAACTATTTAACCAAACTCACCTTAAAGTTCTTAAGGGTTACCATCTAAGCATAACCCTTTTCAACCTCTTTCACACAACCATTCACAGAAATCTTTTCTCTCTGTAGGTGTCTCTTCCACAAACTCTAATTTACTTGTATGCATGGGACTCCCACCTCACAGGGGGGCAGTGAGGAAAAAAAGAAACACAAACCATCAAGGTTAAAAGAACTGCCTTTTGAAGGTCTGATACACAGAGCCAAAGCAGGGAAGGAGGAAGGAAACTATGTATACAGGTGGTCAGTGAAGTTATGTTTAAGGAAGTCAGGCCCCCTTTGCGGTCATTAGCACAATGTGGTTTAACAGACAGCACATTAGCCAGAAAGATAAGACATCTTGGTTCATCTAGTCAGATGGGATGTCAATTCAGAGAAGGTGACCTGGCTTTGTTCCCTAGTTTCTTCACTTGCAAAGTAAACAGTGCAAACATTTGTTGGTTATCTGCAGATACGCCTCACGGAGATGCTAGCGAGTACACAGTATCGCAATATGTATGCAAAACACTTGCACTTTTGTGAAATCTAAGCCAACTAAAATTTAACAACAGAAGGAAACCTTGAAATCCTGTCTGTGCCACCACCCCCTATCACCCCTGGAAACCCAAGGGCAAGTGAAGTGTAAGAGTCCCAGATACTCCAGAAATACACAGGCGAGGGCAAACAGTGGGGTGTGAGGATGGGAACTCCAGCTTCACAGCCCAGTGGATGCAGTGGAATAAAGTCTGTCATTACAAGCCCGCGAAAGCAGAACTATAACTTAAGCAGCCTGTAAGCTTAACGGAGCCAGAGTCCTGCACCCTTTAATTCCTCCACCCCTAGCACACTGTACGTACTCGAAATCCTTCAAATAATGAGCAAGACAAATGACGTGAGGCCCGTGTAACAAATAAAAGTGTATGGACTGGGGCGCCTGGGTGGCTCAGTCGGCTGAGTGTCCAACTTCGGCTCAGGTCATGACCTCGAGGTCTGTGGGTTCTAGCCCCGCGTCGGGCTCTGTGCTGACAGCTGGGAGCCTGGAGCCTGCTTCAGATTCTGTGTCTCCCTCGCTCTCTGCCCCTCCCCTGCTTGTGCTCTGTCTCTCTCTCTCAAAAATAAATAAACATTAAAAAAAATTTTTTTAAAGTGTATGGGCTTATGACCTCTCTTCTGCCAGATAATTAACATATTAATATAGATTTAGTAAATATATACAATACTTTAAGATTTATACATTCTATAACTTATAAATATATAATGTATATATACCATTTATAAATAAACAATTATATATAATATATGTGTTTCTCTAAAATGAAAAAAAAATTCACATGTTACAATCTCACGAGCAGGGAATTATAACTTTCATGTTCCTTTTTGCTGTGGCAAATAAAATTAAAGAACAGCTATACCTATGTGATTATGTGGAATAAAGATAGAATGGAAAAAAGTTTTCTCATACGACTAGGATAATTGGGGGAAGGGGGAATTCCCTTCCCAAAATCTATTAAAAATCACTGAGAGATTTCATTTAAGTCTCTTATTCATTTAGTTTTATTCAACAAACAACTATTTTGGGTGCAATTTTTCATTTTAGGTGTTCAGTAATGTGGAAGGGTGCAAGTATTATAGACAATTCTCCATGATTAAAAATTTTAAAGGCACCTGGGTGGCTCAGTCGGTTAAGCGTCCGACTTCGGCTCAGGTCATGATCTTGTGGTTTGTGGGTTTGAGCCCCACGTTGGACTCTGTGCTGACAGCTCAGAGCCTGGAGCCTGCTTCAGATCCTGTGTCTCCCCTTCTCTGTCCCTCCCTTGGTCACACGCTGGTTCTCTCTCTCTCTCTCTCTCTCTCTCCAAAATAAATAAACATAAAACATTTTTTTTCAAAACTTAAAAAGGTAAATGAGCTTTAGTAATAAGACTACACCGTTTTCAATTATCTGAAGTAGTAATCGTCAAAGTTTAATATTTCATCTCAGAAGTACAGTATATTCACAAAATTCAAAGGCCATTAATGGCAGGAGTTCTAAGAGTCACAGAATGAATTGCTGAACAACACAGGTGTTTCTACGCTCCCTTTTATAGATAATTCCCTGTGTGTGCCTGACCAGTTTCAACCATGCTAAGATGCAGCATGTCCTAAACAACCTAGAAACAACTCAAAATGGAGTTTCACTTTCTCAAACTGCTGTAGGACTTCTGACAGTTCAGACTCCTGTAGTTGAAAATAACGTCCACATTTTAGTTTGGAGAAATGCAGCTTTGTTTCTAAACTTAAATAATGTATCTCCTAAAAAAAAATAAAATGAAACAAAATTGCAAGAGAAATAATTACCACAATGTCTCTAAAGACCTTTCTGCTCCCCCCCAAAACACTATCACCATCGTAATTATTGTCAACAAAACCTTTTTTGAGATCCTAATGGGTGCGAGGCATTGTGTGATAGGTTTCTCCTTTGCCCTCAAGGAGATTATTATGTAGTTTGTGAGGGAAAAGGCTATAATACTACTACTGATTATTATTATAATAACAGTAATTTTAAAAGGGCAAGGCATTTATAACCTTTGAGGGCAGGGGAGGACTAGAGATAAAGGAAAGGAACTATTAGGTGCAAAAAGAGCAAAACTTCAAAGGCCGAGAAGAGATTAGTATTTTTAAGCAAAGGTATCCTAAGAGTCACTAGATAGTGCCCATTCTGTGTACAAGCTCGTAAGTACTCTCAAGCAACCTACCTGAGCACCCCAAATACTACATCCTTCCCAGAACTAGGATTATACAATCAGAGGCTAACACAGGAACATTCAGGTCTGAGTTTTGGTCCAGGCTTAGCAACTAGCTTACTAGGTGAACTCAAGCAGATCATTTCCTTACCCTCAGTTCCCACAAGTGAAAAATTGGGGGGTCATTCTTTAAAACACCTCTAGGGACACATGGGTGGCCCAGTCAGCTGAGCGTCCAACTTTGGCTCAGGTCATGATCTCACGGTTCATGAGTTCCAGCCCTGCTTCAGGTGAGCTCAAGCCCCACTCTGGGCTCCGCACTCTCTCTCCCTCTCCCTCTCCCTCTCTGCACATGGTGGGATTCTCTCTCCCTCTCTGTCTCTGCCCACCTCACCCTCACCCACCCATGCTCTCATAAATAAATAAACAAATAAATAAATAAATAAAAATTTTAAAAATGCCTCCCAGCTCTAAAATTGTATAATTATTCTTTCTTACTAACAAATCAATTATCCACGTGTACCGGTAATTATCAGTTATATAAATCTATACAGGTCTAGTTGGTTAAGCATCCAACTCTTGATTCTGGTTCAGGTCATGATCTCAGGGTCATGAGATCAAGCCCTGAGTTGGGCTTCACTCTGAGAGTGGGTTTCTCTCTCTCTTCTTCTCTCTCTGCCCCTCCCCCATCTCAAAATTAAAAAAAAATTTTTTTTTTTTAAAGCCTATATAGGTCTAGAACAGAACGGTTCCACAAATATAGCAAACCCCCTTCCATGCCCATGGTATCTGCACGTGCTGTCCCCTCTGTACGGAAGGGGCACTCCCTGACCCACGTTGCTCCTACTCCAACCCTTGGCCAAGTGGACGCCTCCAACCCCTCCAACCTCCACCACCCCCCAAAATCCACAGAATCTATACTTTTGCCACCAAATCTTCCTCTGCTCATGTAATTTGATCTCTTCTTTAACAGTCCCTCGGGATAAGTGCTATCATACCTATCTTCATCAACAAACACTTACTAGAAACTACTAATTACAAAAGTAGCTTCAAAGATTTCTAAGAATCCCCAACCCAGTAGGTCATGATGCAACAGGGAAAAATAAAACTCATGTTACAAAAATCATGATTGTCAAACACAGTTCTTTAAAAAAAAAAAAAAACTGCAACAAGTTACACACATTTCCAATTAAGAGAAGTTTCTTTCAAGATAGGCAGGTGGGAAAAGAGAGGTGGGGAGAAACACTATATTTATTTCAACTATAATGCCATTTCCAAACATTGTGGGGATTGTTCCTTTCATAATTGCTTTCAGTGCCTATGGCACAGTCTTTTGAATATATTCAGTGGAAAAACTGTTAAATAAAACTTTGAGGGAAATTTGACTTTTTGATGTCACTAAAAATTGCTGAGAGCTAAGTCTTATGAATAAGATAAACTGGGTAACCATTTTTGAACAAAAATATTGATTTTCCTTATACTTCTTGTCTCATTGTAATACAAATACTCAAGGGAATGAACCACAGCTATCATAGCCTGATCCTTAGCAACCGTTTAACATGGGAGAATAAAAGTTAAAACTGAAGGTGGGAGGACATGGAAACTGGAATAAGTGATTTTTACTCATCCTAGTGGACCAGGCTACAATAATTTTTTTGGGAGGAGGGGGATCTCCCCACTCCTAATGATGACCATGAGAATGAGAGAAAGGGAATAGACTGCAAAGGTTTTTAAATCTGATTTCACGTTTGTAGGCATTCACACACAATCACTGAGTATTCATATGATAGCTGGCATGTTATCGGCTGTAACAAAAAAAACCAGCATCTCTTCTATACATTTCTCCTCCTCTCACCATGGTCATTTAAAAACTTTACATCTTGACCAACAAAATGCAACATGTAACCCAGGATTCTATCCAGGACTTGGCAAGAGGAGGAAGTGAAGTAGCAATGCAGTCATCCGTGGCATGATGAATGAATTTGACCACGGACTCTGGATTTGATGATAGTATTGTATCAGTGTTAAATGTCTGGACTTTGATCATTATGCTGTGGTTATAAAACAGAATGGACCTAGTTCCTAGACAATACACAAAGACCTTTCAAGTGGTAAAAGGAGCAATGTCTACAACTTTCTCTCAAATGGTTCAGAGAACAACATTCATTTAAAGAGAAAGACAGAGGGACACCAGGGTGGCTCAGTCAGTTAAACGTCAAACTTTGGCTCAGGCCACGATCTCATGGTCCATGAGTTCGATTGAGCCTCTCGTTGGGCTACTGACAGCTCAGAGCCTGGAGCCTGTTTTGGATATTATGTCTCCCTCTCTCTCTGTCCCTCCCCTTTAAAAATAAATAAACATTAAAAATAAAATAAAATTAAAAAATAAAGAGAAAGACAGCGACCAAGAGAATTATAGAGCAAATGGGGCAACTAGAGACAATTTGTGAATCTGAATAAAGGTTACTTGAGAATCCCTTATACTATTCTTCCAACTTTTCTGTAAGTTGAAACTACAGCAAAATTAAAAGTTACCCCCCCCAAATTTTAGGAATGGTATTCTCCCCCTCTTCTGTCTTAAATAGGTTTCTGCTTCCTAGAGAAAAAAAAAAAAATGAATAGCATTAAATGAAAATAGATTAACTTGGCAAATTAAGGGAATAAATCAGATCGTAGGACTTCAGACCCGGATCTTGGCCCTTTAAAGTGACTAATGATGAGGAAAGTCAGATCCAGGACAGTAGAATAAGAAAACAGATATGAATGAAAAGTGGGAGAAGAGATACAAGAAAGGAAACTGAGACACAAGACAAGAAGCTGATACAATCTAATTTCCAAAACAAGGAAACTCAACTGCCAACTAGAAAATGAGTTTTCATGGGTTAACATAGTTGAGACCTCTCAGAGCAAAACAAATAAAACCCCTAGGACACTAACCACTGTTCTGTCTGTGGAGTATTTAGAGCTGTCTCACTGTCTTACTTTTTACAAGCTGGTGAACTACACGGTAACCTCTAGAGTCTGATGTAAATGCTTCCAATTGACTTGTAAAAGCAACTGTTTTTTCCAGTCCACATCCATTCCCCAGAATCCTAACAAGTGCTGAAAATTATACATGTTCAGGTAGTGATTAGCAGGGCCTTGTGAACCTATGCTTCCCACTGGGAGGTCTACCTAGTCTAAAGATACAACTAAAAGACAAACATCACATCATCTCAGAACCTTAATAGGCTCTTATGTCTAGATCACTAAGAATCTCCAGGTTCCCAGGGGTGGTCAAGAGAACAACCCTATAAGACCCAGAAGACCCTAGAGAAATATAGGAGGCTACCCAGAGTATTCAAGAAACATGCGCCATTATACTTAAGAACTGATTGCTTCACCATCCTGACAATTAACCTGGGTAAAAGATTATAATATCAAGCATCTCATTACAAAGAATGTTAGAATAAAATAAGGAAAGCACCTGTAGCATTATAGGAAGGACTCAAATCCTGGCTCTTCTACATATAAGCAGTGTGACAACCTCTCTGGTTGTTTACGATGTATGTTTAAGATAAACCTGTCCTGCCTGCTTCTGAAGTTTGAGGTCTGCCCATCTCTCCTTTGATCCATGCAGCCATCCAACATGTACTGAATCTTCAACTCTGCACTAGACTTTTGGAAATACAAAGATGGAAAAGCTATGAGCCCTGCCCTCAAAGAGCTTAAAGTCCACTGGGGGACACATTTATGCAGTTAAAGCTGGGTAACCAAGGTGCCACCAACAAAGACATGCACAGAACACAGAGGGCTGGGGTGGGGTGGGGGGGATTCTACCTTTGGTGGGAGGGATACAGGGAAGGCTTCAGAGAAGGTAGGCATTGGGGTGAGTCAGAAAAGATGAGCATTTGCTAGGCACTCAACACATTTTTGATGGATAATATAGAAGGCGGGATGGACAGACGGATCCTCACAGGCTGACAGAGGAACGTATCACGCCAAGTAGACTGAAAAAAATTAAGAAAGGCATAATGTGAAAGAGCAGGTAGAAGACTCAGCAGGAGGTGGAAGGAGGAAAGAGGGAAGACAAGGAAAAATGGCATCAAGGACCTTGCATTCCAAGCTCAGGAGTTTTTACTTGATCCTAAAGAAGATACAAAGCTACAGGTTTTAAATATCCCTATGATGGCCACATAAATAAAAGATTAAGGACCAAGAATAGAATCAAATAGGGCAGTAAATCCACCAAGAGAATGGAGTTGGGAACTGCAATAAGGTTGTGATGAAGGCAAGGAGAATTCATAGCATTTGGTAAAAGATCGAATGCGTGTTGGGTTGAAATAGAGATGACAAAAGAGGAGTTGAGAGCGTAAAGAGATATATGGATTGAAGAATATTGTTTCATGAAGTCCAATTAGATAGTGGCAGAGCCAGGACAAAAACCCTGACTAGTGCTGACTTTCTTCTACCAAAAAGACGATTTAAAAAAAAAATCATAACTGAAAGTAGTAAACAAAAATAGTGTCGAAAAGCTTTAACATAAAATTTCATCTGTGTTACAGAGAGATTTAATAGATTTTTTTTTTCTAATTTTCCCCAGACTATCAAGGTTCTTTCAAAAATAGGCTTTCAAGAAACAACCCTGCAACTCATTAGTGTATGACCTCATACAAGTTTTTAAGCTTTCTAAGCCTCACTCATTTTTTAAGTAGGGGGAACTAATAAAACATCTATTTTGAGGAATAAAGGAAATAATGTATGTAAAGTACCCAGCACCGTGCCTCGTCTGTATGTGCTACTCAATAATTTGTGTCACTATTACTACTAATGTGCAGAAAAGAGTTAACACAATAGTCCTAGAGACCTAGCGGCTTAGAGAAAGGCCTCTTTACCAGGTTGGCCCTTGGCTGGCATCTGGGAACCTGGACTCTGAGAGGGTCCTACCATTCCCAGCACTGATAAACATAGCTCATTGTGCCTAAACTGTTTGAACAAACAACATGGTTTAATGCTGAGCACCTACTTTCCTTGCGGAGTCTGGAATTTTGGTACATGCTAGACAAAGGGTGCCTATGTAACCAGCTTCCAATGAAAAGGTGCTAAGTCTCCAATGCGCTTCCCTGGTAGACAACATTTCATTATTGCCGCAAGTGAGTGCTAGAAGAATTATGCACACACTTTGAAGACTCCACTGAGAAAAGACTCTTGCAAACTTGTGTCTGGTTTCCTATAGATTTGCCCCACGTGTCTTTTCCCTTTGATAATTTAGCTCTATCTCCTTCCACGGTCAAAATTCATAGCCATAAAGCGGTGCCTGGGTGGCTCAGCGAATTAAGTGTCAACTTTGACTCAGATCATGATCTCACAGCTCATGAGTTCAAGCCCCACCTGGGGCTCTGTGCTGGCAGCTCAGAGCCTGGAGCCTGCGCCACGTCCTGTGTAGGTCTCTCTCTGCCCCTCCCCCACTCACACCCTGTCTCTCTCTATCTCTCAAATACATACATTAAAAAAAAAATTTTTTTTAAATCATAGCCATAAAGACAACTATATGCCAAGTACTGTGTGTTCTCCTAGTGAATCACCAAACCTGGGGACAGCCTTGGGGATCCCTGACACAACCAGTGACCTTACTCTTTGACTTTATAAACTATTTGCCAGTTTCCATATTGGAACAGTATTACAGACAACAAACCAGCCAAATTAGTACCTTGGTACCAAGGTCCAATTGTAACAAGTTCCTGATGTCTTAGCTAATGATAACTGTAGATTTAGACACTACTTGAATTTTTCTTGTCATTCCAAATCTCCACATCTAGAGATCTCTCCTCTCCTTTTCTCACCAGAGACCTTTTTCCTGTTTAAGCTCCAGCCCTGCTCTTCCTTGAATCCCATCTCAATTCCACAGGGAGGCTCCCCTGGCATGTCAGGGGGTCTAGCCCATGTGTCATGTGGTTCCGTGACCAGAGAACAAGATCACTTATGAGAACCCCAAGGACCTATGTTTTATGTCATAATGAATAAGAGCAAAGAATATAAATTGCCAAGAAGATCTCTTCTCAGTTCACTAGAATGCACAGAAACACGAGCTAACTGAGGGCAATGAGAACAAGGGAGGACAAACCAAGGAATAGCCCACAGCAGAAACTGGAACCCAACTCTGCCAATATCAGACTTGGAAGAAACAGCAGGACTAAATTTCTCATCATTCTAGAACAGAATTTCTTAGCATACTTCAAAAAGCACAATAAACTGCATTTAATAGGAAGAAAAGCTTGTTGCCTTCATGTTGGAGGAGCTGGGGTTCACAGACCCAGGGGAAGATGGACATCTGAGTCACATTATGATTAACTGAGGATTTTAATAAAACATTAATGGCCTTTAACTGCCATGAAGACTCTAGGAATCATAGTGACTAGGTCAATCAAAAGCCTACCCACTGTTTTTCTCTTAAAAACAGAATTATGAACCACTAAAATAAATATCTCTAGGGCTATTTATCCTAACCCCTGAATGGTCCCTATGGTTTTTCTAATTCACCTCTAGTCTTAGATTTTGACTATATATATATATATATATATATATATATATACACACATATATATATGTAATCAATATAATATATAATTATTATATAATAATATATATTATATATATTATAATATAATTATATCGATATAATCAATAGGTATTATATACATATATTTAAACATATAATATTGATACCTATTGATTCTTATGAGTTACCCAAGTCACAGACATTTTTGGATCAGTGCTTCTAGGACTGGGGAGATGGAAACTGGAATATTTACCCATAGAAAACAGAGAACTGAGCACATTAACCGAAACAGGGAAGAAACACAAAAGTGGGGCACTCTCGGGCTTACCTAGAAACCAGGCAGAGAGTTGTCATGCAGAAACTCAGCCCAGTATTGTCAGACTTTTATTTTTACAAAAATTCAGATTCTTCTCTTAAAATTCCCAGCTTTTTAATATGGACAATGATTTATTTTTAACTGTGAGAGGCAAACAAATCTGCAACCATGTTTCAAGCTGAAAGTCCTACATATGCTAGTGAACGTCTGTCCCTGAGAAAAAGAATCCAGGAGGGATTAACATGCCCAGCTCATCAGAGTGGAGGTTAAAGCAGGACTAGGCTCCCTGGACCAGTTAGCAGCCAGAAAGGAGGTGGACCCTGATGTTGAATGCCCAAAGTTGAGTATTTAAGTGTTGTGACAACTTCCTCATTCTGTCCTTTCTGGTTCTCATAGTGGCTGAGGCTGCTCCCAGACAAGACATGGGCCAGGTTCTGAAATAAAAAGGGTTCCACTCTTCTCTTTACTCCACTTAATCTAAAATAATTAGGGCACTTTTAACCTTGTATATTTATCATCTTCAAAGTGACTTAATAAGTGCAACACATTTCAATTGTATCAGTCCATATTTCTAAGCAGATAATACTGGCTCTGAGGCTTTTTTTTGTTTAAGAAACTACCATGTTTTACCACTTTCACAGTTCTATTTCTGTTCTTTTTGTAGACTTATTACATTACGTTCAAATTATAACAAGTAATTACTATACAGCAAAAATTTGTTGTTTTCCCTTAAAATCTATTTTAGGGGCACCTGGGTGGCTCAGTCGGTTAAGCGGTGGGACTCTCGATTTCAGCTCAGGTCATGATCTCACAGTTCATGGGTTCCAGCCCCGTGTCAGGCTCTGCACTGAGAGTGCAGGGCCTGCTTAGATTTCTCTCTCTCCCTCTCTCTCTGCCCCTCCTCTGCTCACTCTCTCTCTCTCAATATAAATAAACTTTTAAAAAAGGTATATTTTAAAAATCTATTGTAGACTTTATAATTTTTTTTTTTTTTTCAGGGCACCTGGGTGGCTCAGTTAAAGTGACTGATTCTTGATTTCAGCTCAGGTCATGATCTCACTGTTCATGAGTTTGAGCCTGCATCAGGCTCTGCTCTGACAGCACAGAGGCTGCTTGGGATTCTTCCTTCCTCTCTCTCTGCCCCTCTCCCACTTGTGCTTGGGCGTGTGTGCATACTTTCTTTGTCTCAAGATAAATAAATAAGCTTTAAATATAAAAATAAAATAAAATAAAATAAAATAAAATAAAATAAAATAAATAAAATAAAATAAAAATTCTTATTTCTGGTCTTACTTGAAACCCTTTGGAACTGTAAATTTTTCAGATTTAATAAATGAAATATAGCACGTATACCATACAAAAATAAAAACATTAATATTTCTGCACACACACATGCAAAAAAAAAAAAAAATCACACTAACTAGGACAAACAAAAACTAAAAATAACTTCATCTCAGGCCAAGTTTTACCACTAAAAGAGTTTTTCAAGTTTGGGTCTTGAGCATTTCAGGGATTTAAGAAGGTGGATAAAGGACTTTAGTCCTATATTACATGAACCTGCAGAATTCCACAAGTCGCCATGACAAGCCACAACAGAAATTAACAGAGTTAAAAACAACCAGTAAGAAACAATGCCGTTCTCTCTGAATTAGGGGAACAAAAACACAGAGACATCAGTGGGAGTAAACAAACAAACAAACAAACAAAAACACACAAGACAAACAACCAAAAACAGTAAATCAATCAATCTAAGAGAGGCACTCTAGGTGAAAAAGAAGAATTAAATAAAATAAAACCGGGGGCGCCTGGGTGGCGCAGTCGGTTAAGCGGCCGACTTCAGCCAGGTCACGATCTCGCACTCCGTGAGTTCGAGCCCTGCGTCAGGCTCTGGGCTGATGGCTCAGAGCCTGGAGCCTGTTTCCGATTCTGTGTCTCCCTCTCTCTCTGCCCCTCCCCCGTTCATGCTCTGTCTCTCTCTGTCCCAAAAATAAATAAAAACGTTGAAAAAAAAAATTAAAAAAAAAAAATAAAATAAAACCAAACAACAAGATCACCAGCAAACTACTGTAACCAACTAGTTAACAGATGTGGTCAACAAGGGCAATACGGTCTCCATCCACTTCCTGGAATCCAAGAGTGCTTCTACTAGAGGAGCATGGCTGGACTGGCAGTACTAGATAACGCATTCCCAAGATGCCAGGGGAAAAATGGTCGGCCAGAGGCAACTATACATTCACATGCCTCATCTGGTGGTAAACCCAGAGGCTAAAGCAACTGATAAGACCTCACTATGCCACATGCTCACTGACCAGGTTTTTAGCAAGCCACTTCTCCTTCCTCTCATAAAAGGCACTTTGCAGTAGCTGCTTATCACACACAAAAAAAGTTGAGCAGTTCTGCTTTAGGTCAACTTCAGCAATATGCTGGATCCACGAAATCACTAATGAGTCTTAAATAATTTCCACTTAATAACGAAGAACTATTCATATAAAGCAAGGGGCAAAGACACGGTGTATACGAGCTAAAGCAGATTTTGATACACAATACAGTAGGTTATAGGATGGATCCATGAATACAATATATTTAATGGATTTCATAAGGAATAATGTGGTGGGGTGCCTGAGTGGCTTGAGTGGGTTGAGCGTCTGACTCTTGATTTCCAGGTCACAATCTCACAGTATGTGGGATCAAGCTCTGCATCAGGCTCCACACTGACAGCACAGAGCCAGCTTGGGATTCTCTCTCTTCCTCTCTCCCTGCCCTTCCCCTGCACATGTGCTTGCATGCATTCTCTCTCTGTCTCAAAATAAATAAATAAACTTAAAAATATATATATAAAACCATTGTAGAAATGTTTTCTTGAAAGGACTAATACAGTAGGCTGATATGAAAAGTATATCCATATACACGAAACCATAATGAAGAGACTTTCTCGCCATATTCTAAACTTTATATTCAGATCCAAATGATAAAAAATTATTACTTAAACTTCACTAACCTAAAATGTATTCCATACGATTTTGGGGTGGGGGGAAATAATATTATAAAATATTATCAATGCAGAAAGCAGAATGAATGAATTTTTATTGTCTCCTACCTCTGCTCGACCCTCATAGTAGGTTAACATGGACTTCGTTAACACAAAAAGTCTCTCTTTGTAGTTTAAGGGCGATGTCTTCTTTTTCTGCTGTGACCTCTTAATAAGAATCTCTTCTAGAATAGTGTTAAAATTCATCTCGGGCTTCTGATCACTCTGTCTCCTGCCATTGAAGATCCCAGGATTCTAAAATGAGAAGATAAACAGTTGAAATAAAAGGGGACATCTTAATTTTCCAAAGATGTTCTCATTCCAAATTACCAAAATAGCACTTACCCTCACCATGGCTGTAGCCGGTGAACGTTAGTCTATGCACCTGGACTGAAACTACCCAGGGCACAAAAGCTCAACCTCCTCTTCTTCCCCCGCCTCCTCCCAGCATTTCATAAGAAAATCTAATCAAGATTTGCCATGATGATGATTCATTCCTTTTGTGCCTCCCCAGCATCCCATAGGTTTCTGGCACATTCTTCTGCTATCTGATTGCAGAGAAACAAATATCTCAGATGAAAAAGTGCATTTCATCACATGCATGGATGATTTAGGCTGGTATTTAAGTTGCCTCAGGATCCTGGTGTACAAAACAGATGCATACACAGCTCTGGTGGATTTGCGAACAAAATGAATTACCACAGTGATGGATAGGAGTCAATCTCCAGCTCTGATAAGGATGTAATCCTGATTAAACATCCTAGTTACCCCAGCCGTGAGGATATTCTCCAATGTTTATACCAGGACCCATAATTCTCTTCCCTATGGCTCCTGTCTCAACCACAAGAGAAAAGGAAATCTACCTGGTCACAGCTAACCTACATCTGGATAAGGTCAGCCCTGTACGTGGATCCCCCACACCTAGACTAAGCCTTCTAAAATTCAATAAAATTTAACTATCTGAAAACCAAAAATACTCAGAAAATACATTAAAATTCTTATTTGATGGAAGTTGAATGGACAACAGCCTTTTATTCCCTTCCCTTCACCACACATTTATAAAAAGTCATTGCACATCAAACCACAGAGGCAACAGAAGTCAATGTGAAGAACATAAGGAGGTACCTGAGAGCACAGCCAGAGCCTTGACACTGAGTTAGCCACTAGGAATTCTACTACGTCCACATCCAACATGATGCCCCAGAAGAGCCCTTGCAACCCCCTATTACTTCTCTGTCGTCATCCAGTTAGGACCCGTATTTCAGTAAGGTTACTTTACCACAATTTAACCTCTGTATACCAGTTCCTTCATTTACAAAATATTTACAAAATACACCAAGGTTATTGTGAATTTTAATGAGACGTGAGAACTTGCTGATTATGAAAACTCCATACAAATGTTTACTATCATTATTTTTTAAATTCCACTGCCTTTTTCCTAGCTCAGAGCATTATAATCTGGATGATGATAGCAGCCTTCCAACTGGCCTTTCTTTCCATGGGCTCTTGTCTCACTTTGTTCAAATGACACACCCCTCACTGCCATCGGATCCATCTTCAAAGACACCAAGTTCTCATGCCTTTTTTATCCACCAGAAGTCCTCAGTGACTCCTCAAAAGCCTTCCTACCACCTGCAGGATAAAGTCAAAATCCCCATATGGACACTGGACAATCACAACCTGGCTACAACCTAACATCCAATCTGTCCTTCCCACTGCTCTTCAAATAGTCCACACCCCGTCAAAGTAGTTGGTATGAAAACTCCACTGGCTCAAAACTCAGCTCTTCAATGCCTCCCTGATGACTCCAGTTAATTAAATGCCTTCCAATTCATGCACCCATGATCTCTATATCACTCATCATAGACTTCCGTGTTCTATAGCAATTAATGTATAGTTTTTAACTTTCGCCTGGATTTCAAGCTCCTAAGGAAATAGTTCTCAACCTTAAGCACACATTAAAATCACCTGGGGGGGGGGGTGCCTGGATGGCTCATTTGGTTAAGCGTCCAACTCTTGATTTCGGCTCAGGTCATGATCTCATGGTTTGTGGGCTCGAGCCCTGAGTCAGGCTCTGCGCTGACAGCATGGAACCTGCCTGGGATTCTCTCTTTCCCTCTCTCTCTGCCCCTCCGCCCTCCTCAAAATAAATAATAAACATTTTTTTTTTTAATGCATAGGAAGATGTTTTTAAATGTCCGGGCCCTACACCCAAATATTTTTATTCAATTGGTCTGAGGTAGGGCCCAGGGCTTCATGATTTAACATGCAGGTAGATTTGAGAGTCACTATCCTAAAGGAAGAGATTGGGCTCTTACACTAACTACAGCACTCTTGGTGTTTATGGCAGCCTCTCAATAAACAGCTGGGTGATGGATCCAATTAACCCATTAGTTATTCTAAGTTAAGAAGTCAAAGAAAAAGCTCTTGCTCCTTTTGCATCTCAGTTGGTCCTCCTTCTTCTAAAGTAAAATTTTAGTACTCTCGTTTTTTTTCCCTTAGAAACTGTTGACATGTCAATAGCACTTCCTCAGAAATCATCTCTTCGTCGTTGTGCAACACATTTTCAATGCAGGGTAAAAATGACAACTTAGGGGTGCCTGGGTGGTTCAGTCAGTTAAGTGTCCAACTCTTGATTTCGGCTCTGGTCATGACCTCACAGTTTGTGAGACTGAGCCCCAAGTTGGGTTCTGCACTGACAGCATGGACCCTGCTTGAGATTCTCTCTCTCTCTCTGCCCTTCCCCCGGTCATGAGCCTACATGCGCGTGCGCTCTCTCAAAATAAATAAATAAACGTGAAAAAAAGAAAAGAAAATGACAACTTAAACAATGGATTGTAAGGGAAAAGCAGGCGATGCCCTGGAAAACAGGCCATATGCAAACGTATAGTTCCCAGGCTAGTGAGTAATAACATAGTTACCGACTGGAAGGTACATTTTCGGAAGGCCCAGAAGGATGAATGGGGTGTGGCTCACCTGTAGTTCTAGACACAAAAGGTCTCAACATGGGGGGCAGTAGAAAATATGTTAAATGCATTTTATAGGATTTATAAGGGAGATGTTTTATAGATTTATATGGTTTATGGGAGGTATTAATAGCCTTACACAGAAACATACCATTTGAGTTGAAATAAATGCTAGCCGGGGGTGGGAGGGAAGGGAAAGTGGGTGATGGGCATTGAGGAGGGCACCTGTTGGGATGAGCACTGGGTGTTGTATGGAAACCAATTTGACATTTCATATAAAAAGAAAGAAAGAAATGCTAGTCATCATCTATCTCACTCATTTTACAAATTAAGAAGCTGAGGTTCAGAAAAGTTTAATGACTTGCCCGAAGGAAGGCACACAAGCCAAGACTAGACGAAGTATCCTGACTCCAAGTGAAGGGCTCCCTCCACCATTCCACACCATACAATTAAAAGTTCTCTATTGTTTCAATACTTCGTTGGTTAATGGGAAAGCTTGGCCAAAGAAAACTACTAAAGTTCCACAGAGATACAAATGAAGGAAAATTCTCCTCACGTAGACTTCCAGCTGAAGATAGAATGTAACTCAATGATCTCACGGTTCATGGGTTCGAGCCACACATCAGGCTCCACCCTGGCAGGGCAGAGCCTGCTTGGGATGCTCTCTCTGCCTCTCTCCCACTTGTGTTCTCTCTCTATCTCAAAATAAATAAAACTTAAATAAATAAATAAAGTTTGGAAAACTTAACACATTAGTCTTTGAACACCAATATTCTGAAGTAGGTAACGGAAACTGTCACTGTTTCACAAATGAGAAACCCAAACCACTAAGAAGCTACATTCTCTGTCCAGTGTTGCAAATCTGAGTACCAGACTAATGGTACTCTAAGTTTTGAGTACTTTCCTGCTGACCTATTGAAGCTGGACCAATGAGGAATCCAACCATCAAGATACCTAGTAAAGCCATAATCACTTACCACTAATAATATCGGAAGAGAAGGGAAGGGGAGGGGAGGGGAGAGGAGGGAAGCGAAGGGAAGGGAAGGGAAGGGAAGGGAAGGGAAGGGAAGGGAAGGGAAGGGAAAGGAAGAAGAGAAGACTTCCTGGGTCAAAGGGCAAAAGTTGCAGAGGCCAGTTGACTTGCCTCATCTCTCCTGGTCATGTATGCCCTACCCGAGCCCACTGCCATATGGTGGATGATTAAGGCACTGGACTGGGGGCAAGGGAACCTAGAAATAGACTGAGCAGGGCTGCACTAAGGACACTTGTTTCTGTTTGTCCATGGAACACAGCTATATGCATTGATTTAACATGTACTCTTTAAGACAGGTTTCGGTGTCACACTGCAGGACCCCCTGCGGTCTTTGGCTGTGATTGAGGGTGGGGTCTCCCCACTGGTTAAAGAGAGAGAGAGAGAGAGAGAGAGAGAGAGAGAGAGAGAGAGAAATGAATGGAGAAAAGTTTTGAGAAAAGCAACCAACTATATGCAATACCTCTAAGCACTGACAAATTTAATTACTATCCGGGAGATTCATAAGGACATTCATAGTTCAGTGGTTCTAGAGAGAAGCAAAAGTTGTTGGAACATGAAAATATTCATTAATCACTGATCGCATAGGCCTCAATCAAATATTCCTTCCACATTACTGGGTTCTGCTTCTTTGCTGGTCATTCCCTATTGCTGAACGAGGCGATGCAATAGTCAATAATATGAAACATTCAAGAGATGAGGGTCTTCAGGAAGTCAGGAATGAGAGTAATGTTGGAGAATTGCTTCAGTCATACTCAGTGCCACTGGTAAATGAAGACCTTGCAGTTTGTAAAAACAATAAAATAACCCAACAGAAGTATCAAAACACGATTTACAACTAAGATGCTAAGATACACTGTGGCTGACTGTTTTTTGCTTCCTCCCTGCCCCCTGACCTGCCCCATCATGCTATCCTTCTTCCTGGACATATCAGCTAGACATATTTCCCAACCTTCCCTGTAGTTAGGCGCAGCCATCTAAGTTAAAGCCAAAGGGATGTGTGAAGAAGTGATATGTGGACCATCTTCAATTTAAAGACAAGCTACTTTCCCTGGATTTGGGGCATTTTCCACGTGACTACCAGCTGGGAAGTACACATAACAGACTCAACTTTCCTTATGCATTCAAGGTATCACCATGGCCCCTGAAAGACTTCATGGAACAGAGCTGCCCCACCAACCTAGACTCACTAACCTACTTGATGAGAGAGAAATATACTTCTGTTTTATTTTAGAAACTTCATATAATGGTTTCTGTGTTGTAGTGGTTTAACCTTTATCCTACCAAACAGATACACCTTTGTAGAAACTGATAAAAGCTTTCTAATGCTTTTGCGGGGGGGGGGGGGGGACCCTCTTTAGAACTGTGCTAACAAATTCAAATATAGAGTAAAGGCAGTCAATTTTTTGCCATGCATTTTCATCAGAAAACTTCTCTCAAGGAAACAACTAATATTTGGTTCATACTTTAAGAGTTAGCAATTATAACCTAAATGGTGCTATATATGAGATAGAATAAACATGTTTTCACTTTATTTTTCAGGAAAATGTCTGAATTAGGTTTTTTGTTTTTTCCTTTCACTACTTGCTATGAAATGTAAGTAAATTCACTTTAAGTGATAATATTCTGGCAGTAACTCTCCTGCCACGAGGGATGTGCTGATGTCCAGCAAGTATTTCCCTTTCTGCTTCTTGCTCCTTCGGAGGAAAATAATAACTAGTGAAAACAAGACGTGAATAACAAGCTTCTCAAGTGGGTAAATGATTTCTCATCTTTTGCTAGGAGAAAACATGAGAATTTTTTAAAAAGTAATTTGGAAATTATATATAAAATAATCAAATACCAATATGTGTTCCTAGGCTACAGTATTCTAAATTGTTTTTAATATGAAGCCTTCATCTAGGTCCACATATTCTTTTTTTTTTTTAATTTTTTTTTCTCAACTTTTTTATTTATTTTTGGGACAGAGAGAGACAGAGCATGAACGGGGGAGGGGCAGAGAGAGAGGGAGACACAGAATCCGAAGCAGGCTCCAGGCTCTGAGCCATCAGCCCAGAGCCTGACGCGGGGCTCGAACTCACGGACCGCGAGATCGTGACCTGGCTGAAGTCGGATGCTTAACCAACTGCGCCACCCAGGCGCCCCACATATTCTTTTTTTATTGTTTTAAAATAGGAATAAAGAATCCAATTCATCATTGCATTCGTTGTTTTTTTTTTTGTTTTTTTGCTTTTTTTTTTACAGAGAAAGTTTCTTCAAAAAAAGCTTCAAGAACAAAAACAGAGAGAGATTAAGGAGGACCCAATGTCTGTACATTTAAGGTGGTTTGTTACATACCAATAGTAACTGAAACATATAATGTACTATATCATTCTTGACCACCCCTTTTTCATTTCATTCATCTCTAATCTCTGCCAACCTTTTTCCTTCCCTTCAGTGTTTCCTCTTCTGCACTCATCCATCTTTTCACCATTTTCAGTTCATGAGCTAATTTGCCCACAGGAACAGCTTCAGACATTCATGTAACAATGTGCTCTGACATTTATTACATAGCCATAATGTATGAGGAACTATGTATCACAAAGATGAACAGGATATGATCTTTGCTCTAGGGAGGCATGGGAACAAGTAACTTAAAAACAAAGAGCCACAATATAATCTATTAAGAGGCTATAAAAGTGGTATGGGCAAAGTGTTTTGGAACACTAGTAGCCTCTAGAAACTGCTAGTATGTGACCACTAAAGAGGAAATAATTACCTCTCTTCAAAGTGTTGTGGACTACTTCAGTGAAGAAATGACATATGAATGGAATTTGACAGATGGCTTAGAGATATACCAACATATTTATGAAAGTTGGTATTAATGTTCTGGCCTTTATAATGACTTCCACATAGGGGCGCCTGGGTGGCTCAGTCGGTTAAGCGTCCGACGTCGGCTCAGGTCATGATCTCGCGGTCCGTGAGTTCGAGCCCCGCGTCGGGCTCTGGGCTGACGGCTCAGAGCCTGGAGCCTGCTTCGGATTCTGTGCCTCCCTCTCTCTCTGCCCCTCCCACACTCATGCTCTGTCTCTCTCTTTCTAAAAAATAAACACTAAAAAAAAATTAAAACAAAATTTATAATGACTTCCACATATAAAGCATATGAAAATTCTTTCTTAAAAGTTGCTTGACATTAAGGGCACCTGGCTTGCTCGGTCAGTAAAGCATGGTGACTCGATCTTGGGATTGTAGGTTCAAGCCCCATATTGGGTGTAGAGATTACTTTAAAAAAATTTTTTTAAGTTGTTTGATTTTAATCAGAATTGTAAACAGAAAATAAAAGTTAAAAATGGCATGTGTTCAATATGTCATTTTCAAGTTTTATAGTGGCTCTCCACCATGAGTTTTAATTTTCAGTATTTCATTAGTGTAAAAAAGAAGTTAGACCAGAAAATAGCCTTAGTTATGGAAGAATGACTTTCTTTCTGGGTATAATTGGAACACAATGTTACATTAGTTTCAGGTATACAACATATACAACATAGTGATTTGACAAGTTTCTACATTATGCTAAATTCACCATAAGTATAGCTACCATCTGTCACCATACATCACTATGACAATATCACTGATTATATTCCTTACACTGAGCCTTTTATTCCTGTGACTAATTCACTCCATAAGTAGAAGCCTGTATCTCCCACCCCCTTTCACCCAGTATGCCCAACCCCCTACTTCTCTCCCCTCTGGCAACCATCAGATTGTTCTCTGTATTTACAAGTCTGATTTGTTTTTTTGCTTGTTTATTCAATTTTTTTTTTATTTTTTAGGGATTTTGCTTTTTTTTTTACATTTATCACTGCTTTTTATTTTTTTATTTTTTTAATATGAAATTTATTGTCAAATTGGTTTCCATACAACACCCAGTGCTCATCCCAACAGGTGCCCTCCTCAATGCCCATCACCACCTCCCCTCCCTCCCAACCCCCATCAACCCTCAGTTTGTTCTCAGTTTTTAAGAGTCTCTTATGCTTTGGCTCTCTCCAACTTTTTTTTTTTTCCTTCTCCTCCCCCACGGTCTTCTGTTAAGTGTCTCAGGATCCACATAAGAGTGAAAACATATGGTATCTGTCTTTCTCTGTATGACTTATTTCACTTAGCATAACACTCTCCAGTTCCATCCATGTTGCTACAAAGGGCCATATTTCATTCTTTCTAATTGCCACGTAGGATTCCATTGTGTATATAAACCACAATTTCTTTATCCATTCGTCAACAGATGGACATTTAGGCTCTTTCCATGATTTTTTAGGAATTTTGCTTTATTTTTTTAAACTAATTTCAATATCCAGTGTGGGGCTCGAACTCACAAACCTGAGATCAAGAGTCATATGTTCCACCAACTGAGCCAGCCAGGTTACCACATTGGTTTTTGGGGGGTGTTTTGTTTTGTTTTGTTTTGTTTTGTTTTAGGCTCCACTTATGAGTGAAATCGTAGGGTATTTGTCTTTCTCAGCCTGACTTATTTCACTTAGTATAATACCGTCTAGGCTCATCCATGTTAATTCAAATGGCAGGATCTCATCCTTTTTAATGGATGAATAAGGAATGACTCTTTTAATTACACTTATTCTTCACTTCACAGACCAGATGCATTCCAAATATATGGCTTAAAGATTAAAATAAAGTTTAACTAGAATTATTTTTCTATTTGTATTCGAAATTAAAGAGCATTTCCATGGGGAAAAAAAATATTTATTCAGTACACATGGTACAAACCTTTGGAAAGAAAAGAGTGAATGATGTCGGAATCCAGGCCATGCTAAGTGTTAGAGAATTGAGGAATGGTTTCAGAGAACCTCCAGTATTTGTCTGAGGTTTAAACTGAAATTTAGTATTTTATAGGAATTTCACTTCACTATGATCCTACACTGTCCATCACATTCTCCAGAACAAAGAAATGTTTCTCACTCATAAACATCCCCTAACCACACAACGTTTTTCAAGCTAGATACTTCTTTAGGAGTGATACTTAGCAATTCATCTCAATATCATGTTTTGTCAACAGATGATCGTACATTTCAGTGAGCTTGGAAATTCCATTACTTGGGAGATCAAACCTATATAAAAAAAAAAAATCAATGCCTGATTTTTTTTCCAGTGCTATATGAAACTCTGCAAATCCAGTTTTCTTCAATAAGCAATACAGACATTTAGATGGCCCACAACACAATTAGCTAACATGCAGGTGTAAGTATGTACATACAAGTGCTATATATACATATGTATCATTCTGTTTAACAGAAATTTCTCAAAAACCTATTTCCAAGTTTTTTTTCCCCTCTGAATACTCTTACACAAATCAAGCACAAGAAAATACAATATTTGGCAAGATCTAGCAACCACGTATTGTATCGTATTCAACATGTATTAGAGGACTTAATGATTTCACTTAATTTAAGCCTTAATGGTATTGACTTCAGAAGCCAAACCTCAAAGGCAATGAAAGGATCTACTTCAGACCGTCACTGTTTTTAGTCGCCCTTACTGTCACTGGATAGACTTGAAAGAAAAACCTCTTATATCAAAAGTACATTCATCTGCATTTTAAATCAGCAGGGTCTTAGAATCACAAATCATCATACAACCAACAGGATCCTTTTTTGCTCTGAGATGCTCGTGAGGATTAATTCTGTCCCAGTGCAAGAGGTTTTTTTTTTTTCTGCAGGGGCTGACAGCTTAGAGCTCACACACCATGGAGGCCCAGGCCAGAGTCTCATCCATCTGTCATGTGTGAAGTGACAGTGTTTCCAGCAAGCTCCCCTGCTCTTGTCTCTTTTCATGTGACAGGTCTTTGTCCATCCCTATCCTGAATCCCGTTAAAATACACGAGTGAGCCTCATAGCATAGAGGAAGTTTCTCTGCCCTAACCAAAAACGGAACTGTGATCAACCTCACACACTGAGGGCCCTGCAACGTCGTCTGTAAGATTAATACACTGAAGCTGATATCTGTAACGTAATCTGTAACCCTAAAATTCTAGTAGCTTCACATTCTAGAAACCCACTTGTTCCCCATATTACTGTCTGAAAAACAGAAAATTCAACCATTTAGAAAGCAGGCCCATACCTTTTGATACATTAAACTACGAAAACTGTAATCTGTCTCCTGACGGAGCTGCAGAAGACATAAATAACGGTTCTTTCAACATTAACCTAAAGATTTCTTTCCCTATGTCAACCTCCACGATCTTATTTCACCAATTACTTAACATTGGAACTCCTGGTTAAGCAGCATGATTTAATAGAAGGAACCTGAACCTACAGTCTGACTGGCCTGGCTCTAAACTGTAGCTTTGCCATTTATTAGCTGTTTAATGTTATGCACGGTGCTTAACTCCCTGAGACTACTTCTTTATCTGTAAAATAAAGACAATAATAGCAACCTTAAAGGAGTATCATGAGGCATAAATCAGAAAATGCACATAAAATTTCCTACACATAGAAAACACTCAGGAAACAGCTGGTCAGTTGGTTGTTCCCTACCTTTGTTCTGAGCTGATACACATTTACGCATTCAAGAACTGTTAACTGGGAATCTGCTAAGTGCTAGATATGCTATCAGGCTCTGGGACACAGCATAAAGCATAAGACGCAGCCAGTAAGGTGCTCTCAGTCTAGGAGAAGGGGCAGATATCACAGAAGCTAACAATTTCATTACCATGTGATAAATCCTATACCGTATATGGATAAAGCTTCAACTCTGCCTGGAGAGGGAAGATGGAAAAGTAATCAGAAGATGATGTCTGAGTTGGGCTAAAAGGCTGAGGTAGTTGTCACGCATGGAAGATGGCGGGGCAAGGGTACATCACAGACCAATGGCTCATTCACAAAATGCAAGGTGAATTTGAGGACAAACAGTAAAAACAGCTTCTATTAATTTAAGTGTACGTGACTTCAATAATCCATCCCCTTTCCCACACCCACCCAAATCCACACACATACTCTGAAAAGAGAGAATGCTATTTTCACTATTAAAAAGAATTAAGACACCAAAATTCTTCAGTTCCAGCCTTGTGTTTACTCATTCTTTCATTTTTCAGTCGTTTATTTATAATCTACTCGATACCAGGCACTGTGACAGAGATACAACAGTGCAACGGAAAACACAGGCTCTGCCTTCATGACGCGTACATTCCAGTGGGGTTTCGATCTGATGCCTTGAAGAACCTTCCCCTGCAACATGCTTCTTCCCAACCACCACACAGAGGACAGGGGAATGTATCGAATCCGGGTAATGTGATTACAGAAAATGAGGGCTGGGCACTCTAGCAATTAGAGATCACTGGCTCCAAACCTCTCGGTTGAGAGATGGAAAAATTAAAGCCCAAAACAACTGACTTGACAAATATTACCACCCTCTCTTTGTTCATTAATACTATTATCAATATCTTACTTTTAAAAAATTAACTGTTCACTGTAGCTATTTTTTGAGAACTATAGGTTAACATTATGTTTTTTGGGGGGGTGCCTGGATGGCTCAGTTGGTTATGTGCCCGACTTCAGCTCAGGTCATGATCTCATGGTTTGTGGGTTCAAGCCCCATATTGGGCTCTGTGCTGACAGCCTGGAACCTGCTTCGGATTCTGTGTCTCCCTCTCTCTCTGCCCCTCCCCTGCTCACGCTCTGTCTCTCTCTCAAAAATAAATAAACATTAAAAAAATTTTTAATAAATGAATAAAATAATAAAAGAAAAGAAAATTATGTTTTTTCTCCAAAATGTCACTCAAAAGGTAAGATTTCACATACACACACAATCGCACAATCCTTTAACTTTTAAAACTATGCCCCACTCAGTATTTAATTTTACTAAATCAGTTAATAAACATAAAACACACAGAACAGTACCTGGTACACAAGTGCATGTAAGTATTTGCTATCAGCCTTATTATTTTAATTTCCAGAGTGTCTCTATTAATCACTAAGGAATTAAAATGTGAAGGAGCATATGGTCCCTTGGTAGGTACCATTTTAGAAATGAATAAATAAAGCAAAGAGAATGTAACCAAAATAACAATAATAATACATTTGAGATTAGAAATCTAATATCCTTACTCCCAGACTTCTGGAATAAAAGTAAGGCTACATTAAATACCTGAAGAATTACATTAAAAACATTTTTGGGGGGTGCCTAGGTATCTCAGTTGGTTAAGCATATGGCTCCTGATTTCAGCTCAGGTTATGATCTCACAGTTCATAAGTTCAAGCCCTGCCTCAGGCTTCATGCTGACAGTGCAGACCCCGCTTGGGATTCTCTCTCTCCCTCTCTTTGCCCCTCCTCTGCTTGCTCTCTCTCTCTCTCTCTCTCTCTCTCAAAATAAATAAATAAACATTAAAAATTTTTTAATTATTTTTATCAATATATAATTGTACTTTGTATACATCCAAAGAGAAACTGAAACATATTACAATAAAAAAATACATGAACAAAATTTACCCAAGAAAGTGTAAGATTTGTGCATTGAAAACTGCAAAACATTGTTGAAAGAAATTAAAGACCTAAACAGATAGAAAGATATCCATGTTCATGGATTGAAAGATTTAGCATTGCTAAAATGTCAATCTTTTCCAAATGGATCTACAGATTCAACACAATCTCTATCAAAATCCCAACTGACTTTTTCCTGTAGAAATGGACAAGCTGATCCCAAAATCAATCTTGAAAAAAAAAAAAAAGAACAAAATTGGAGGACTCACACTCCCAATTTCAAAACTTACTACAATATTACAGTAAGTCCGACATGATGCTGCATAAGGGTGGACGTATAGACCAAGAATACAGAATTGAGAGTCCAGGGATAAACCCATATGTCTATGCTCAGTTGATTTTTGATAATGGTGCCAAGACCATTCAATGAGGAAAGAATAGCCTTTCAACAAATGGTGCTGGGACAATTGGATATGAATGATTTTGGACCCCTACTTCACACCATACACAAAAAATGATCTCAAAATGGATCAAAGACCTAATGTAAGAACTAAAATTACAAAACCCTTAGAAGGAAACATAGCTGTAAATTTTCATGACCTTAGATTAGAGAATGGTTTCTTACATATGGCATCAAGAGCATAAACAACAAAAGAAAACAGAGAAGTTGGACTCCATCAACTTAAAAACCTTTGTATGTTAAAGGACACTATGAAAGAAGTGAACCGATAACCCACAGAATGGGAGAAAATATTTGCAAATGATATATTTGTAAGGGTCTAATATCCAGACTACATAAAGAACATTTACAACTGAACAACAAAAAATAATCCAATATAAAAATGGGAAAGAACTTAAATAGACATTTCTCCAAAGAAGATGTACAAATGGCCGATAAACACATGAAAAGACGCTTAATATCATTAGTCATTAGGAAAATGTAAATCAAAACCACATGAGATACCACTTCACACATACTAGAATGGCTAGAATTTTTTTTTTTTTTTTGTAAAGGGAAAATAAGTATTGGCAAGAATGTGGAGAAATCATAACCTTCATATATTGCTGGTGAGAATGTAAAATGGCATAGCCAGGGGCGCATGGGTGGCTCCGTAGGTTGGGCGGCCGACTTCGGCTGGGGTCATGATCTTGCGGTCTGTGAGTTCAAGCCCCCCCTCGGGCTCTGTGCTCTCAGCTTGGAGCCTGGAATCTGCTTCAGATTCTGTGTCTCCCTCTCTCTCTGCCCCTCCCCCCATTCGCACTCTGTCTCTCTCTCTCTCTTTCAAAAATGAGTAAATGTTAAAAAAAAAATTAAAATGAAATAAAATAAAATGGTATAGCCACTGTGAAGAATAGTTTGGCAGGTACTCAAAAGTTGACATATGACCCAGCATTTCCTTCCACTCCTAAGTATATACCCAAGACACCTGAAAACACATAGTCACACAAAAAACTCACACATGAATGCTTACAGTGGTATTACTCATTATAGCCAAAAAGTGAAAATAACCAAGATGTCCACCAACTGATGAATGGATACATATATCCATACAATGGAATGTTATTCCACCATAAAAGGGAATGAGGTACTGGTACATGCTACACTGTGGATGAACTTCGAAGACTTTATACTAAGTAAAAGAAGCCAGATACAAAAGGCCACATGTAGTGTTAATTCCATATACCTAAAATGTGCAGAATAGGCAAATCCATACAGACACAAAGTAGAGAACTGTTTGGACGGGATGAGGGGACAACTGGGTGTATGGAGTTTCTTTTAAGAGTGACAGAAATCTTCTGGAATTTGCGGTGATGGTTGCACAACATTGTAAATATACTAAAAACCGCTGTGTTGTACTCTTTAAAACTGGTTTATGTGGTGAATTTTATTCTTAACAAAAGAAATTTAAGAAGAAACACATGTACAACATGCAAATGATATACAGATAAGAATTAAAAGTAAAAGGAGAAATCAGAAACAAAAAAGCAGGAAAAGGGGTGCCTGGGTGGCTCAGTGGGTTAAGCGTCCCACTTCAGCTCAGGTCATGATCTCACAGTTCAAGAGTTCAAGCCCTACATCGGGCTCTGTGCTAACAGCTCAGAGCCTGGAGCCTGTTTCGGATTCTGTGTCTCCCTCTCTCTCTGCCCCTCCCCTGCTCTCTCTCTCTCTCTCTCTCAAAAATAAATAAACATTAAAAAATTAAAAAAAAAAAACAAACAAAAAACAAAAGGCAGGAAAAAACCAGAGTAGAAGCAAAGCTTATGTAGGTGTTGATTCTCACATAAGCACATATGGCAATAACTGAATATTGTCAAAATTGGCCTTGACTATTCCACAGAAGACATAGCCACCCTGGAGACTGACCCACTGTCTCTGGAGATGTCCTACAGCATCAGTAGAAAGGTCTACCAGCCCTGGAAGTTGTATCAGTTGCTTTTTTATAGAAAAACAACAACAGCCCAAAACCCCAACTCCATAATTAGTAGCACCAAAACAATAAAAATGTATTATTTCTCATGATTCTGTAGGTTGGGTGGGCAGTTCTAACCCACGTGCCTAGGATGGCACCTAGGATGGCACATTTCTGGCACTTACAGGCTATCAGCCAGGGCACCTCACTTCCCATTCATGTGGCTTTTCGATGAGACAACGTGGGTTATTCGTACGGTTCTCAGGATTCCAGGAGCAGTAAGAGAAAGCAAGCCCCGGTACACAACACATTTCACGTCTCTGAATGCTTTGCCTTTGCTATTGTCTCATCAGCCAAAGCAAGTCACATGGCCAAGTCCAGAGTCAGTGTTACAGGTGACTACACAAGATGGAGTACACACGAGAAGGGGAGTTATAGAGGCCTTTTTGCAAACAATCTAGCACAAAGAAAAATAGATTTGGGGGCTTGGAGTTTAGCATTGGATAAATTAGCTGGTTTGTGTGTGACAGTTTGTGTGAAAAAGGGGACAGGTTGGGTGAAAAAGTACTTATCTCTAATTACTGAAATCACCTTCAGCACCACAAATTACTCATGGAAAAACCTTTGCAAACTGAGACAGAGGAGAGAACCATTAGTGCACACATCTTGCAATGCTCACTGAAGAGAATAGAATCATCTGCCTTCTTCAAATTGCTACTTTTCTCTCTTTCCTTTGTTGGCTCACAGAAAGTTGAATTCTCCTAAGTCAAATGCACATATGCTACACTTCTACCACTGGTAACCAGAACCCTGAGACATTTATGCAATTGTGCATTAAATTAGGAGCTTTTCAAAATCTAGGGTGCAAAGAATAACATAATGCCTCGTGGAAGAGTAATTTTTTATAAGAGATACACCAATCTACTAAAAGAAAAACTTTTCCTGTCATTCAATTCCGAAAAGACACTAGTTTATAGCATCATAAAGGATAATGAAAGATATGACATATCTTCAATAGAAGTTTGGACAGAAATTATAAAAACATTCCTCACCTGACCATTTCTAATATTAACACTTGACAATAGCCTAGTAAATAAATCCTTGTAAAAGCATTTCTTTGTGGGGTGAGCTAACAAGGTTATTTCCTTGTTAACCCAAGAAATAAAAATAAAGTATAGAAACAGGTAAATAAGTAATATGATCCTTGGTCCGTATCTGTTAAGTATTATCTTCGGCTCATTTTTAGCAAAAGTTGAATGAAGTTCAGTTTAAAATCTATTCTCTATTATCTGATAGGAATCCAAGTATTATGTCAAGAATAGAATAGAAGAGAAACAATATATTTGTTGTAAAATGTTTTTAAGATTAATATATATCTTGCTGATAGGCCAAGTATTTTCAGATGTACCGTCCCGAATGACTCACGATAAGAGAAAATACCAACAGTCCCAAAGACATAGCTTCACACTGGGCTCATTTACATTTTGAGATTCCAACTGTATCTGATTTAAGCGCTCCTTCTTGATTCCAGGATATTTCTGTGAACGCTAACATTCCTCAGATTGCTATATATAAGAATTATTAAGACCCTGGCAGGTGTCCTTTTCAGTATTTCTGCCAAGTCAGAAAGCTCTAAAAGGCAGAGAGGCAACAGATGTGGTTTGCAGTTCACAATATGAATTTCACAAGTTGATACTAATATTTCAAATGAGTGAAATAGCAAAGCAGATTTCAAGCAACTGAACAAAAGTCTTCCAAAGCTGTTAAAGCACTCTAAGACAGGGCAGTGCTCTTTTTCACACCACCATCCTCACCCTCTACACACAGAGCACATACTCTGTTGCTGCTGAAAATAGTTGCTTAAATACCACCAAACGTAGTCTTGCACTTACACAAAATACATTTCAAATTGCCATTTATTTAGTACATTTGCTTTACATTACACTTTAAAGTTGAAACTACACTGGCTTAAAAAGCATAAAAAGCAAAATTTCTATCATTCAGCTAGATTCCAGGATGCATGCCTTGTCTATGATCAACTGAACTGCATTAGCCAATCGCCCTAAAGTCTGCTGGTTTATGCAAAAATGGTAAGACCTATATTGCTGGGTGTAAATGGTTCTTTATATTGATCAGAACATCAAGTCATACTGGTAGAAGAACCTGGACGAGGAAGTGACACATTAAGTCACATTCCCTTCTTAGCTCTGCCCAGGACCTGCTTAACTTGCTACCCATCTCAAAATCTAAGGAAGTGAATTGATCAGCTTCACCATCATTATAAGAAACACTGAGCACCACCTACAGAGACAGAATAATTCCAAAGAGGTCTCTCCTCTACAATGGTAGCTGAGTGAGTCTAATACAGAAGCATTTGATCCGCCCGGGGTAACAACAAAACTCATACTTCCCTACCCTGGCTGATAGCTGAAACTTTTCCAATAGTAGATATACCTTTCCATTCCACATCAGAAATAAAATACAGAACCCAAATACCCCTGAAGAAGCTTAACACATGGACTAAAGTTTATTATAATTCTTAATCGTATCCTCTCTTGCCATCTTCAACATTTCTGGGCTGCAGTTACCCGTCTCTGCAGTGAACCTGATCCCCTCTGTGGATCACCCCCTTCGGCCCTGTGGCATCATTTATGTTCCCAAACATAAGCCATTCCCAAGACCCACATTTACCTCCAACCACCGCATCACTTCTAAGTCCCTTTACAGCAGAAGTTCTTGAAAGATGGTATTAGGATTGCTCTCACATCGTGCACTTACCTCAAACCACTGTAGTTGGGCTTCTGTCTCCATCATTCCACTAAGACTGCATTTGTCAAGATCACCAAGGACCTCCTTGCTACCACACCCAGTGGTCACGTCTCACTTCTTATCTTACCTCCCAGCAGTGTGCAACACAGCTGACCATTCTCTCCTTGAAATGCTTAGTTTCTCTTGGTTCTCTGTAACGCCAAAGTTTCCTGGACTTTTTTCCTCAATCTTAGAGGCTGTACCTTCTCAGTATCCTTTGCTGGCTTCTATTTTTCTATTTTACTTCTAGACACTGGTATATACCAGAGCTTGCTTTCCTTCTCCCTCCATATGTTCTCAACAGAGGTGGCCTCATCCAGCTGCATACCTGAAAGATGGTCTACACGTTGCTAACTCTAGAATCTACATCTTCAAGCCTATCCCCAGGGACCTCAGACTTACTTAGCCAACTGCAAACCTGACGTCCTTATTTGAATATCTAACGGGTATCTCAAACATAACATAACTAAAACAGAACTCGAGATACTCCCCTAAAACTTACTCTTTACCTAGTCTTTACCACCTAAAATAGTAATATAGTAAGATAGTCTTTACTATCTAAGAAAATGGCTTCACCATCTCCCCAAATGCTCAGTCAAAAATCTAAGAGTTATCTTTGATTCATTCCCCTGTCTCATACGTCAAAATTAATCCAGAACCATGTTCTTTGGACTGTACCTCCAAAATATCCTAAATCTGAATATTCAAGTCTTTATCCTTCTCTCATTGGCTCAATCTATTGTACTAATGGCCCCTATTTTTCATACCTCTCTGTACCTTTTCACACCCCTCTGTATCCCTGCCCTTTGGCAATGTCCTCCCAGACTAACTGTGGGTGTACCCGTGGAAGTTGCCTTGACCAGTGGGACAGTAGCAAACTTGGCACAAGCTAAAGCATAAAAATCTGCTTGCTTGTTTCTACTCCCTTCCGTTTCTTTGCAACCACTATGAGATTATGACAGGGCCAGCCTGAGAATAAGCCCAGACGAGCCTACTAGAGGGACATAATATGAACACAGGGGAGAGCAGAGTTGTTCCAGCCATCTCTGCTGAGGCTATCCCAGACAGCCGACAGTCAGCTGGCCCTTCCAAACACATCAGAGAACCAAGGTCACACTGCAGAGTTGCCTAGGTGACTCAGCTGATCACAGATCGGCTAGGCCTGACCCACATCAGAACTACCCAGCTATCCAAATCACCTCATGAGCAAAAATAAAACCGTATTCCTGTATGCCACTGAGTGTATGGGATGTTTGTTACATGGCGTTACTGTGGCAATAACCGATACAGCCACCACCACCCCTTGTCAAGGGTGCTGCAATATCCTCCTACTTCCTTCCATATCTTCTTATAATCCTTTCTCCATTTACCAATCCACACGAACTTTTAAAAAATAATAAAAAATTAAATTAAAAAATAAAGACGTAAATCAGTTCATGTCCTCAGTCCTACTTAAAACGCTCCAATGGCTTCCCCACCCTTAAACGAAAAACCCATCTCTTTAACCTAGCTTACCACCTACTTGTCCAACTGCACTGGTACCACTTCCCCCTGACCCACTATTATTCAACCACACGAGCCTTGTTCCTGTTCCTCAAACACAGCAAAATCGTGGTGTGGTGGGGTCTTTGCACATGATGTTCCCTCTACCTAGAAAATCATTCCACCTGTTCTCTGTTACTCTCTCCCTAGTCAACGACGTCTTATAACTCCAATTTCAGCCTGTATGTCACTTTTTGCAGAAAGGCCTTCCCTTGACCACTCAATCTAAAGTAGATAACCAGTCACTCTCGGGTCTCTATTTTAATGATTTAAATGATTCTTACCATGTCGACTGTGCTCAAATGAACGACTGAGTGAAAAAATAAATAAAACATCACCACATGACATTCTTTTCTTGATTTTTTAAAATTGTGTGCTCTCCCCACTGATTATAAGTTCCATACAAGCAGGAACCTAGTCTGTGTATTCACTACTGGACCCTCAGCATCTAAGACAATTCCTTCACATAGTAGGTACTCATTAAATATGTGATGAATGCTATCTGACTTACAGAAAAAAATGAATGAGCAGATCCTTTCTGAGATCATGTTTTTACACAGGAGAAGATAGGGCACCGGGTGGCTCAGTCGGTTAAGCATCTGACTTTGGCTCAGGTCATGATCTCACAGTTTGTGGGTTCAAACCCCACATCTGAGTCTGCTTCAGATTCTGTGTCTCTCTCTTTCTCTGTCAGGTCTCTCTCTCAAAAATAAATAAAACATGTAAAAAATTAAAAAAAAAAAAGAGAAACAGATCCATAAATACAGAGAACAAACTAGTGGTTGTCAGATAGGACAGGGGTGGGAAAATGGGCAAAATGGGTGAAGGGGAGTGGGAGGTACAGGCTTCCAGGTATGGAACGAATAAGTCACGGGGATGAAAGGTACAGCACAGGGGACATAGTCAATGGTAATCGTGTCATATGGTGACAGATGATAGCTATACCTGTAGTGAGCAGAGCATAACATACAGAGTTGTCAAATCACTACACTGTACCCCTGAAACTAATGTAACACTGTGTGTCACCTACACTTTAGTTAAATAAAACATAAAAATACATGTATTTAAACCAAAAACAAAACAGAACGTACTATCTTAAGACGTGCTTACCACAGGCTTGTTGAATGAATGAATGAATGAATGAACAAACGAATATATTTGGGGAAGACTGTATTACACAATATCAAACTGGTTTCTTATGTGCGTTCTTCAGAGCCCTTTCTACACGAACAGGCTCTGTGAATCATACAGAACGCTGGCCTTCCCAGCCTTATTTGATCATAGACCTCACTCTATGTCCCTTAAACCTTAACATCTCCCAGAGTTGGAGGAGTCTATAAAACAGTTTGCGAAACATGTTAAGCTTAGATAATTTCAGTCATTTTCACCATCATAAAAGAGACAAGTTCTCTTACTCTTTACACATTAGTGTAATGAAAGGCCAACTAATTTGATTCATATCTGGTCTGAGCTGTTTCCCTCCACCTTGAAATCTCGCACCACCAGGCAGGGCCTCCGCCGTCCTGTCATGCAGCACACGTCTTGCGTGGTTTCTCTGCCCTGCTCCCTGTCTCCTCATAACCAGTCTGCTCTGCAAATCCTTCCAGTTTTTCTTCTACTGTCTCTTCTCTCTACATCCCTAGTCTTCTCATGAACTTTCTTCAACTGCTTTAATTACTCCTCTTCCCTTTCTCCAACCAGCCCAACATCTCAGCCTGGCGATTCACAGTATCATACCACTCCTGCAACTTTTCAAAATACTTCTTCTTCCTTTTATAATCAAGGCTGTTCCTTCTCTTATGCTCTCTACACTGGACTCTCTTTAAAGCCATTCCATAATCTCAAGTAAATATAATCATGTAAGATCCAATCTGGGTTCCCCCTTCCCTTCCTACCGTTTATTTCCAAGTGCTTAAGAAAGTAAATACACCTTTTCATATCCCCACGCCTTGGCTTGAGTTGTTCTCTCTGCCTAAAAGAGCACCTGTTGAAATGCTATTAACTTTTTAATTTTTTTTTTTCATTTTTTTTAATTTATTTTTGGGACAGAGAGAGACAGAGCATGAACGGGGGAGGGGCAGAGAGAGAGGGAGACACAGAAGCGGAAACAGGCTCCAGGCTCTGAGCCATCAGCCCAGAGCCCGACGCGGGGCTCGAACTCGCAGACCGCGAGATCGTGACCTGGCTGAAGTCGGACGCTTAACCGACTACGCCACCCAGGCGCCCCAAAATGCTATTAACTTTTTTAAGGTCCCGATCACAGGTCATATCTTTCATGAAGCCTCCCTTATTTTCTACTCCTGCCACAATTAACTACTCCCTTTAACCAGCCCAAGGCAATTGGATAACTCATCGCAGATGTATCAAGTTAGTTGTGTATACGAATGCAGACGTGGCAAGTCTGGAGAGAAGACGGTGAACCAGCTGAATCCATCAGGGGGAATGACCAAGAGGTTGGTGGCAAAAGGAGAGACCAGCAGGGTATTTGCATGGAGGGCTTTACCTCCAGAGGAGGAAACAGCAAAGGGAAGCCAGAAGGCTACAGCCGAGAGAGCTACAGAGAAGGGAATGTTCTCATCATGTGAGGAGGCTGGGGTGTGGGAGTGTTGATTCACAATGGAACAATGCCCTCAGAGGACCGCCAGAAAGATTGGGAAGGAAGCCAGCAGAAGAATGGAAGTTCAGAATCATAGGGGAGTTGAGAGTATTTAGGAGAGAGCTGATCAGAAAGGCTAGGAGCCAAGAAACTGGGGATAACAGGCAAAGCCTAAGCCTCAGCTGGCTGAGATCCCAGATAGTGTCAGAGGCCAGATGAGTTAACCATTCAACAATCTTTGATCAGCATTCAAAAGTAGGTTGGTGAGTAATTTTGTAATGTCTACGAAGAACAGATTTCTCCAATTCTGTACTCATAGCATAATACTTATCCCTGTGTGTGGGCTCTGCCATGGGGGAAGAGATGGGGCGAGTGGTGAGGAGGGGTTGGGTGTGGCATCTCCCTTCCTAAGGGCAGGGCTCAGAGACCTAAAAGAGAACAAGCAAGCTGAACATGTACAGAGTCTCCAGGGAGCAAAGGTTTCCAGGCAAGATGCAGGCAACAGTAGGCACCAAGGCCCAAGAAGTAGGGGACTCATCCAAAGGGTAGATACAGAATGGTAATGAGGAATCCAAAACAAAAATATTCACTTTCTGGAAAGTCTGGATATCAGGCAGGGCTCTTTCAACTGCAAATAACTTGATTTAAGCTGACAACAGCAACGAAAGGAATGGACTGGCTCATAAAACCAAACAGTCTTGGGCTGCTTCAGGCACATCTGAATCCTGGGGTTTAAATGGTGCTGTCTGCGCTCCCACCACTGCTCAGTGCTATGTCTCAGCATGCTGGCCTCGTTCATTCTCTCCTACTTCAAACAGCTTCCTCCATATAGCAGGAAAAGATGGTCATCAGGAGTTCCGGGTTACATTACACTAGCAGAGGAAAAAAAAAAAACAAAAAAAAAACAAACAAGTCCCAGGGGACAAGAATGCCTCCTTTCCTAACTGGAGCAGAAAAGGAGCCTGACAGGGCAAACTGCGTTAAGCTCTGAGCCAATCACTTGGTCAGGTGGAGACACTTCTCAGATTGGCCAAAGCTAAGTCACATGACCGTCCCTGGGGTTAGTGTCCATCCCACCCAAACCACACGAGCTTCCTTCCCCAAAGGAAGGAAATTTGGGCAAATAAGTAGTAAGTCCACTATAATGTAGCCACTGGTCAGGCCCCAGGTACCAAAAGAGAAGCCCTATGCTTACAGCATAGAAGGGCTTTGAAGTCAGACAGAACTGGTTTTAAATTTCAGCTTGGACACTTACTAGCTGTGTGACCTCAGGTAAATTACTTAACTTCTCAGTGCCTCAGTTCCTCCTTATAAAATGGAGATAATGATAGCACCCACCTCCTAGAGATGTGTGGAAAGGGTAAATGAAATAAGGCACATAAATGACTAGACACAAAGCTTGATACAAAGTGATCAATAAATGGTAGCTTATTAGTAATAATAACAATGATGACAATTATTATTACTTAGAACATGACCACATGAATGGTGAGCTGTGACTCGGTGAAAGAGAGAGCCATGTCAGCACTTGGATAAAGCAGCCCTGGGTCAAGGTTCATTAAGGGCAACTCAGGACACAACACAGGGGCCTAAGTGAACACTGAGAAAACAGTTTAAATCAATAAATGTCTTGGGCACCTGCTGCATGCAGCGAGGCACGGAAGATACAATCGTGAATGAGGCACATATAGCTCCAAGGTAAACTACCATGAAGAGTGACGATAGCTTTGTGGCATTATTTGGGGGCTGGAGAGGTTGACTGAAGCCACTTCACTACTTTCAGCCACAGGGTGTGGGCACTGGGAAGGCGCTGAGCATACAAGAGAACAACGCCTGGGCCAAACTGTTAGAATGCTAAGAAGGAACAGAACTATAATCACCGCCCCCAAAATGCCTTTGCATGAAAAGAAAAAGTGTCTCTGCCTTTAAAAACTTTACTTCCACCCAGGGGTACCTGGGTGGTTCAGTCAGCTAAGCATCCGACTTCGGCTCAGGTCATGATCTCACAGGTTCAGGAGTTCGAGCCCCACGTCAGGCTCTGTGCTGACAGCTCAGAGCCTGGAACCTGCTTCAGATTCTGTGTCTCCCTCTCTCTCTGCCACTCCCCTGCTGGCTCTCTCTCTCTCTCTCTCTCTCTCTCTCTCTCTCTCTCTCTCTTTCGCCCTCTTTCTCAAAAATAAACATTAAAAAAAATTTTTTTTAACTTTACTTCCACCTTCCAAAACCCTGTTACAGTAAATAAAAGAAGCCCACTACATCTACAATGTGAATGCCATCCCAGATTGTACAGTGCATAACTGCACAACTGTACATGACGGCCCTGGGCAGAGGCAAGGAAGCTGAACTGCGGGCTGGGAGGGGTCAGGATCTAGGGGTGGAGATGGAGGATCCGGGAGTCCCTGGGCCTTTGGAGACAGAGAATAACTTTTGCTGCACCACTCAGGATGGTAGCCATTTGCCACAAATAGCCGTTGAGCCCTTGAAATGTGGCTACTGCAAGTGAGGAACTAAATCTTTAATTTTATTTAATTTTAATTTTTTCTTTCAACGTTTTTTATTTATTTTTGGGACAGAGAGAGACAGAGCATGAACGGGGAACGGGCAGAGAGAGAGGGAGACACAGAATCGGAAACAGGCTCCAGGCTCCGAGCCATCAGCCCAGACCCTGACGCGGGGCTCGAACTCACGGACCACGAGATCGTGACCTGGCTGAAGTCGGACGCTTAACCGACTGCGCCACCCAGGTGCCCCAATTTTATTTAATTTTAATTCAAAATTTAAAACGGAAGCAGTATAAAATGTTTCTCCATTAGCCAAAACTTGATTGTTTGGTAGGATATTTTACTTTATCTACTGCACTACATAAGATATTGTATTGCACTGGGGCGCCCGTGGCTCAGTCGGTTGAGGGTCCGACTTTGGCTCAGGTCATGATCTCACGGCCCATGAGTTCAAGCCCCGCATCGGGCTCTGTGCTGACAGCTCGGAGCCCGGAGCCCGGAGCCTGCTTTGGATTCTGTATCTTCTTCTCTCTCTGCCCCTAACCCACTTGCATTCTGTCTCCGTCTGTCTCAAAAATAAATAAATATTTTTTTTTAAATTAAAAAAAAAGATACTGTATTGCATTGCAGTGTCCTGCACGTTATTGCTCTTAATCAAGCTCCTGAGTTATTTCTGGTACCTTATTAATAATTAACAATCATTATGTGATTACATGGTGAAATTATAATGTTTCTTATAGATTGGGCCACATAAAATATACTATTAAAATAAATTTCACCTAGTGTGTTTCGCTTGTTTAATGTAGCCAACAGGAACTTTCAAATTATCTGGCTCACAGAATATTTCCATCCAATGGCGCTGCTATAAAGACATCTTAGGATATTCAGGATTCAGGGGCTTGGAGTGATACCCAGAAGAACTGGTTGCTTTCATTTCGTTTGAAGCAGGCCTTCATGGTTTCTTCTAGGTTGTCCATTTCTCTTTACCAGGACAGAAAGTAACAAGAGGAGAAGAGTGTAGCTCAGCGTGTATACTCAGTAGAGCTATAAAAGTACCCTCTGGAGTCAGACTGCATTGTTCTCATGTCTGGTTCCACTGCTAAAACCACATCTCCCTGAACCTCTGAGCTCCAGGCTCTTCATCTGAAGAATGTTGGGAATGACCTTGCCCACTCATTGGGTTGTAGCCTGGGTTAAATGAGCTAAGACATGTAAAGAGCTCCACATGGAGCCTGGCACATCATCTGTGATCAAAAACATTAACTATTGGGGGCAGGTGGGGTATTATTTGGGAATAAAGAAGGTGCAAATGAATGGCCTCCCTGTATCACCGAGCTATAAGAGGGCATGCCCTTGTCCACACATCTCCTCAGCTTTTATCTTTCTCGACCGAAGAAATCAATGGGGATATTTTACTCAATAGTCCGTGCCACCGATAGATACATTTGCTTTTCTCTAGGTCTTATGTCTTTAAGGTACGCTGATGAAACTATCTTAGATGCTGAAACATGAAAATGGGTAAAATGACATTTCTGAATTATCTGTAACAACACCTAAGATTTAGTTAGCTTTTTTTTGTTCCAAGTTGTACACTTAGTGAATCTCTTCGGTTAAGAGTTTACAGGGGCACCTGGCTGGCTCTGTCGGAACAGCATGCAACTCCTGATCTCAGGGGTCCTGAGTTCTGAATCTTTCTTGAGTAAAAAAACTGGAATGTCCATCTGCATATACACATGGACTCATTTTACCTAAATGCACTCATCACCACTGCATAGACCCGAGACCAGCAGTTCGGCCTCTTAATGTCCCAATATGTTCATGTTGACTGTAAATTTGGAGTTTACACTGTGCACTCCCTCTTCTACATCATTTATTTTAAAAAAATAATAATAATTAGGGGCGCCTGGGTGGCGCAGTCGGTTAAGCGTCCGACTTCAGCCAGGTCACGATCTCGCGGTCCAGGAGTTCGAGCCCCGCGTCGGGCTCTGGGCTGATGGCTCGGAGCCTGGAGCCTGTTTCCGATTCTGTGTCTCCCTCTCTCTCTCTGCCCTTCCCCCGTTCATGCTCTGTCTCTCTCTGTCCCAAAAATAAATAAACGTTGAAAAAAAAAAAATAATTAGACTAGTTTACTCACATTTGCGTTCTAGGAAATGTTCATCTACGCCAAGCCTTTATTCTGTCTTTACCGACCCCACCTGTTTTGGGGACAAAGCATTTCTCCCAAACTCCCCCTGACTCAATTTATTTAACAGACTGTGTGTGGAGACTTTTCCACATTACTTTGAAAATCACAGTTTATCCCTAGCTTCCATAATTATTCCATGCCCTTCAAGAACTCCACTGAATGTCAAACACAAGTCCCCCTTACAAAGGAGTAGCCTATGCCTACCCCCACAAAGGTTGTATTTGCTTAAAAATTGTAATACCACTTTTCCAACACATGCATGCTCATGTAGAATTTATTTTAGACTCCACTAGTTCCACAAAATCCAAGAAAAATTCTGTAGAAGGTACATTAAATTTACCCTCCGATTCTCAGCAAGCTATTATCCTCTACGAGGCTCACTTTTCTCATCTTTAAAACAGGCATAATATAGATGCCCTTTGCTACACAGAGCAAGCCATGTCATCATACATGAATGTGTATAAAACACTCTGAAAAGCTCAAAGTCCTTTATAAGCATTGGGCCATGAATCTTTCTGAAGCAGACTGTTAATTATGTGTCATTATGCTCTGCTTAATAGGTGGAAAACCTGAGGCCTGGGAACATAACGCCAGTTAATAGCTGACTTACAATTCTAGCCCAGGCTTTAGACATTAGACAGGAAGATGTCAAGGGAAAAACCTGAATAGGATTGTCCTCTACCCCGAGTTCTTTACCCAGAAAAGATATTAATGCAAAATTCCCTAATGTTGCTCATTGCCCTGCCCCTCCTACTTCCTCTTGCAGTCCAAGAATGGGGAAATGGGTGGGAGGGTTGGAGCTCCTTATAGGTGTGTAATGCCTTCCCCTGCTTACAGAAAGGTTCATGAACCCTAGACCAGGCACTGAGGACAAATGTTGTTTCACAGATACCATAACAACCTCTCCACCTTTTGTTACTGATCCCTAGACACTTTTCCTACCACATCCAACAAGATCAAAGGAGGCCATAGACGTTACCACCCAGAACACAGCCTCTGCAAATGCACCCGTTGGGTTACTCTGGCTTTGTTATCTGACCTACAACCTAGTACCTAACATGGCCTCAATGACTCCAGCTAAACCTTGTGCCTTCACACAAAGTAGATACTGTTGATCTAAAAGTTCAAAATAGAGGATAACGGAAACTTTAGATAACTTGATACAGCTAGTGAACTTTTTCACATTATCATTTTGTGTCCTCCTGACAGTGATTAACAGAAGCTAGAAATCCTCAATCCCAGAGTGAAATTTTGAGAAATACTCCCCAAGAAAATAATCCCCAAAAGGGGATAGTATAGCAACACTACTTAGGAAAAAAAAAAAAGAAAACAACCCCAATTGTACAATTGGAAAGTGCTTCAAAATACCGTTGTATATTCATAGGACAGACTATCACCTACTTATTAAAAATGATAATTATTCCTACAAAAATACCTATATGAAATAATGTTACCCAAAGAACTTTATGTATGAACTAATTATAACCTCATAAATAATTGTATGTTTCTGTATGTATGTACATGTGTGTATATACATGTATGTATGTGTATTTATATATGTATATACATACACACACATATATAAAAATTATAGAATTTAGAGTTATATAAACACATTGCACACAATGCTCCTTAAGCTAATTATTTTCTAGAAAGTTGCTGAAGATCTTTAAAAAGTCAAATGATGATAGAGATGACGAAGGGGTGTTCACCAAGATTCTGTCTGGAATGGTTTGGGGTCATTTTTAATTTCTTTATAAGCTTCAGCATTGTTTATATTTTTTAACAACGAATATATGAAACTCTATAAAACAAACAAAAAAAAAATGTTTAATGATGGCAGGGAGAATCCAAAGAGCATACTGGGAGTTGAGGAATCCCTGTGGCATCCAGAGATTTATCCTTAGTCTACGTGAGGCAGGAGGACGCATCACCAGCTGAGCTCAAAAAGCTCTTTCAGCTACAACCCCAGACCCTATGAATAAGAATTCTTTAATGCAAGACTCCTATAACTGATCTAAATATGTGACAAATAAGTTGACAATCCTTTAAAAAAATTAAAAAGCATTCATACTTAAATTTATATGCCTAACTACATTCATAACTCAGTTAAATTGTATTTCTGTTTATCTGCATGGTTAAAGGATCAGGCATTTTTGTCAGTCAAGGCAGGAAAATAAAAAGAAAGCCAACTGCCTTCTTTGGACCCAAAATAACCCCAATGGTCAAAACTAACTTTACTGCACCCTTAAATTATATCTGCAGAAAAATAAACGTTTAAATCACTCCTTTGTAGGGAAAAGAAAAGCCACAATTTCATTTTGGGGGCAGTCATGTGAAGATTCCACATGTTGTGGTTGAAACATAATATTGGGGGATACATGAGGACATAGAGTTTCCAAGGAAATAGTAACAGGAAGACATTGTTGGAACTCTATTCAGGATAAAGAGAAGAAGCTAAAATCTTTTCCTATGCAATCAGGCTAGGGTTTCACAAAAATTAAAGATAAAGGGAGTAGGATATTTGACAGTTCATTAGAAGTATCTCATACAGTAGAAGACAATTTAAAGTCTGTCACTTTGATAACCTATAGCTAATCATTTCAAAAGCTTTTAACCTTCAAGGGGCACCTGGGTGGTTCGGTTAGTTAAGCATCTGACTCTTGATTTTGGCTCAGGTCATGGTCTCGTGGTCTGTGAGTTCGAGCTCCATGTCAGGTTCTGCACTGACAAGTGTGGAGCCTTCTTGGGATTCTCTCTCTCTCTCTCTCTCTCTCTCTCTCTCTCTCTCTCTCTCTCTGTCCCTCCCTTGCTCTCCCCCTCAAAACAAATAAATAAACTTAAAAAAAAAAGCTTTAACTTTCAAAAACAAATGCCATGTAGTTACGTGTCTCTCAAAATTAAATAAACATTTAAATTTTTAAAAAATGTTTCCAATGAGAAATATTTCTAAATAATACAAAAAACAATACACTTGGGGAAACTTCAATGGAATGCTCTATGTTTCAGTCTAGACAGAGTGAAGTGAGAGTCTAATCAAGAATTTAATGGGGCGTCTGAGTGGCTCAGTCGGTTAAGTGTCTGACTTCAGCCCAGGTCATGATCTCACAGTTCATGGGTTCCAGCCCCACACTGGGCTGTGTGCTGACAGCTCAGAGCCTGGATTCTGCTTTGGATTCTGTGTCTCCCTCTCTGCCCCTCCCCTACTCATGCTCTGTCTCTCAAAAATAAATAAATATTTAAAAAAAATTTTTTTTAAGTTCATGAATTTAGGTTATTGGGTCCAACTTGAATAATTATGACCAAACATCTTTTTTTGTCCCCTAACTGCCAAGTGTCCACAATTATCTGGAAAAAAATTCATTTGGTACATTCATCAAGTATTTGTTAGGCATTGCACTCTTCCCTAGGAGAGTTTACAAACTAGCTAAGAAGACGAAAAGAAGTTCAGAGAAGCACTTAACACATTAGAGAAAAACTCTACTGCGCGGGAAGAGAGGTTGCAATGGCTTCCAAGGTTCTACTTAGAAAAGGGAAGGGTAGCTGTGGAAGCACAGATGGAAGAATGAGCACTGTAGCTATTCCCACTGGCCAAGTTTTCATTCACAATGGTACCTGGTGGGCTCCAGGTGAATGGTGTTTCCTAACCATCTTATTCTTTACTGCCATCCCCCAGAGAGCAAATCACTCCTGTACCCACTCCAATTAGCAATTGCTAGCACTGGTGTTTTCTGTATTCCCAGTGCAGAGACGCCATCTTGGGAGTACAGAGCTTTGCTTTTTCTGCACAGATAAGATGGTCTGGGAACGATGCTCTTCCTCCTTTAGTGGAAGTTGACTTGTCATCGTTCCTCTGTGTTAAGCATAAAGTCATGCTGATGCTGTCAAGCTACTGGGACAGAAGGCTGCACACTGAATTAAAGCCTAAGGAATGACTCAGTTGGTAAAAGGGGGTTAGGGAAGTTGTGACCATCCATGAGGCACTGGACAGATCAGTCATCTCTGATCAGCCCAGCCAGAAACAGGAACTGGGTGCACATTCCAAGAAAGACATGAGCTTTGAAAGAGGAAGTGAGGATGCTTCTGCTAGTAAGGCAACTGTGTGATAAACTGGCCTCCAGAAGGAAATGATGACTTCCATCGAGGCCACATGGCCACCAATGACACCAGGCTTGCCTTTCAGATTAAAACATCTGAAGAGGAGTTTCACTGAAAGGTAATCAGAGGCCAAGGGGATAGAATGAGTCTTCAACAAAGTGAATTGGAGAAATGGAAACAAGGGCTTTATGACCAGTACACTATGTATCACCCAAGCTAGGTCTAGAGGGAGATTTTGCCTCCCATGACAACTGTGATTAGTTGGTGGTGGATGCTTAGAGTGGCAGAAGAAGAAATCTGAGGTCTAAACGGGGTTCAGTGAAAGAATACAACTGGACTGGTCAAGGAACGTTTACTGTTGGTAAAGGCAGGAAAACAGCAGCATAACGTCATGGCTGAACCACACTAGTCTCTCAGTGGAGATTGCTGAAGGCACCAATGGCAGATTGAACAAGACCTTCCACTTTCTCTCCCTCCTGAAAACTCAATTAAATGACCAAAAAAAAAAAAATGATTTTTTTTTCTTTAATGCATAAACCCACAAAGATGGAGGGAACAGAAGAGAAAATAATAAAACATTTTGGTGGGGTGAAGGGAAGTCAAGAAACAACCCGAATGTACGACAGAATCTTCAAAATGCTACATAATGCAAGGCAGTTAGACCCTCTGCGGGGAGAGAGGTGGGCTAAAATAAAGACAACTGAACTTTAAAAAGCAGTTGGATGTCCCATATCCCTTCAGCCTTTCTGAGCAGTTAGGTGATCTCCGCCTGCCTACCCTTGCAAAAACACCTGGAGTGTCTTCCCCACCTCCTCTCCCAGAGAGGGTAAAAGAGGGGGTCTCTGGAATGGGGTGCATCAGGCATGGCTCAGATGTTCTGGAAACACCAAGGAGGGGTTATATAAACATGTGGATGCTGAGACTTCCAGCCTTCTTCTCCACCTAGTTCCCAGATCACTGGCAGCCAAGCTCTCCATCACTGTCCAGGAAAAGAGTGGAAGAGCCTTTTCTGAGGACTCTCAGTGGCCCAAGAGGTAATGTCATCAGTTTTGCCAAATAAAACCCCAGCCAGATCACCTGACAGTGAAATTCCCGGTCAACAAGCCCACACACAACTTCAGCTCCTAATCCCCGACTCAAATGTGAGCAGACAACAAAAGGGTATGAGGAATATGAGGAAAGTCTCTAACAGGAAAGACAGAGACTTAAATCAACAGACAAAGGCAACATGGGGAAACTGAGTCTGTGAAGGAAGGAAAAAACTTTCAAAAAAATTAAACTCCGCAGAGAGATAAGACAGATAAGACACTGAAACCATAAAATAAAAGCAAGAAATAGATATGGAAGGGGCCAAGGGCAGGCCACCTCCAAATATGCCACTTTGGCATGTTGATTATTTTAAATAAAAGTTACTTAGGAGACAGCCTATGCAGCAAGAACACCAGACCCTCCTCTGTCCCTTGAAAGGGGGAAATAAATCTCCCAAGTGAAAGGTACCCTCCCTGCATCAGGAGGTAAAAAGACTACCTTAATTCCAGAGATGGGAAATTTAGAGCCCAGAAGGTTCTATAAACAACCCTGGTTACTTTTTACTCATTTACTACCACAGCCCAAATTCTGTTTAGAATTCTTTACTAATTGGAGTTCCCAAATTTTCTTTGTCCTGTTAATTCCTCACAGATTGTCTCTATGTCTAAAAAATATAAAAAACCTACCTGCCTGCCTCATCATCTCTTTAGGTCTCAATTTCATAATTGGGCCTCTGTGCATATGGAATAAAACTGTTTTTTTTTTCTCTTGTTAATCTGTCTGATTTAAATTTAATTCTTAGTCCAGCTAGAAGATCTTGAGGGTAGAGAAGAATTTTTCCTTCCTTTCAATGTACCACACACACACACACACACACACACGCCCTCAGAAAACAAAGAGCTTTTAATTTAAAATGTTAAAAATATGATTATACTTATTAAAAACTCAGTGGAAGGATGAGATGATAAAATTGAAAAAAAAAATCACCCCAAAAGCAGAACCAAGAAATTAAAAGACACATATTAGGAAAGAAAATTAGAGGCCTAGTCCAAAATATCTAATATATAAACAATAAGAGTTTTTGAAAGACACATCTCAGAAAATGGAGAGGAGGAAATTATCAATGAGTTAATTCAAGAAAACTTCCCAGGGGCGCCTGGGTGGCGCAGTCGGTTAAGCGTCCGACTTCAGCCAGGTCATGATCTCACGGCCCGTGAGTTCGAGCCCCGCGTCGGGCTCTGGGCTGATGGCTCAGAGCCTGGAGCCTGTTTCCGATTCTGTGTCTCCCTCTCTCTCTGCCCCTCCCCTGTTCATGCTCTGTCTCTCTCTGTCCCAAAAATAAAAATAAAAAACGTTGAAAAAAAAATTAAAAAAAAAAAAAAAAAAAAGAAAACTTCCCAAATTGAAGGGTATAAGTTTCAGGATTCAAAGAGCCCAGCACAATGGATGAAAGCAGACCCATACTAAGGAGGAGCATCATGAAATTTCAGGATCATGGAGGCCAAGAGAAAATTCTATGAACTTCCATGAAGGACTCAGTAGGTTTGTAAACTGTACAGCAAATTACAGCAAAAATTAAGGAATCAGAACAGTTCCGAATTTCTCAATAGCAACACCACAACCTAGAAGGCAATGAAACAATGCTTTCAAATTTTCCACCCTAAAATTCTAAACTATCAATTGTCAGTAGAAAACAGCTATTTAGAGGCATTCACCATCAAGAAAAAAATACATATCCATCCATCTTTTCCAAGAAGCTCCTTGAGAACGTGCTCTATCAAAACAAAGGACTCTACCAAGACAGAGAGGACATGCACTACAGGTTAAGAGGAGAGAAATGATGGGGATCCCCAGGATGATGACAAAAGGAAGTCCTCAGGGTGACAACTGTGTCCCATGTGTAGAGGTGAACTGGTCCATATTAGGGCAAGCCAGGAGGCTCAGGGACAACTTCAGGAAAGTGAAATTGGCAGAATACCTGATGCATCTGAGGCAAGTTTCAGAAATCTGGCCAAGAGATTTCTTGGCCAGAGAATTAACGATGAAGACGTAAGAAACTAAGTAAATGAACAAACAAAGCAATGATGAACTCCAAAGAAAACAAAAAGCTGTGCTCTGCTTAGCTATGTACATTGATCTAACCAAAATTACTGTTTAACCACTGCAAGGATGGAAAATTAGGGAAGCTGTGGTTGGGTGGGGGTGGGGGGGTGAGAGGAAAAAAGGGAGCCACGTCATCCTCTTCCATAGTGGGAAGTCAACAGATAAAGCCTCAAACTGCAAAACTCAAGAAGTAGCAACTATAAGCAACAAATACCAAAATAACCAGCTCAAAGAATTACATGTGGTTGTTTCTAGAAAGAGAGAAATCTAATTTAGATTAAAAGTTTAAAACTGGGGTGCCTGGGTGGCTCAGTCCGGTTAAGCATCCGACTCTTGATTTCAGCTCAGCTCATGATCTCACTTCGTGGTTTGAGCCTGCATCAGGCTCTGCACTGACAGCATAGCACCTGCTTGGGATTCTCTCTGCCCCTCCCCCACTCATGCTTGCTCACTCTCTCTGTCTCTCTCTCTCTCAAAACTAATAAACATTTTTTAAAAGCTTAAATGTATATACATATATATACGTATGTATACATATATGTATACATATGTACACATGTATACATATATGTATACATATATGTATATATACGTGTGTGTATGTGTGTATGTATACATGTATATGTATGTATATGTATATATACATATATACATACACATATATATATTCCATATATATTCCATATATATACATATATACATGGCAAAATGCCATCCTTGTTTTTCCCAAACAATAGAAAATGTAATTTTCTACATCTAGGCCACAATAGCTGTGGTCATCTGAGCTCTAAGCAACCAAATGCGGTGGGAAAGGTAATAGTTATAATCCAACCAAGGAAGGAGTGGTTGATCTAGGGCAGAGACAAAAAGGCAAGTCCAGGTGGAGGTAACTAATAAGCCCCCCTCTTCTGGGATTCTTTTCAACAAAGCTATTCTCATGGCATAATCACATAGTACAGGATAATCTTACAATTGCCAACAACCATGAGCTAATTTCACTAACAGACTCCAATGTCCCCTTTACTACACTAATCTGACCAAGGCAACTGGCCCCTAAAATGATTGATCTGCATTCAACCTCACTCCTTTTCACCTCTGTAGACTAAATAACAAGAGAGAATAAGGACTCTAAAACAAGTGACGTTGTCCTCAACAGATATTTACTAAACATCCTCGGGGGACCCAGCACTAGGCTGAGGGTCAACACCCCTGTGCAAACTATGTGGACTTAGTCTCTCTGCCCTGAACAATAAGGTAATTCTCCCTAAGGGTAGGAATCCAGGGAGGGGTGGAGTGGGGTGGAAGCACAAAACCGGAAGAGCCAGGCAGGGAGAGGAGGCACCAACCCAGCCAACCTGGAGGAACCTGTAAGCAGAGGTGTACTTAGAGACCCAAGGCTCAGTCTCCTAGCACTCTGGATATGCAGAGCAAGGCAGGGAGACCAACAATTCTTCTCCAAGCATAACCCTTCTAACCACCCTGTCAAGGGTCAACTTTACAGAGCAAAGGTTACCATTCTCTGAACTTGACCATGATTTGATAAAACATAGCCCCTGCCCTTGAGTAACCATCTGCTGAAATAACATGATGACTGGCTTAGTACAGAATAAGTAAACAGGTTAAACGTGCTAGAGCATACATTAGTATTCTGTATTCATTTCTATTTGGGGAGTTGTGAAAATTTTAGTTCAAAGACCTATGTGGAGCAAAGGTTTTGCCAACTAGAGCACAGCACTGATTTGCATGTGTTTCCAACACTTGCCCTAGACAGTTCCAAAAAGCAAACATACACACCCTTATGAGAAGACTCAAACTCACTAACATAAATACACTGCAGTAAGCATCATGAATTGCCAAGAATAGTGATATATCGATCAGATTAATTGAGGCATGGGGAAAATATAGGTCTTTCCTAAACCCTGAAAATGTAACTGAACTAAAAAATACTTTCCCATACATGATGAGAAAATTACAACATACTTTCTTTTCTCCCTATAAATCATGATATTCCATCCCCCATGTGATTCTTGCCGACTAAGGAACTACCAGGGTCACAAACCAACCTGTTACATCCTAAACTTAATTGGGAAACCCACTGGTTTGTTGAGGTTGTTTTTTCCACCTCAGATCTTTAGGGGAGACTCATCTCAAAGAGATTACATTCTCGGAATTTCCTAAAAGGAAAATGGGCACTCACTGGAAAAATACAGGGTATATGCTCAAAACGCTCAACTATTTTGGATAACCTTCAAACTCAGCCACCAGCCCATCCTGTTCCCAGTTGACACTGAGGTCAACTCTTCTAATCAAATATTCCAGTTTCCAAAGAATGGCAACAGATGAGAGTGTTTCTGAACCTGGTACACAGAAACACATTATTATTCTTCCTTGAAAAAAAATTTCAGATCAAAAGGAAATTTAGGATCCAAAAAAAGCGCACACTCCCAGGTTAAGATCCTAGTTTTTCCAGTACTTGTAGTCACCGAACCCCTGTTTTCAAGATTCAAACAATTTCCCAGATTAAAAAAAAAAAAAAAAGTGAATTCGGTGGGGTGAGGCACTCGGACACGTACAACTGTGGAATGTCTCCGTCGATGGTGCCAACTTTCAATGGAGGCTGTGCTGCCACCCAGAGAGGACGAACCAACCTGGCTGCGCAGCTGGGAAGCGAACCCAACGCTGAACTTGCCGCGGGGCGGCCTGAGCCCTGGGACCCGAAAAGAAAGGGGGCGGGGGCTCCTCCGGAGAGGCCAGCGCCTGAACTCGAGAGGCCGGGAGGCGCGGACCGCCGGGAAGGTGCGACTCCGCGGGAGCGCGCACCTGTCCCTTCTTCCCGGACCCAAGGGGACCGGGTCCCTCACCTGGCGTGGCGGGCCCGCGCTCACCACGCCGCGTTAGGGATAAAATCTTCCTCATCCCAGGAAGGCCAGTCTTTGGGCTCGTGGAAGCCACCTCTCGCCTCGCGCCGGTCCCGACCCTTTCCTGCCCGGATCCCCGCAGCCCCGGGGCCGGCCCGGCCAACCCGCGCGCGCGGCGTCCTTACCTGGCTGGAGCCCGCGGGGTGCGCGGAGCCGCCGACAGTGTGAAGTCCCGCGGGCGCCGCGGAGTTCGGAGCTCGGGGCCCGCAGGTCCCACCCCCGCCCCGCCCCGCCCCGCCCCGCTCGCTCCGCCCCCGCTCGCTTCTGCCCGCAGCAACCGGTTCCCACGAGCCCTGGGGCGGTTTTGAGACTGGAGGCGGGAGTGGGTTGGACGCGCGTCCCGGCTCCTGAGACCCAGCTGGAGTTTCAGGTAAGTCGGAGGAGCGTCCCTTGTGTCCCCAGCGCGGCGCTGGGCTTCCCTAGGCCCAGACTTCCTACGCCGGGAGAAACGCCCCGCGAGGTTTGGGACATCCCCGGCCCCGGGAGAACCCCGAGCAGTGCCACCTGTGGGTGACTGGGGACTCTGTCGGAACTAGGAACCGCACCTCCCCTTCCGCTAAGCGGTGGCGGGCCAGGTGGATGGCACGGTGCAGTAGAGCGAAGCAAGAGTTTTATGAAAAGAGTAAGTCTTTTTCTGTCAAACCTGAGGCATCGGAGCACATCTGATACACTTACAAGGTCACGTGCATTGACTGTTAATGTATTAACACTTGCCTCACTCACTGAAAAGTAGAAAACAGCACCTATGTAAGACTTACGGTGTGCCAGGCTCTGTTTTGGTACTTTACATGTATTAACATTTCTATAAAGTATATGCTATATCAGAATCCCCCATTTTACAAGTGAGGCACAGAGAAGTTACATAATCAACCTCATGTCGCTCAACATAGTAAGCTGAAAAGCTGGGATCTAAATCCAGATCGTCCTCCTCTGGAGTCTGCCCTCTAAACCACTGCCATCCTGACACCAGAATCTGAGTGTCCACTGTGTGCAGGGAACTGTTACAGGCCCGGGGAAAACAAGAGGAGGGCTCTTCCCTCAAAGGAGCTTGTATTCTAGTTTGGGGGGAGAAAAGACAAGAAGCAAGTTCAAAATGAAACCACTGCACATATGAGATGTGTTGACTATAGTCATACAGCAGGGTGGTGGCATTGAGAGTGATGGGGAGAGGGAGGCTACTTTCCACCTGGTCGTCCTGGAGACTCCTCTGGGAAGGTGACAGTGGAGCTGGGCGCTGAACAAGGGGACAGGCAGACAACCCTGAAGATGAAGCTAAGGGAAGGCAAGTACATTAATAGTTACAAGCTCATGCTTATCTGGGACTCTCCTTCAAGCATTCAATAAACCCTAAGAAGTCTGACAAGATTTCATTTTACAGGGGGAAAAAAAATACAAAAAAACCTAAAGGTTGGGAAGTTTAATAACTCGGCTAAGTCATTAGTTAGGAAAGGGGAGGGATGGGAAGAGAGCACAAGGCCTTCTGGTTCCAAATCCTCCCTCCCTCTTGTGGGGGCCTTGAGCATAATGACCTGCACTCAGAATGAATCTAGTAAAATTTCTCTTTTGTGATCCACTGTTTCGTCCCAGCCCCCATCTCTCCTGCCTCTTACCCACTCAGAAACTACTGTTGACTAGTCAACATAATTTCCTCCAGAGCAGGTGTTCTTTGAGGGAGCAGACGTAAGGAACCTTCTGAAATTGTATGCAAAACAAAGCAGAACAAAAAAATTGTGTGTGTGTGTGTGTGTGTGTGTGTGTGTGTGTGTGTGTGTGGAAAGAGAGTTATAATTATTTGTTATAGTAATAAGGTTGGTTTTCTCCAATAAAAACTCATACACACACACACACACACTTAACACTTCCATCAAATGGACTGACGCCCAAAGGTAGGAAAGCCACTGTCTTAAGGGGTTAACTGATGTCGTGGTGACCAAACAAACTGATTTCCAAATCACTTTGCCTGTGCTCGCCAGGTGACTCTGTTGGCTCCTATTTCTGACTTAATGGAAATGAGATTTTCAAAGTTGATGAACTCTGACTGAAAGGGCAACAAACCCAGAACCTTCTTACCCCTTCATAAAGTTTAAAAATAAAAAAGACAGTAAAATGTCTATATTACCCGTCTTAATTCTCAAAACCAGGGAGAACTGACCTGTGAACAGAGTATCCCAGTAACAGAATTCATTATCAGTGATAGTTGGGGTAGTTTCCATAATGTTTTGCTGTTGCCTAAAAAAAGACACTCATTACGTTCTCAATTTAGGTAGGTGGCTGCCACAGGTATATCATACCCAAAGCATGTAGTATAGAGTACTGGCAGTTGTTTTCAGTGGAGTGTTGATAAAAAGAAACAGAGATAAAGACAGCAAGAGAGGCTTTTATAGAACTTTAGCTATACTGATGAAAAGGTGTAAAACTGAACTCAGGATGTGGTGGGCTAAAAAAAAAAAAGTTTAATCTCTATTATTTCTTATGTGAAAAGTTCAGTAGTTTTAATAGAAAACAGAAAACAAAGTTGAAGCCTATATAACTCAGACTTCCTCCTTCTGTTTCCAAACAGAAGATTCCAACCGCATCATTACTGTCTTCTTTATTTTAAAATAATGCTGAGGTACAAAAAAAAAAACAAAGGCATTTATGTAGACTTCTTACAGCCAAGGACTTCCTTCTTACAAGATATCCCCATGACTTCTATAAAATTTGTATGTTTGGATGACCAGTATCGGGTTAACATAATTTTAGTTCCTTGAGTGAAGAAAATACCTCTTTTTAACTTGCACAAAGATTCCACACTGTGCATTAAAAGACACTGAATTGGAAGGTTTATAAATAAAATGTTTGTATTTGGAGCTCATCACTCTTTTTTTTAAGTCTCTGGCTTTCTTTTATAACTTTCTTCCTACCCACAAGGGACCTGACCCACCCTACATGAATAACACATGTTTGTTGAATGAATGAATGATGAAAACAATGATGATAATACTATAGACCTTATCAGTTCTTTATCAGGAGTCTGTTCCTACATGAAAATGACTTCACTGTGGTTATATGATATGTCTGCTTCTCTTTCCATCACGTACTGAAAGTAGTTGCTTCTTTGGAACTATGTAGAAGGAAAGAAAGAGTTTTGTGGGGTTTTTGTTTGTATTTTGTATTTAAGTATGCTCCACACCCAACATGGAGCTTGAACTCACAACCCTGAGATCAAGAGTTGCACGCTCTAGCTACTGAGCCATTGAGACATCTCCTGTAAGAAGGAGTTTTAAGTTTATTTATTAATTGGGTGGGGGAGGGGTGTAGGGGCAGAGAGAGAGAGAGAGAGAGAGAGAGAGAGAGAGAGAGAATCCCAAGCAGGCTCCATGCTGTCAATGCAGAGCCCAACATGGGGCTCCATCTGCCGAACCATGAGATCATGACCTGAGCTGAAATCAAGAGTTGAACACTTAACCAACTGAGCCACTCAGGCACCCCATGGAGTTTTAAATGTTGGACACAAAATCAAGAATTATACTCCTAGGAACAGTTGCTAAATGAATCATTCAAAAGAAAGAAAAAGCATCGTATACAAAGCATGATTTTGAGATCGTAACTAAAAATAATACAATAACTAAATGCCCAATAACAAGGAAATGTTTAAGCCAAAACTACCGACAGTATGGAATGTCAGGCTGTCACTAAAAATAGTATCTAGGTTAGGGGCACCTGGGTGGCTCACTCTGTTAAGTGTCCAACTCTTGGTTTCGGCTCAGGTCATGATCTCATGGCTTCGTGGGACCAAGCCCGGCATCGGACTCTGTGCTGGTAGTGCAAAGCCTGCTTGGGATTCTCTCTCTCCCTCTCTCTCTTCCCCTCCCTCACTTGTGCTGTCTCTTTCTCTCTCAAAATAAATAAATGGATAAAAATTTTTTTAAAAAGTATCTAAGTTAATAATATAGGAATGTAGAGGAAAACTTATGAACATTAAATGAAAAAAGTAGAATACAGTGCTTTATGTATCCTATGATTGTTTTATGTTTTATTATTGCAATTAAATAAAAATTATGTGCATAGAAAATTGTTGGGTTGAAAATAAGAAAAGTGACTAATAGTTTTTGAGGGGTTCCTGTGTGCCAGGATCCGTTTTCAGTACATTAGATTAATTCATCTAATTTTCACAACAGCTGTGTGAGGTAGGTACAGTTGTTATTTCTGCTTTACAGATGAGGAGACTGAAGCAGAGAAGATCTAAGTAATTTGCCCAAAGTCACACAGCTAGTGAGTGGCAAAGCTAGGATGTGAATATAAGGCAGTAGGACTCTGGATTTTGCACGCTTAAACCATGCAAGTGTGCCAGAGAAAATAAAGGTTTAATCATGGATCATGGGTTTAAAAACAAAAAACAATTCCTTGTATAATGTTTTTATGTTGATTTAATAGTAAGCAAAAACTTTTTAAATTGCAGAGTCAGAAAAGAAGGCACAGATGTAAAACCAGTTTACATTCAGAAGAAACAGAATCAAAGATAAAGATGAGAAACATATGGAGTGAAACCCTCAGGGTTTGACCAGTTTGTGTTTTGGATTAGGATCTAAATAGTGTTTCAAATGGGTACAGTATAGGAGCACCTGGGTGGCTCAGTCGGTTAAGCCTCCAACTTCAGTTCACAGTTCGTGAGTTTGAGCCCCGCGTCGGGCTCTGTGCTGACACCTCAGAGCCTGGGGCCTGCTTCAGATTCTGTGTCTCCCTCTCTCTCTGCCCCTCCCCTGCTCACTCTGTCTCTGTCTCTGTCTCTGTCTCTGTCTCTGTCTCTCTCTCTCAAAAATAAACATAAAATAATTCAAAATAAATAAACATTTTTAAAAATTTTTAATTGAAAAATGGGTACAGTGTATCCATGACTTGATAGTTCATGAGAATTGAGATAAAATGAGCTATGTCATATCAAATGTTATGTTATTATAAGTATGAATAAAAAGTATACTTTGCCCTGATGCCTTGCACTTGCTGTTTCTTCTGCCTAGAATGCTCTCTACCTAGCTGCCTCCTCAACAGTGACAGTCGGGAAAATGTGACCATCACTGTGTCAGCAGAAAGCCGAGAAACCATTGGTGAACCGTCCTGACAAACTCCATGTTATGGTGGAGCTTACATTCTGGTGAAAAGGTCAGTCCTTTAAAATTTTAGTTTTAAAATGTTAACCTCAAATTAACAGCATCCCCTCTTGGTAGGTGAATAACGACCCCCAGAGATGTCCACATCTTAAATCCCCAGAACCCAGGAATCTGTTAACCTATATGATAAAAGGAACATTGTAGATGTGAGTAAGTGAAGGATCTTAAAATAGGTAGATTATTGTGGACTATCCAGATGAGCCCAGTGTAGGACTCACAAGAGTCCTACAAGAGGGAAGCAGGAGCTTCAGAGTCAGAAAAGGGGACGTGATGAGAGAAACAGAGGACAGAGAGCAGGGGAGAGGTTGGAAGATGCTACACGGCTTGCTTTGAAGATGAAGGGACTGCAAGCCAAGGAATGCAGACAGCTTCGAGAAGCTGACAAAGGCAAGGAAACAGATTCTGCCCTAGAGCCTCCAGAGGGAACCAGCCCTACTGACAACTTGATGTTAGCCCAGTGAAACTGCTTTCGGACTGCTGACCTCTAGAGCTGTACGAGAACACATTTGTGTTGTTGTAAAGCAGTAAGTTTGTGATAATATGTTCCAGCAGCAGTAGGAAACTAATAGAGCCCTTAGTAGGAGTTTACTTTTCCCTTGTCTATAAAAAGTCAGTGTCACACTGGCATGATGTCCATAGTGTCAGGGCCCCAGCTCCTTCTGTCTTTTCATGTAGGTGAAACAACCTGGGCAGAAATAGGAATATCTCCAGAGACTCCTGATTTGGGCATCAGGCCATGTTATCACCCACGTCAGTGTTTCTCAAACTGGAGTAAAGTAGAAAGCCCTTATAAACAAAACATTTTTTTTTTAACTTTATTTAAGTCCAAGTTAGTTGGGGCACCTGGGTGGCTCAGTCAGTTAAGCGTCTGACTTGGGCTCGGGTCATGATCTCACAGTTCGTGAGTTCAAGCCCCCACATCAGACTCTGTGCAGACCGCTCAGAGCCTGCAGCCTGCTTTGGATTCTGTGTCTCCCTCTCTGTCTGCCCCCTCCACCATTTGCGCTCTGTCTCTCAAAAATGAATAAACGTTAATAAATAAATAAATCTAAGTTAATTAACATATAGGGTAATAATGGTTTCGTGAGTAGAATTTAGTGACTCATCACTTACATATAACATCCAGTGCTCATCACAAGTGCCCTCCTTAGTACCCATCACCCGTTTTGCCCATCCCCCACCCACCACCCCTCCAAAAACCCTCAGTTTGTTCTCTGCATTCAAAAGTCTCTTATGGTTGCCTCCCTCTCTGTTTTTTTTTATCTTATTTTTCCTTCCCTTCCCCTATGTTCATCTGTTTTGTTTCTTAAATTCCACATATGAGTGAAATTATGTCGTATTTATCTTTCTCTGACTGACTCATTTCGTTTAGCGTAATATACTCTAGTTCCATCCATGTTGTTGCAAATGGCAAGATTTCATTCTTTTTCATCTCTGAGTAATATTTCATTGTATATATATATATATATATACCACATCTTCTTTATCTATTCATCAGTTGGTGGACATTTGGGCTCTGTCCATAATTTGCCTATTGTTGATAGTGCTGCTATAAACATTGGGGTGCCTGGGCCACTTCGAATCAGCATTTTTGCATCCTTGGATAAATACCTAGTAGTGCAATCGCTGGGTTGTAGGGTCCTCTATTTTTAATTTTTTGAGGAATCTCCATACTGTTTTCCAGAGTGACTGCACCAGTTTGCATTCCCACCAGCAGTTCAAAAGTGTTCCCCTTTCTGCATATCCTTGCCAACATTATTGTTTCCTGATCTGTTAATTTTAGCCATTCTGACTGGTGTGAGGTGACATCTCATTTTGGTTTTGATTTGTATTTCCCTGTTGATGAGTGATGTTGAGCATCTGTTCATGTTGAGAGTCTTTAATGTTAGCCATCTGGATGTCTTCTATGGAAAAGCGTCTGTTGGGACACCTGGGTGGCTCAGTTGGTTAAAGCTCAGGTCATGATCTCACAGTTCGTGGGTTTGAGCCCCATGTCAGGCTCTGTGCTGACAGCTCAGAGCCTGGAGCCTGCTTCCAATTCTGTGTCTCCCTCTCTATCTGCCCCTCCCCCATTCATGCTCTGTCTCTCTGTGTCTCAAAAATAAATAAAAACATTTAAAAAGAAAAAGAAATGTGTCTGTTCATGTCTTTGCCCAGTTTGTCACTATAAACAAAACATTTTCATCCTAATTTACTTAACTATATGTAAATATAAAACTTGTTATACATTATTCATGTATATAGTATTTTATACATATTTAAAACCAAAATGGATTTACACAATAAATTCAAACAAGAATACAAAACCAATTATTGAGACCACACATATCCCCACACTGTAGTGTCACTGGAAGTCACGTGGGGAGCAGTAACAGGAAATTCCTATCCCTCTCAGCCAGGGAGGTGTCACTGAAAACCAGGAGAGAAGTAGAACTTCCAACCCCACCTAGCAGTAATGGGAAGCACCTCCCTTGATTGTCAATGGAGGAAGAGTGGGAAACCCGAACTTCTAACTCCAACTGGTAGCTGGTAGAGACAGTGCCCCTCCACCTTCCTCTGCCAAAGTAGTGTCAGAAGAAGCCAGATAAAACAAAGGCTTAAATACAATCCAGAATCTCATAACATAATTCCCCAAATGTCCTGGTTTCAATTGAAATAACTTACTATATCAAGAAACAAGATCTCAAACTGAATTTTTAAAAAAAGGTAATTAATAGACACCAACACCAAGATTACAGAGAGGTTAGAATTTTGTGAAAAAGATTTTAAAGCACCCATCATAAAATTGATTCAATGAGCAGTTACACATACACTTGAAACAAATTTTTTTTATATAGAAAATCTCAGCAAAGAAGTAGAAGACCTAAAAATTCACCAAATGGAAATTTTAGAACTGAAAATACAAAACCTAAAGTTTTAAAACTCCATGGATAGACTTCAGCAGGATGCATGAAATATAGGAATTCAGTGAACTGGAGAGAGCAATAGAAGTTACTCAGTCTGAACAAACAAAAACAAAACAAAGCAAATCCATGAACAATCCTCTGGGACCATAACAAAAGATCTTCCACTTGTGTCTTCAGAGTATTAGTAGAGGAGAAAGAGAGCAGGGCTGAAAAAGCACTGAAAAAATAATAGCTGAAAACTTTCCATATTTTACAAAATCTGTAAACCTACAGATCGAGAAGTTAAGCAAACTTCACACAGGATAAAGGCAAAGAAATCCATGCTAAGACACATCATAGTCAAACTTCTTAAAACTAAAGACAAGGGGCGCCTGGGTGGCTCAGTCGGTTAAGCGTCCGACTTCAGCTCAGGTCATGATCTCACGGTTCGTGAGTTCAAGCCCCGCGTCAGGCTCTGTGCTGATGGCTCAGAGCCTGGAGATTGTTTCAGATTTTGTGTCTCCCTCTGTCCCTGACTCTCCCCCGGTCATGCTGTCTCTCTCTGTCTCAAAAATAAATAAACATTAAAAAAAAAAAAAAAAACTAAAGACAAAAAAAAATCTTAAAACCAGTGAGTCATAACATCTTACCTATGGAAGGAAAACAATTCGAATGGCAGCTGATTTCTTAACAGAAACCGTGAAGAAGGAAGTAGCACAACAGTTTTCAGTGTTAAAGTAATGGCCAGCCAGCCTACAATCCTATACCCACCAAAAATATCCTTCAAAAATGAAGGAGAGGGGTGCCTGGCTGGCTCAGTTGGAAGAGCATACAACTCTTGATCTCAGGGTTGTGAGATGGAAACCCATGTTGGGTGTAGAGATTACTAAAAAAATAAATAAACAAACTTTAAAAAAAGTGAATCAAGTCGTTCTCAGATAGTGGAAAATTAAGATAACTTGTCATCAGCCAACTCACCCTAAAAGAATGGCTAATGGAAGTTCTCCAAACAAAAAGGAATCAGAAAAAGAAGACATCTTGGAATATCAGTGATGAAGAGAGAACACAGTAAGTAAAAATATTGGTAAAGACAATAGATTTTCCCTCTCCTCTTCCTTTTTCTAAATTACAATGGATAGTTGAAGCAAAAATTGTAACATTGTCCAAATGGTTGTAAAAGTATATGAAAGAAATATTTAGGACAATTAAAAATTTTTTTTTCAACGTTTTTTATTTATTTTTGGGACAGAGAGAGACAGAGCATGAACGGGGGAGGGGCAGAGAGAGAGGGAGACACAGAATCGGAAACAGGCTCCAGGCTCTGAGCCATCAGCCCAGAGCCTGACGCGGGGCTTGAACTTAGGACCGCGAGATCGTGACCTGGCTGAAGTCGGACGCTTAACCGACTGCGCCACCCAGGCGCCCCAGGACAATTTTAAATAAAAGAGGGTAAATGTACGTAAAGGGAGCTAAAGTTTATTTTATTTTTTTATGTTTATTTATTTTGAGAGAGAATGTGTGTGAAAGAGGGGGTAGGGAAGAGAGAGAGGGAGAGAGAATCCCAAGCAGGCTCTGCACTGTCAGCATGGAGCCTGATATGGGGCTCGAACTCACAAACTGAGATCATGACCTGAGCCAAAATAAAGAATCAGATGCTTAACCAATTGAACAGCGTCCCAGGGAGATAAAGTTTCTATATTTTCTTCAAACTGATAATGATACCAGTAGAAGCTGGTATGTGTATATATATAAACATATGTGTGTGTGTGTGTGTGTGTGTATATGTATATACACATGTATGTATATAATGTACATATAAACATAATGTATATATAATATACATATATATGTATATACATATATATGTATATAATGTACATATACACATAATGTATATATAATGTATATATATATAATGTGTGTATATATATATATAATGTAAAACCTAGAGCACCCACTAAAAAAAAGCTATACAAAGAAATTTATACTCAAAATTACTATATTTTTTAAAATTTTTTATGATAGGTGGTTTTTTTTTAAGTTTTATTTATTTAAGTAGTCTTTATACCCAACATGGAGCTCAAACTCAGAACCCTGAGATCAAGAGTTACACGCTCCTCCAACTGAGCCAGCTAGGTGCCCCTCAAAATTACTATATTTAAATTGGAATTGTAAAGACACCTCTTTCTCAACAATTGATAGAACAAGTAGACAGAAAACCAGCAAGGATATAGAAAAATTCCCAACAACACCATCAACCTACAGGATCTAATTGACACTTGGCAGGATTCTCCACCCTATAGTGGAATACACATCCTTTTCAAGTGTCCATGGAACATGTACCAAGGTAGATCATGTCCTGGGCCATAAAACAAACCACAACAAATTCAAAACAATTGAATTCATACAGAATATGTTCTGAACACTATAAAATTAAACCAGAAATCAGTATCAGAAAGATACCAGGCGAATCTCCAAACAAACAGGAAACTAAACAATGCATTTGTGAATAATTCATGTATCAAAGAGGAAATCGTAAGGGAAAACAAAAAATGATCTAAGTGGAATAAAACAACATATCAAAATTTGTGGGACAACATTTCAAAATTTGTGGGACACAGCTAAACAGTGCAGACAGAGAAATTTATAGCAGTAAATGCATCCATTAGGAAATAGGAAAATTCTCAAATCAATAATCTAAGTTCCCATTTTAAGAACCTAGAAAAAGAAGAGCAATATAAATCCAAAGCAAACGGAAGCAAATAATAAAAACAAAAGTAGAAATCAATGCAATTGAAAACCAAAAACCAATGGAGAAAATCAATGAAAGAGCTGGTTCTTTAGAAAGATTATAAAATTGACAAACACCTAGGAAAACTCAAAGATAAGTAGAAAAGATGGAAGTTACCAGTATCAGGAATGAAACAGGGCAGAATCATTACACAGCATTCCAACATCAAAAAGATGGTACCCCACACCAGGCACTATGCTGTGTGGAGCCTGCTTGGGATTCTCTCTCTCTCTCTCTCTCTCTCTCTCTCTCTGTGTGTCTCCCTCTCCTTCTCCTTCTGCCCCTCTCCCCTGTCTCTCTCTCTCAACACAAAATTTTCAAAAAAATTAAAAATTAAAAAATGATAAATGAACATTACAAACAAATTTATACATATAATTTTTCTTTGAAAAATAATTGAATATTCGTTGCAGGTACACAACAGAATGACTCGGTATTTGTATATATTGTAAAATTATCACCACAAAAAGTCTAATTAACATCCATCACCATTACATAATTACAAATTTTTTTTCAACGCACATAAATTTGACAATTTATTTGAAATAGACTAATCCTTAAAAAGTACAAATGACTACAACTCACCCAGTATGAAATAAGTGGGAAAACCTGTAACTGTTAAGGACTGAAGACGTAATTTAAAAAAAATTTTTTTTAATGTTTATTTATTTTTGAGACAGAGAGAGATAAAGCATGAACGGGGGAGGGTCAGAGAGAGGGAGACACAGAATCTGAAACAGGCTCCAGGCTCTGAGCTGTCAGCACAGAGCCTGACGCGGGGCTCGGACTCACGGACCTCGAAATCATGACCTGAGCCCAAGTCGGCTGCTTAACCGACTGAGCCACCCAGGCGCCCCTGAAGATGTAATTTTAGAACTCCCTAAACACCTGGGTGCCTCAGTCATTTAAACATCTGACTTTGGGTGAGGTCATGATCTCAGGTTCCTGAGCACCAGCCCACTTTGGGTGAGCCCCGCTTTTCTCTCCCTCTCCCTCTCTCTCTCTCTCTCTCTCTCTCCCTCAGGGAATTGTCTCTCTCTCTCCCTTTCTCTCTTCACCCTCACTTACTGCGCCCTCTCTCTCTCTCTCTCAAAAATAAGTTAATTAATTAATTAAAAATAAAACTCCCCCAAATGAAATCTTCAGACCAAATGGTTTTGCTGGAAAATTCTAACAAATGTTTAAAGAATTAACATTTAATTCTTCACAATGTCCACCAGAAAATAGAAGAAGAAAGGACCCTTCCCAATTCATTTTATAAAGCTAGTATTACCCTAATGCCAAAACCAGAGAACAACAGTCCCAGAAAGGAAAACTGCAGACCAATATTCTTCATGAATATAGACATAAATTTTTTTTAATTTTTTTTTAAATTTATTCTGAGAATGAGAGAGACACAGGGTGGAGGGGCAGAGAGACAGGGAGAGAGAGTCCCAAGCAGGCTCTACACTGCAGCACAGAGCCCATCATGGGGCTTGAACCCATGAACCATGAGACCATGACCTGAGCCAAAACCAAGAGTTGATGCTCAACCAACTGAGCCACCAGGTGCCCCTGACATTAAAATTTTTAGCAAAATAATATTAAATAGAACTCAGTTAAAAAGAATTATACACTATGACCAAGTGGGGTTTGTTCCAGAACTGTAAGACTGCTTCAGTATTTGAAAAACAAGGGCAAAAATTTTGTACTGTGCAAAACATTTTAAAGTGAAAAAGTTGGACATATAATTAAGATATGAGACAGCAGTTCCACTCCTAGGTGTATACCCCAAAGAATTGAGAACAAGTACTCAAATACATGTCTACAAATGCTCATTGCAGTATTATTCAAATAGCGAAAAAATGAACACCACCAAAATGTCCATCAGCTGATAAACAGATAAACAAACAAACAAACAAAAAAATATATATATATATACACACACACACACACACACACACACACACAGTGGATTATTATTCTACCATTAAAAGAAATGAAGGACTGATATACACTACAACATGGATGAACCTTGAAAACATGATGCTAAGTGAAAGAAGCCAGGCACAGAAGGCCACATGCTGTACTCATTTCATTTATATGAAATGTCCAGCATAGGGAAACCCATAGAGACAGAAAAGAGATTAGTGCTTGCCAGGGGATAGAGGGAGGAAGGGATTTTAGGGCTAACTGCTAATAGGAATGGGGTTTCTTTTCGGGGTGATGGAAATGTTGGGGAATTAGATGGTCGTAATGGTTATACAACCATCGTGTATACAATTTTAAAGAACCCTGAAGTCTACAGTTTAAAATGGTGATTTATTTTATTTTATTTTTTTAACGTTTATTTATTTTTGAGACAGGGAGAGACAGCATGAATGGGGAAGGGTCAGAGACAGAGGGAGACACAGAATCTGAAACAGGCTCCAGGCTCCGAGCTGTCAGCACAGAATCCGACGCGGGGCTCGAACTCACGGACCGCGAGATCATGACCTGAGCCGAAGTCGGATGCTCAACCGACTGAGCCACCCAAGTGCCCCTAAAATGGTGAATTTTAAGTTATGTGAATTATGTCTCAATTAAATAAAACTTCTGCTTTGTGAAAGTCCCTGTTAAGAGGATAAAAAGGCTGCAGACTGAGAGAAATTATGTACAAACTATGTATCTGATAAAGACTAGTATCTAGTATCTAGGCTATATAAAGAGCTCTCAAAACTCAACAGCACAACAAAAAAAAAAACAATCCAATTAGAAAAATGGAGGGGCGCCTGGGTGGCACAGTGGGTTCAGCGTCCAACTTCTACTCAGGTCATGATGTCATGGCTCATGAGTTTAAGCCCTGCATCAGGCTCTATGCTAACAGCTCAGAGTCTGGAGCCTGCTTCAGATTCTGTGTCTCCCTTTCTCCGATCCCCTCCCCTGCTCGTACTCTGTCTCTCCTTAAAAAAGAAAAAAATGGGCAAAAGACATGAAGAGATATTTCACTGAACGGCATATACAGATAGCAAATAAACACATGAAAAGATCTTCAACATGATTCAATGCTTGGTAAATGCAAATAAAAATTACAATGAGATATCACTAAACAACTATCAGAATGGCTGAAATAAAACATAATGACAACATCAAATGCAAGTAACGATGGAGAGAAATTTGATCACTCATACACTGTGATTGGGAATGTAAAATGTTAGAGCTATTCAGGAAAATGGTCTGGCAGCTCCTTTAAAAATCAAACCTTCAACTATCCTATGACCCAACAATTGTTCTTAGGCATTTGTCCTAGAGAAATGAGAACTTAAGTTCACACAAAAACCTATACTCAAAGTTTATAGTAGCTTTCTTTATAATAGTCAAAACCTGGGAAAACCCTATGTCCTTCAGCAGGTAAAAATAGTTAAACTGTAGTTCATCATACTAATAGCAACAAAAAGAAACCAATGATACACTCAACTGATACACCCAACAATCTGGATAAATCTCCAGAAAATTATGCGGAGTGAAAAGAGCCAATAAAAATGATTACATAGTATATAATTCCATTTATATAACATTCTAGAAATAACAAAACTGTAGAAATGGAGAGCGGATTAGTGGTTACTAGGTATTAATAAGGGAGATGGGCAGAACACCATAGATATGGCTATAAAGGGACAATACTAGGGATCCTCATGGAGATGGAAATACTGTATTGATTGTATCAACATCAGAATCCTGCTTGTGATATTTTACTATACAGTTTTGCAAGATGTTACCAATGGAGGAAACTGGGAAATATGAAATCTCTTTATAGTTTTGTCCCATAACTACATATGAATCTATAATTAACTCAAAATTAAAAGTTGAATTAAAATCTTAATTAACAGCTGATAATGACAGTAGCCAACAATTATTGAGCATTTAATGCTAAGTATGGTTCTCAGCACTCGATCCATTTAATCCTGCCAACAACCCTGTGTTGTAAACATTACTGATCTCAAGAGAGAGGTAAACCCTGACATGCTGACCACTGATGCCACCTCCTGCTGAAATCCCTAGGGAGCCGGACAAGGTGAAAACAGCTCCTGGCTAGATTTGCCAACACTATTGCCGAACAAACTTGGATAAACTCATCACAAGAGATAAATCAAAAGATGAGGGTTTGGAAAAGAGAAAGAGAGAAATTTATTTAGGGTGCCAGCAGCCAAGGGAGGTGGCAGATTCAAGCTTTAGCAACTGACCTCTCTGCCTGCAAGATGGACACCTAGAGTTTTATAGGGAGAAGTCGAAGGGGTACGTGCAAAAGAACACACAGAGACAGGTGATCATGGGTGGGAGGTGGTATGTGTTCAGCAGTGATCATGGACAGGGAAGGGGGTGTGGTCTTCTAAAGCATTCCGTTGGTGTCAGGACTTTTTTGGCCTGGAGGTTGGAAAGATCCAATCATTGCCAAACCTCCTCAATGCCTCAAGAAAGTGTGATGAGAATTTAGAACAATGGGTTTCTTTTTTTTTTTTTTTTTAATTTTTTTTCAACGTTTTTTATTTATTTTTGGGACAGAGAGAGACAGAGCATGAACGGGGGAGGGGCAGAACGAGAGGGAGACACAGAATCGGAAACAGGCTCCAGGCTCCGAGCCATCAGCCCAGAGCCTGACGCGGGGCTCAAACTCACGGACCGCGAGATCGTGACCTGGCTGAAGTCGGACGCTTAACCGACTGCGCCACCCAGGCGCCCCTAGAACAATGGGTTTCAATTAGAGCGTGAGCTAAGCAATCTTGTCTATTTCTGGTTTTAGTTCAATCTTTAGTCCCATTCAAGAGATGAAAAAACTGAGGGTTCAAGAATAGTTGAATAACTTGCCCAAAGTTACGTAACTGGTAGGACTGTGATTCACCTTCAGAGTCTATGATCTTAACCACCACGCTAATAATCAGGCAACTTGGCATATTCCGGCTTCTCAGCTTTCCTTGAAATCACATCCTCATTCCTACTCTGCAGCAGTTGCCTGAGGATCAGTAGCTGCTGCCCCCTTCAGGCAGAGCATTGTTGTGCATTTATCACAATGCCCCCTACTCTCTTTTCAATAGACTCCGTTTTATTACTCTCAGCTCACTTCACCCATGGATGTTACCACCAGGTCCTGTAGACATTTAAGTTTTAGAGGCTGGCATACAGCATTATTCTGTGCCTGCAAAATGAAAAAGCCATGGAAAGAGGGAAAATATAGTAAAATTACATTGATTTAAACCTAACAAAGAAGAACCATTGGAATTAACATGGCGTTTGAATTGTAGAATATTGTTTTCTTTTTTTTTTTTTTTTAATGTTTATTTATTTTTGAAAGAGAGAGTGCGCGAGCAGGGGAGGTGCAGAGAAAGGATCCAAAGCAGGCTCTGTGCTGACAGCAGAGAGCCTGATGTGGGGCTCGAACTCAAAACTGTGAAATCGTGACCTGAGCCAAAGTTAGATGCTTAACCCACTGAGCCACCCAGGTGCCCCTGAATTGTAGAATATTTTTAAAGTAACTATAACAAAGCAAATAAAGATAGGTACTGCTAATATTGCAGCATATTTATTGATTTTTTAAAAAATAAAATCTTTCTCTGGGCCAGTTCTGCTGAATTACTTAGTTCGTCCCTCTTACAAACTACCTGCTGTCACTCTACTTTCCCTGCCTCACCCCACTGTAGTAGCTGTCAGTGTCCCTCATATATCCCCTGCCCTTTCCTCTAGAAGAACAAGGTCACTGTCAGGCACCTTCTGCCTAAGAGCTTTTTCTTGGCTCTTCTATAGGGAGCAGGCCAGAAATGCCAGGTCAGGTAACATCCCCAGGGAGCTGCCACCAGCCAGTGATGAATGAGAAGTGGAGGAAAAAATACCCCAGTTCCCCTGCCCTTGGATGGGACAACTCTGGGTCATGTTCACCATGGATCCCAACAGGATTGAGGCCCAGTTACCCTCAGTGATAATCTGCTCACTAATAACTCTTTAATCATGCAAACTTTCATGCCTCTTTCTTTATGAGTGCTTTCTGGAATCCCCTCCCAAATAAACCACTGGCACTAAAATCTTTGTCTTCAGTCTGATGAATATCCACCCTATCCTACGACACCCATCCCAGGAAGGAAGGAAGGAAGGAAGGAAGGAAGGAAGGAAGGAAGGAAGGAAGGGAGGAAGGAAAGAAGGAAGATAGGAGGAAGGGAGGAAGGGAGGGGAGGCGGTGAGAAGGGAAAAGAAGGGAAAGGAAAAGGTCTTTAAAAACACAGAAAACACAGAATCACTTGAGAGAAAAGTGAAGATTGGCTGTGTTTCTGGCCGGTTGAAAAGGATTAACCTAGCTGGCTTTAGATGGAGAGATACGATCCAGCTTTGAATTAAGAAGGAAGAAGGTGAAAGCAGAAACCTCTCAGATCCCAGTTCACACCCTTTCCTCCTCACCTCTGAATTCATCCAAGTCTGAATTCCCAATCCCTTACACTAACCCCTGGGCCTCCAGTTAACTCCTTCAAGGGCAACTGTTATGGACTAAATTGTGTCTTTTCCTCCTCCCCAAAATTCATAGGTTGGAGTCCTAACCCCCAACGTGACTGTATTTGGAATTAGGGCCTATAAGAAAGTAATTAAGTTTTGGTCGTAAATGTCTTTTTTTTTTTTTTTTTTAACATTTATTCACTTTCGAGACTGAGAGAGACAGAGTGTGAGTGGGGGAGGGGCAGAGAAAGTGGGAGACACAGAATCAGAAGCAGGCTCCAGGCTCTGAGCTGTCAGCCCAGAGCCCGACCCAGGGATTGAACCCACAGATGGCGAGATTATGACCTGAGCTGAAGTCGGACGCTCAACTGATTGAGCCACCCAGGCGCCCCATAAATGTAGTCTTAATCCGGTGGGACTGGTGTCCTTGTAAGAAGAGGAAGAAACCAGGAGCATGTGTGCACAGAGAGTAGACCAGATGGAGACACAGCGAGAAGGTGCTTGTGGATAAGCCAAGGAGAGAGGCCTCAGGAGAAACCATGCTAACTCTCACCTTGATGTTAGATGTCCAGCCTCCAGAACTGTGAGAAGATATATTTCTGTTGTTTAAGCCACCCAGTCTGTAGTATTTTTTGTCAGCCCAAATAGACTAATAAAGCAACTCTCAACAAATGGGGGACAATATCTGATGTCTATATGAATTTTTCAACCTCCAATCCTTTGAATGGACAGTGGGAATGAAGTCAATATCCAAGGACTAAGTATAGGCCTCCTCTCAAAGTGGGGCAGTGTTAGCCTGTGATTCTTGTATGATTCTGTGGAAGGGAGGACAAGGGCTTGAACAGTAGCTGAGATTTGATTTCCTGCTCGGTACATGGATGAGAGCTCAAAGCTGATGACATTTGGTTTAGAAAAATAAGGACTATGATGTCTTATGCCCTGGTGTCATGGGGTCCCTAATAGCTGCAACTGGTTATATAAGAAACTGAGATCAAGGCATGTCCTACACCATCTCCCAGAGGTTTCCTCTCAGAGGTGCTCCGCCAAATGAGTTCCACACTAAAAGGATTTTGTACTACACGTATTAATAAAATAGGAGAAACATTTTTGCCTCATCTGTTCCCTTTTCCCCAAGAACTGGTTTAAATACAGAAATAAAGCAGTTATAAAGAACTCCCTTTTACTGTACTTGTTTTTCTAACATTGTGTGTTATTTCATAACATTGATAACACAACATGATGACTGAAAACAAGCTAGGCTTTTTCAGTTCAACTTAATTCTTGGCTTCTAAACAATAGCGGGAACAAAGCCCATAGGAAAATTTGGCCAGGCAGGCACATTGTTGTTACTTATTAGGGAGTCTGCTCGAATTGATAGCAGACCTCTTGATCTTTTCTAAGAGATAAAAAGAAACATCTTTCTCCTTTAAGAGAAATTTCTTTCCTTCTTTGCTAATTTTGAGGTTCTTCGTTTTGAAATTTTCAGATACATACTAGAAGCTGTCCCGTTTCCTCTTCTTATTTATTGTTATAATGAACATATAACATTATACCAAGGTTTCTTCTTAACTGCTTGCAAGATTAGCACCTACTGTATACCTTCAATTTGCACCTAGCTGGGTGCAAATGACCAAGCAAGTGAATAAAAAACTTCTCTTGGTGGAAGATGGTTAATGAACTCAGCTGTTTTCAAAACTGCCTTCATTCTCAGGCTGTTTTTCTGCCCTTTATAATTTCCTGCATTGTGAACTTTAACAGAAAAAAAAATCTTTAGTAGAATTCTTGTACCCTTTTTAATTTTTTTAAATGTTTTGTTATTCTTGAGAGAGAGAGAGAGAGAGAGAGAGAGAGAGAGTGAGTGGGGGAGGGCAGAGAGAGGAAGACACAGAATCCGAAGCAGGTTCCAGGCGCTGAGCTGTCAGCACAGAGCCTGATGCAGGACTTGAACCCACGACCAGTGAGATCATAACCTGAGTCGAAGTTGGGCGCTTAACTGACTGAGCCACCCCGGTGCCCCTCTTGTACCCTACGGGAAGTTCTTAAACACCTTTCATATAATAATGCAACTGGAGTGCTCAGGGGCTGATAGAAACATTGAAAAGTACAGCTTGGCATACATATTACCAACTCCTCACACAGGTCCTAAGTGCAGGCACTTTGATTACGAGTCCAAGGAATGCAACCGGAGAATGTGACTGCTGTTACATATAATGTTAGAGATAATGTTAGAGAAAAACAGTGTGGGACAGCCTAGTTAACTAGCTCCTCTCCTTCCTTGAATGGCCCAAAGCTAGCTTCTCCTGATGTGATGGAGATAATGAACCCCATGCTGTATGAAATAGAAAAGTTAAGAATTCACAATAAAAACCAGCAAATAATAATAATTATATGTGTGTGTGTGTGTGTGTGTATCAATGCTTTTATTCAAAGAATCTTAAGTAAACAGTCACCTTGATGTAAAAAACAAACTTCAGTGGCCATATACACACATCCACAGACCTAATTGTACTGACATGGTTTTTTTTTTTTTTTTTTTTAATTTACTCGCTGAGATAAATCTACTTAAGGAAACAAAGTGCAAAGATGTGTTATCTTCTCCCTCTATTTCATCTGCTCTCAGCCCCAGACTCAACCGGAGCACCCAGCACTGGGCTTTCCCCCTGCTGTTGGCCATCAGATAAATTCTCTTCATTCTACCTGAGCCAGAGCCTTCTCTAGTGGTCCCAGGTACAACTCCCAGCATGCTGTGGGAGTGGAAAGTTGGGATGGACAGGAGCTTTTGCAGGTGCTGTCTGTCCAGAGCAGCACGGTCAGGGGGAAATATAATGTACACCACAAATGTAGACCACACATAAAGGAAAATGTTTTAATAGCCTCTTCGAAAGACGGTGAAAAGAAATAGGCAAAGTTGAGGTTAATAATATATCTCATTTCTTCACTGAAGTATAATTAATATACAATGTTATATAAGTTTCAGGTGTACAACATGATTCAACATGTCTATACATTACCCAGTGCTCACTCACCATAAATGTAGATACCACCTGTCACCATGTGACATTATTACAGTATGACTGATTATATTTCTTGTGCTGTACTTTTCATCTCTGAGACTTATTTATTTTATAACTGGAAATTTGTACCTCTTAGTTCCCTTCTTCTATTTTCCCCATCCCCCCATCTCCTCTTTGACAACCACCAGCTTGATTTGTTTCTAAGGGTCTGTTTTTCACTTGTTTATTCATTTGTTCTGTTTTTTAGATTCTACATATAAGTGAAATCATGTGGTGTCTTCTTTCTCTGCCTGACTTATTTCACTTAGCATAATACCAGGTCCACCTATGTTGTCACAAAGGACAATATCTCATTCTTTTTTTATGGCTGAGTAGCATTCCTGTGTGTATGTGTGTCTTATTTAACTGAGTTTATCCACAATATGGTCATTTATACATATAATTATACAAAAAAGTATTAGTGAGATATTTTACATTATTTTTTGGTTTTTTTAAATATGAAATTTATTGTCAAATTGGTTTCCATACACATTATTTTTTGTACTAAGCTTTCAAAATTCGGTGTTTATTTTACACTTACAGAACATCCAGTTTGGATTAGCCAGTTACAGGTAATCAGTAGCCATATGTACTTAATGGCCACATATTGGACAGCATGGGACCAGAGCATACCATGGTAGTACATTCACAGAGAAGTGGGCAGGGAAAATGGCATTACTTTAAATACACTAGCCATTACACTTTGGGAAATACTGCCATTGAATTTTTTACAACCTGAGCTCATAATATTAAGGGAACTTTAGTCATCTTAGACTGAATGAGATTCCGTAGTTGACCCTAAAACTACCCACAACCTGCTCAGGGATATTTCAGGAACTCCAGACTAGGGGTTGATTACCCCCACTTTAAAACGGAGACTTCAGGGGCGCCTGGGTGGCGCAGTCGGTTAAGCGTCCGACTTCGGCCAGGTCACGATCTCGCGGTCCGTGAGTTCGAGCCTGCGTCGGGCTCTGGGCTGATGGCTCAGAGCCTGGAGCCTGTTTCCGATTCTGTGTCTCCCTCTCTCTCTGCCCGTCCCCCGTTCATGCTCTGTCTCTCTCTGTCCCAAAAATAAATAAACGTTGAAAAAAAAAATTAAAAAAAAAAAACCGGAGACTTCAAATTGGAACAGACCTGGTGGGATTCACTTTGGTCTGAATTGCTACTTCTTTGGGCCATTGCTTGAAACTACACAAAATTCTGGACCAGAGGCTGAAAAGCACTTTGCTTGATAATGGATTTTATTTTTTCCTCCTTCTCCAGGTAAATTCTGTGATTTTACAATCCAAGATTTCAAAGTTGTTGATTGTCAATGAGCTGCCCTGTAGTATTTCTACCATACTCTAATTCTATTTTATTTCAAGCCATGTGCACAGTCAATATGGAGTGTGAAAAGACTGTTTAAAGCATAAAGCTGTTTTTTAAAAAATTATCCTTTCTACATGTAAAATAGACTCCATTCTGCCATGTTGAGCGAGGATTGTTTAGTCACACAGCTCTGCTGTCTGAATCTGCTCAGCTCTGTTCCCATTGAAAATATAGGTCTGGGGGCGCCTGGGTGGCTCAGTCGGTTAAGTGTCCGACTTCGGCTCAGGTCATGATCTCGCGGTCCGTGAGTTCGAGCCCCGTGTCGGGCTCTGTGCTGACCGCTCAGAGCCTGGAGCCTGTTTCAGATTCTGTGTCTCCCTCTCTCTCTGACCCTCCCCCGTTCATGCTCTGTCTCTCTCTGTCTCAAAAATAAATAAGTGTTAAAAAAAAAAATTAAAAAAATATATATAGGTCTGGCCTAACTATGCCAGTTCTTTTTTTTATTTTTTAATATGTTTTTCTTAAAATAAAGGAAACAATATTTAAAAATGAAAAATAACTAGTTTTGAATATTTTGGCATTTATAGTCCAATGAGTCATAAAATTGGAGAATTATACACTTTAATAGACGGTGAAAGACTTAGAGGCCGTCCAGGCAAAACCCCTTCTATTGTAGTTGAGGATAATTTTCTTCAAAAATATCTAATGAAAGTCTTGATCTGGATTTTTCCAGAGATTTTTCAAAAATCAAGGTATTTCTGATCATTTATATATATATATGTATTTTTTTTTTTAATGTTTATTTATTATTGAGAGACAGAGAGAGACAGAGCATAAACATGGGAGGGGCAGAGAGAGGAGGAGACACAGAATCCAAAGCAGGCTCCAGGCTCTGAGCTGTCAGCACAGAGCCTGAGGTGGGGCTGGAACCCACCAACTGTGAGGTTATGACCTGAGCTGAAGTCGGACGCCTAACCGACTGAGCCACCCAGGCGCCCCACCCCCGATCATTTATATTCTGAGGAAATGATCATAACTTAAATTTTTTTTAATTTAATCCGTTGATTTAACAATCCTTTGTTGGGAGTCCCTCTTATGTGCTGTAAGTCTGGTAGATGCTGAGAACACACAGATAAGTGATTTCATTCCTGCTCACATTTATTCCACTATATTATGATACGTTATGACAGACGTTTACACAGTTTGTAATGCTTTCAATAAACAACGAATAGTTTAACCAACATACTGTTACATATAATACATAAAGACACTTTTCTTTTGTGGTTAACCATGGTGGTAACATTAGCTAAACAACAAACTCCAACTTTATTTTAGCCAGAGACACTATAATAATAATTATCATAATGTAGCAGAAGACATTCAATGACAGATAGAAGGAAGACTTCTAACCAAGAAGATTATTAAAACACTACAGTAGCTTACCACAGGAGGATGGGATCTTTATATATAAATGTAGGTTATTTCTTGATCATGCAAGGTCCATTCAAGGAAATGTACCAACAAGCAATGAAAGACATTTCTCTATTTGTTTTGGTAAATTTATTTTTTCCTATTTATCAAAGTGATTACAAGCATTTTGGCTAATATAGAGATAAAATCTCATGCATAATCCCAGAGCTCTAGAGGTAACCAAGATTAGCAATTTAGTATTCCTCATCTTGTCTTATTTCCTATACAGACACTGTAATTTCATATAGCTTTAGTCATGGGGAAAATACATTTTCCTATTATTTTCACTTATTACAACATAACCATTTCATCCTGTGAAACGTAATATTCATGAGCTCTGTGGTGGGATGATTCTGTGAGGTGTTAGTCTATGTATTTTATTCCCCACACCATTACCTATGATCTCTCTCTTCCAAGGGCTGCAAGACAAGAGCCACCTTCTGGAAAGTGTCAAAGCAGTGGTCAGTTCTGGATGTGAGAATAAAGATGCTAAATTATAGCTTTCTAAGTTTAAAAGGAATGTCCAGTTGTGAGCTCCCCACTACCCCACCCAAAAAGTGAATTAGAAAGCAAATGCATTCAGAGAAGCCAGTTCCTTCCCCATCACCAAATCCAACATAGAAACACTCATCAAACCTAGAGAGGGTGCAGAAAAAGTATAGGAAGAACCCATGGAGCTTAGAAGTTGGTCAACCTCCCTCACTCATATTCCAGCTCCTGTGTGTGTTGCATGTAGGGAATGAATATTGGCAATGGAGCTCCCTCCCAGGGAAATTTAAGACCTAGAGTAACATACAAGGAGACTTTAAAGATCCTGCCTAGAATTCTGCTAGTTCCACCCAGACACGGAGGAATTTATGAGAAACTTAAGAGAAGGAGTTTCATTTTGAGAGTTTAAGGGAGGGGATGGGGCAAACCTGTTGGATCCAAGATTTTCACAGGCCTTGAAAATGTTTACTTAAATATTGCTGGGCAAAAGGCCCTGAGAAGCATCAGTGGTATCACCTGGAGCAAGCAGGCATTCCAGGTAGAAGGGTCAGCAGGTAGATGGTTCAACCTTCCTAACGCATTCTAAAAGAGACATGCCCGGGGCTCCTGGGTGGCCCAGTCGGTTAAGCCTCCAACCCTTGATTTTAGCTCAGGTCAGGCCTTGTGGCTCTGGGTTGGGGCCCTCTCTGCACTGAGAACACAGGGCCTGCTTGGGATTCTTCTGTCTCTCCCTCTCTCTGCCCTTCCCCCACAGGCAGGCTCGCCCCCTCGCGCTCACTCTCGCTCTCTCTCGCTCAAAATAAACATTTAAAAAGAGACATACCTATGGGGCTCCTGGGGGGCTCAGCCAGTTAAGCATCTGACTTCAGCTCAGGTCATGATCTCGTGGTTTGTGAGTTCGAGCCCACATCGGGCTCTGTGCTGACAGCTCAGGGCCTGGAACCTGCTTTGGATTCTGAGTCCCCCTCTTTCTGCTCCTCCCCTGCTCGCACTCTGTTTCTCTCTCTCTCTCTCTCAAAAATAAACAAACATTAAAAAAAAAAAAAACAAAAAAACAACTTACCTGTAAGAAAGTAAAAAATAAGGGTTAAAATACTTCGAAATGCATAAATTACGTAAGTTTTAACAGGGGAAATTTTAGAGTGAATATGAAAAGCCCTAAAAATTTGTGTACCATTTGATTGAGCAATTCCATTGTGGGGCTAACCTAAAGAAATATTCATGGACCTGCGTTGAAAGTTATTAAGAATGGGGGGCGCCTGGGTGGTTCAGTCAGTTAAGCCTCCAACTCTTCATTTCGGTTCAGGTCATGATCTCACGTTTTCATGGGTTCAAGACTTCCATCAGGCTCTGTGATGGGGTTTTGTAGTGATGGAGGTTCGGAGCTGATGGCCAAGAAAGAATCCTTGAGCCATCTTTGGTGCAAAAAAAGGTGATTTTCTAAAGGCACAGGGAAAGGACCTGTGGGCAGTAAGAGCTGCACTGGGGTTGTGAGGAGTGACTGGTTATATACTATGGAGTTGGGGGAGGTAAAGGCAGAAGGGAGGTCTCCAGAAGGACTTTGATATGCTAAAGAAGACTCAAAGGATGTCAGAAGCCTCCCTAAAGTTGTTTTCCCTCAAGTAAGGCATTAACATTATGACAGTATGGGGTTCCTGGAGAAATGTTATGTTCTGTATTTGCCTCAAGTATTTATCAGTGGGCTGCAGGTTGTAAATTTAATTTTACCTGCCATTTCCTTCTTGCCTTTGTCCCTCACATCACTATGCAGGGAAGGTGATGTTGGGGCTCCAGGAAACTGAGTCTATACATTTCTGGAGATTTGGCTATTGATAAGATTGCCTTTTTCTTGTGATTTACCAAGATCTATGTAAACTGATGGAGACTCAGGTCCTGCACGACTGTGATCTCTATCAGTTAACCACTTATTTTCTTTCCTTCCCTTTGTTCTTGGGCAGCTAGAAGTGCCTGAGGAATATCATACATATCCCACCTGGGGCGGGGGGAAGGGGGAGAGGGGGTGGGAGGGGGGGTGTACTGTTTGCAGGGTATTAATTAGTTTGCCTTATGCTCCCCCATCAGCCCCCATGGGATTCTCTCTCTCCCTCTCTCTCTGCTCCTCCCCCACTCACACATGCTCTATCTCTTTCTCAAAGTAAATAAACTTTAAAAACAGTTATTAAAAATGAGCTGCATCAGGGGCACCTGCGTGGCTCAGTTGGTTAGGCGACTGACTTCGGCTCAGGTCATATCTTGCCGTTTGTGAGTTCAAACCCTGCGTCGGGCTCTGTGCTGACAGCTCAGAGCCTGGAGCCTGCTTCGGATTCTGTGTCTCCCCCTCTCTCTCTGCCCCCTCCCCTGCTCACACTCTGTTTCTCTCTGTCTCTCAATAAGAAATTAACGTTAGAGGGGCACCTGGGTGGCGCAGTCGGTTAAGCCTCCGACTTCAGCCAGGTCACGATCTCGCGGTCCCTGAGTTCGAGCCCCACGTCAGGCTCTGGGCTGATGTCTCAGAACCTGGAGCCTGTTTCCGATTCTGCGTCTCCCTCTCTCTCTGCCCCTGCCCCGTTCATGCTCTGTCTCTCTCTGTCCCAAAAATAAAAACGTTGAAAAAAAATAAAAAAAAAAAAGAAAGAAACGTTAGAAAATTTTATAAAAAAAAAAAAAATGAGCTGCATCATCATTCTTAAAACCCATAACATAAAAAGAAATGATTGGGTATATTTACATATATTATGACCCAACCCTATGATAGAATATTATTCATATTTTATATTCATATAAATATAAGAATGTCTTAAATATGATAATATTTTAGAAGAATATTTAGTAATATAGTAAAATGTTAAACCAAAAAAGAATAGGGAAAAATAAATCTATAAAACAGATGGACTTGATGATCTCATCTTTGGTTAAAATGTACAGATATATGCATAGAAAAAAGACTGAAATCATGATATAAAATATTAATAGTTGTTATCTCTGGCTGCTATGCTTGTAGATTTTTATATTCTTTTTTGGTATTTTTTCCATGTTCTACGATTAGTATGTATCCTTTCTATGATCAGCTTTTCAAAGTTATTTTTTTTTTAAAAACTATCCTTGTTAACTCTTTTACTGAATTTAAAGTAATGATTTTACAAAAAATAAAATAAAAACTCAATCGTTTAAGAATAAAAACAGTCCTGGGGCGCCTGGGTGGCGCAGTGGGTTGAGCGTCCGACTTCAGCCAGGTCACGATCTCCCGGTCCGTGAGTTCGAGCCCCGCGTCGGGCTCTGGGCTAATGGCTCAGAGCCTGGAGCCTGTTTCCGATTCTGTGTCTCCCTCTCTCTCTGCCCCTCCCCCGTTCATGCTCTGTCTCTCTGTCCCAAGAATAAATAAACGTTGAAAAAAAAAATTAAAAAAAAATTAAAAAAAAAAAAAGAATAAAAACAGTCCTTAGTACAGGCTAGACAGAGTATTGTAAAAAACGAGTAAAGCATCACTTATAAACGTGAAAGAAAGCATTGTAAAGCAGTGATCCTCTCAGCCCCGCCTCTCTGGGAGTTAAATATCTGTGGAGAATCAGTGAAGTAAGGGTATAATTTTTAGTATTGGTGATGATTAATAGGTTGTTCTTTAATTTTGCTTGAAAACAGTTTATATAATGAGGAAAATTCACTGAAGCTTTTAAAACTTGGTTTGATTCACACAACTAGTCTTGGGGAGAAAGCAACTTTTCTAGTTCTCACAGTCAGTAAAAAGGAAGCTATGCTACGTTTTTCTCCCCGGTGGAAAAAAGATAGGCAGTGTATCATCTTTGTATATACATCCTACTATTCAAGCGTTCGGCAAGGCAGAGTTGGGGATGAGTGGAGTTTCATTATGGATAGGAAAAGTAGCTACTCATCTAATCCTTCCAGGAAAGAGATTTTCTTAACAAATGGCGTAGCATTAGACATCAGGTGTTACAAAATCCCAGCTGTGATCCACAGAACTAGTACCTCACCATGAGAGAGATCTTGGCAACTCCCATGCAGTAATGCGACTAACGACCTCATATTTCTTTGTTAAGTTTTTCTTTTTTAAAGAGTATCATATTCCAGGTTGCCTGGGTGGCTCAGTGGGTTAAGCATCCAACTTCAACTCAGGGCATGATCTTGCAGTTTGTGAGTTCAAGCCCCACCTCAGGCTCTGTGCTGACAGCACGGAGCCTGGAGCCTGCCTTCAATTCTGTGTCTCTCTCTCTGCCTCTTCCCTGCTCATGCTCTATCTATCTCTCAAAAGATAAATAAACACTTAAAAAGGTTTTTTTAATAAAGAAAATGAGGAGTATCATATTCCAGATTATTAATACTCCCCATTTGCATCAGAAAATATTTTTTTAGGAATAATGTGAACGATAATCATTGTTAGAGAACAAAAGCCCATCTATCTGGTTCAGCTCCTGCCCTCCCCCAAACAAAACAAAAGCTGGTACTGTTACCAAGGAGACCCCAAGACCTGACCATTACTACTCACTTGCTTAAACCCACTGACCTTTGTCCCACATTTTTCCTTAAGCTCTTTTTTCCAGCTTTATCTCTTACTCAGGCAAAAGACCCGACTGGCTTCCCGTGATGGAAACCAAAAACACTCTTCAAACAATAATAACGGCCCAGATGAAGAGCTCCAGCAGCCCAGACCACCCAGACCAGTTTGAGCTTCACTCCTGACTCACACCTGCACAGATGGACCATGGAGTTACCCATGAAATGACGAAGAGTACCTTTGCCTCATAATTTTTTACAGATTTTTTTTAACTGTTTGTCTATTTTTTAGAGAGATAGAGAGGCAGAGAGGAAGGGAGACACAGAACTCAAAGCAGACTCCAGGCTCCACACTGTCAGCACAGAGCCCAATGCAGGGCTCAAACTCAGCAAACTGCGAGATCATGACCTGAACCAAAATCAGATGCTTAACCGGCTGAGCCACCCAGGTGCCCCACCTTTACCTCATTATAATACTAAAATCTCCACCCAAGGAGAAGCACAGGCCTCATTTACATAACATACAATGTATGTATAGGCATGTTTCCTGAAGGTGTATGTGCAACCTTATGCCCACCTCTACATGCAATGACAAGACTCTCCATTCTAAATATTTATCCTACGGGCTCTGGGCTGATGGCTCGGAGCCTGGAGCCTGTTTCCGATTCTGTGTCTCCCTCTCTCTCTGCCCCTGCCCCGTTCATGCTCTGTCTCTCTCTGTCCCAAAAATAAATAAACGTTGAAAAAAAAATTTTCTCTAAATATTTATCCTAACCATAAATAAAAATAACCCATTCACCCTTGCTTGGGAGTCACAGCTTTGGAAGTTACCCCCCCCCCCCCGTGATCTCCTTAATTTGCTGCAAATAAATTTCCTTTGATATCTCCACCTGGTTTAGTTTCTATCTGTGACTCACCAAGGAGAAAACTCTCATCAGTTGAGTTACGATGTGTACTAAAACTGTGAGTTGGTGAGAACCAACTTCATTTAGCCCAGGGAAGACATTTGCCTAAAGTGCAGCTTCTCATGGCCAGTCTTAAGATTACCAACTAGCTCTGGGCACCTAGGTGGTTTAGTTGGTTGAGCATCCACCTTCGGCTAAGGTCATGATCTCGTGGTTCATGAGTTCAAGCCCCACATTAGGCTAGCTGCTGTCAGGGCAGAGCCCACTTTGGATCCTCTGTCCCCCTCTCTCTGCCCCTCCCCTACTTGAGCTTTCTCAAAAATAAATACACATTAAAAAAAATAAAGATTACTATCTTCAAATTCTAAGAATTTTTCTCAGTTTCTTCTATTTCCATAGACATTTAAGGGATATAGAACCAGGGAATGTATAAAATAGACAAACAGGTCTCATCCAGGTAAATTCTATAAGTACTATGCTAATTGTCTGTTGTTGTTGTTTCTTTAATGTTTGTTTATTTTTGAGAGAGAGAGACAGTGTGAGCGAGGGAGATGCAGAGAGAGAGGGAGACACAGTCCGAAGCAGGCTCCAGGCTCTGAGCTCTCAGTGCAGAGCCTGATGCAGGGCTCAAACCCATGGACTGCGAGATCATGACCTGAGCCAAAGTCGGACGCTTAACCGACTGAGCCACCCAGGCACCAGCAATTGTCTGGTTTTTAAGACACAAAACAAGAGAAATTATATGATTAATAATTGTAGCCACATTAAACTTAAAATCTCTATTTATCTAGAACCTTATAAACAAAGTGACCAATTTTAAAGGAGGGAGAAAGTGTTTGCAAGGCATAGAACAAAGATTAAGCTCCATAATAAATAAAGAACTCTTACAAAGAATGTGACAACCCAAACGAAAACGAGCAAAGATATAAACAGGTATATTACAGAGAAAGAAGACCCAATAGCAAAAAACATGAAAAAGAAGCTCTTCCACCACAAATTAAGAGATGTAAATGGTGCAACCACTGTGGAAAACAGTATGGAGTTCCTTCCAAAAATTGGAAATAGAAATACTATACGATCCAGTAATTCCAATACTACATGATCCAGTAATTCCAATACTACGTATTTACCCAAGGAAAATGAAAACATTAATTTGAAAAGATATATGCACCTCTGTTTTTTTGTAGCATTATTTACAATAGCCAAGGTATGGAAGTAACCCAAGTGTCCACTGGCTGGTGAATGGATAAAGAAGATGGAATGTTACTCAGCCATAGAAAAGAATAAGATCTTGACATTTGCAACAAAATGGATGGATCTAGGGGATATTATGCTAAGTGAAATAAGTCAGGCAAAGAAAGATGGATATCATATGCTTTCCCTTATATGTGAAATCTAAAAAACAAACAATTAAAAAACATAGAATCATAAATGCAGAGAACAAACTGGTGGTTGTCAGAGGGGAAGGGGTTAGGAGGATGGCTGGAATAGGTGGCAGAGATTAAGAGGTACAATAAATAAGTCACTGGGATGAAAAGTACAACATAGAGAATGTTATCAATATTGTCATAACATCGTATGGTGACAGGTGGTAACTGTACTTATAGTGAGCTAGAATAATGTATAGAATTGTCAAATCACTATGTTGTAGACCTGAAACTAATCAAACATTGTATGCCAACTATACTTCAATTAAAAAAGGGAATGCAAATTTAAGTTATAAAGTGATCATTCTTATCCTTCCAGTTGGAAACAAAGTATAAAATCTGACAACACAAGTGTAGGAAAGGATGTGAGTTGCTGATAAGAGTTTAAATTGGTACAGCCATGATGCATAGGGGCACTTGTACCCCAATGTTCATAGCAGCACTTTCAACAATGGCCAAATTATGGAAAGAGCCTAAATGTCTATCAACTGACGAATGGATAAAGAAATTGTGGTTTATATACACAATGGAATACTACGTGACAATGAGAAAAAATGAAATATGGCCTTTTGTAGCAACGTGGATGGAACTGGAGAGTGTGATGCTAAGTGAAATAAGCCATACAGAGAAAGACAGATACCATATGGTTTCACTCTTATGTGGATCCTAAGAAACTTAACAGAAACCCATGGGGGAAGGGAAGGAAAAAAAAAAAAAAAAAGAGGTTAGAGTGGGAGAGAGCCAAAGCATAAGAGACTGTTAAAAACTGAGAACAAACTGAGGGTTGATGGGGGGTGGGAGGGAGGAGAGGGTGGGTGATGGGTATTGAGGAGGGCACCTTTTGGGATGAGCACTGGGTGTTGTATGGAAACCAATTTGTCAATAAATTTCATATATAAAAAAAAAATTGGTACAGCCATTTGGAAACCCATTTGGCAATATCTAGGAAAACTCAAGATGTGGTTGCACCATGACTCAGGGCTATTTTTTTGTTTGTTTACTACAGAGAAACTTGCCCAATGTATACACAAAGAACATATAAGGATATTTATTACACCTTTTGAAACAGCAACAAGTAAAAAAATAAAAACAGTCTAGTTATCAGCTGGGAAATGAATAAAAAATATGTTATTATTCACACAGTAGATTTCCATAAGTAGTTAAAATAAGTAAATCATATCTACATGTATTAAGGTAGATAAATTTCAAAAATATTATTTTAAGTAAAAATGAAAGTAAATAGTGATAGGATATATTTAATATGATACAACTTGCATATAATGTAACATGCATAAAAAAATGTTAGGTATGTATATTTATTATAATATGACTTTTTTTATTTAGAGAAAAAGCATTCTTAAGCAAAGATGGTAAAATATAAATATTTAAATTGAGAGTGATGAGTAAATGGTTGTTTGTAATATTATTTCCTGTATGTTTTAAATATTCATTAATTAAATAATTTTGCTTAAGTTATCAATAAGGAAAACACTCGAATTTATTTGGACAAATACAAAAGCAAGCCATATGGAAGCAGTCTTATCAGGCTTGAATTCGTAAGTAGAGTTAATTTCATCCCTGTGATAAGTTCTTGATGGGACAGTAATTTCCAGTTAAGCCCACAAACATCCTTTTTCAAGTTCACATTGGGTGGGGAGACCCTTTTCATTATATCCCAAGACATGTCTGACAAAATTTAAAGGGTTTCTCAAGTTCTTTCACCTTACGGTTACTGATCAAAAGACAGGTGTAGGCAATGCGAGACTTGCTTATTCTTACTTCTCATCAGTGTTTGTTATTTGCACAAATTTTTATTTGTCTTTGCCACTTCACAGCCTCTTTGGATTGCTGATTTGAGCTGTGTGATTTTCTCTGGCATTGTATACATTTTATAAACATGTAAACAAATATATTTTAAAGAATTCCAAACTAAAAAAATATCTTTATGCCACCGTTTGTAACCATCACAATAATATTGGTTCAGTCAAGAATTATGAATGGATGGGGTGCCTGGGTGGCTCAGTTGGTTGAGCGTCCGACTTTGGCTCAGGTCATGATCTCACAGCTCATGAGTTCAAGCCCCGTGTCGGGCTCTGCGCTGACAGCTCAGAGCCTGGAGCCTGCTTCAGATTCTGTGTCTCCCTCTCTCCTTGCTCCTCCCACACTCGCATTCTGTCTCTCTCTCAAAAGTAAATAAAACAAAAAAAAAATTATAAAAAAAATAATCATCAATGGATGACTGCGTAAATGAAAATTTGATGAGAAACAAGATGCAATTTCAAAATATCTCCCCACAAATTACTTTTTAATTACGAAGAAAAAATACAGTAACTTTAAAGTGGAGAAACCATACAGACATTTCCTCAACACAAGAGCTGCAGTTAACATAATGACTGCTGGGACACATCAACATATGTGACAGGATGCATTGAGAACATCACTTCTATTTTTTTCCTGCTCCAAACACATGACCTGAGTCTAAGGATGAGGGACCATCAGACAAATACAAATTGAGGGACATTCTGTAAAGCAACCAGCCTGGTGCTCCAAAAATGTCAAAGTCACACACACACACACACACACACACACACACACACACAAAGTCTGAGGAATTATTCAGATGAAAGAAGAACCAAGTAATGTGGCAACTCAATGCGGTATGAAATCCCAGATTGCACAGGATCCTGGACCAAAAAATTATTTTTCTTTTGCTCTGAATGATATTGTTGGAGAGTTGGTGATTTTGAATAATTTGTTCCATCTTGTTGCTTTTGTTAAGAAGCCTCAGGATGCAAATTTAATATAAAATACTTTAAGTATCCGCACCATATAATAAGAATAGAACTGTAAAACCATTGCAGTCACATCTTGCCACTCCATAAGAATGATCCAACTCAAAAGGATAGTTCTCCAGGGGCTCCTGGGTGGCTCAGTCAGTTGAGCATCCAACTTCGGCTCAGGTCATGATCTCACGGTTTGTGAGTTCGAGCCCCCCGTCGGGCTCTGTGCTGACAGCTCAGAGCCTGGAGCTCCCTTCTGACTCTGTGTCTCCCTCTCGCTCTGCCCCTCCCCCACTCATGCTTTGTCTCTCAAAGATAAATAAACATTAAAAAAAATTTTTTTTTAAGTATTTCTCCATACTCTGTTCTCAAGAATTACAAACAGGCACCTGGGTGGCTCAGTCAGTTAAGCATCCGACTCTTGAATTCGGCTCAGGTCATGATCTCAAGGTTCATGAGATCGAGACCCATATTGGGCTCTTTGATGACAAGGAGGATCCTGCTTGGGATTCTCTCTTCTCACGCACTGCCCCTCCCCCGCTCACTCATATATATATATATATATATATATATATATATACACACACACATATGCGTGTGTGTGTGCATGTGCACATGTGCTCTCCCTCTCTCTCAAAATAAATAAACATATAAAAAAAAGAATTACAAACAAATCCGTCAAAGTAAGATTGACAGAAAAATTTCTAATATTTATAGCGCTTATCTACAGTTTCCAAATCATAAATTTGGGGGCTACTGGCAGGAAGCCCACTAGTTGATCCATTCCGTGAAGCTGAAAACAGAGAAAGATAATGAATGAGGCTGTCAGAACCAAATGACATTGGATTTCACAGCTTCTTTCAGCTGCACATAGAAACACAGCAGCAGTCAGTCCAGTGCCTTGGCTTTGATGCAGTGATTTCCACTTCCTGTATCATTTAAACATGGTGGAATTGTTATGAAGACGTGTGCTATGCATCCCAGTTTCTTGGATAGTGTTCTTCATAGTTTTTATATACTGATTGTAATATATGAAGTGGATTTTTAGCTTTAGTTAAAAGTGAGCTTAGGGGTGTCTGGCTGGCTCAGTTGGGAGAGCCAACTCTTGATCTCAGGGTCATGAGTTCAAACCCTTCTGAGTTCAAGCCCCACATTGGGCATGGAGCCTATTTAAGTTAAAAAAAAAAAAAGAGAAATCAAGCAGGGGCACCTGGGTGGCTCAGTGAATTAAGCATCCGACCTCCGTTCAGGTCATGATCCCACACTTCATGAGTTGGAGCCCCACGTCGGGCTCTGTGCTGACAGCTCTGAACCCGGAGCCTGCTTCAGATTCTGTCCCTCCCTCTCTCTTTCAGCCCCTCCCCCACTTGGGCTCTGTCTCTCAAAAATAAATAACAACAAAAAAGTGAGCTGATTTTTCATTTATCACGTGACTTGAAGTTAATTACTTAAGAGCTTTCATTTGCTAAATGATATGATCAGAAATTTCTTGCCTCTGAGATTCTTTCCAGTTATGGTTGTGGATTATTCCAATTCTTTAGTTAAAGTGGTATATTTCTGGGCGCCTGGGTGGCTCACTTGGTTAAGTGTCCAACTTCGGCTCAGGTCATGATCCCACAGTTCATGAGTTCGAGCCCCATGTTGGGCTCTGTGCTGACAGCTCAGAGCCTGCAGCCTCCTTCAGATTCTGTATCTCCCTTTACCCCTTGCCCACTCACACTTTGTCTCTCTCTATCTCTCAAAAACAAACAAACATTAAAAAATTTTTAAGTGGCGTATATCTTCTAAGACCAAAATAGAAAACCTATTTTCTTTCTTTTTTTTTTTAATGTTTATTCATTTTTGAGAGACAGAGATGGACAGAGCATGAGCAGGGGAGGGGCAGAGAGAGAGGAAGACACAGAATCAGAAGCAGGGTCCCGGCTCTGAATTGTCAGCACAGAACCCAATGCAGGGCTGGAACTCCTGGAGTGTGAGCCTGAAGGGGATGGGGAGGCGGTTCAGATCCACAAACCATGAGATCATGACCTGAGCTGAAGTCGGATGCTTAACTAACTGAACCACCCAGGTGCCCCAAAAACGTATTTTCTTTAAAAGAAATTTGTGTGGTAGCTTATTTTATGAAATATGTTAGATGCGTGAAATGTATAATTAAGAATAGAACAAAATTCCACGTACCCACCATCCAACTAAAATTTAGAACATTACAGTTTTTCATCTATCCTGTTGGCAAAATCCTTAAGTTTGACAAAATCTTATTGGCAAGTCTGCAGGGAAATAGGCATTTTCATACATTGCTGGTGGGAGTGCAGAAATGGTATGAGAATTTAACAATATCTAGCAAAATTACATATGCATTTAACATTGAACAGCATATAACTATAACTGTATCTCAAAGATATATAGGCAGAAATATGAAATGATGTATGCATAAGGTTATTCATTATAGTAGTATTTTTACCAAAGTTTCTAAACCATCTAATGTCCATTAATAAGGGATTGGTTTAAGAAATAATGGTACATCCAGAGGCACCTGGTGGCTCAGTTGGTTAAGCGTCTGATTTCAGTTCGGGTCATGATCTCACGGTCTGTGGGTTTGAGCCCCACGTCGGGCTCTGTGCTGGCAGCTCAGAGCCTGGAGCCTGTTTCGGATTCTGTGTCTTCCTCTCTCTCTGCACCTCCCCTGCTTGCTCTCTGTCTCTCTTTCTTTCAGAAATAAACATTAAAAATTAAAAATAAATAAATAAATAATGGTACATCCATATAATGCGATCCTATACCCAGGTTAAAAAAAAAAAAACCTCCATAAAATGCTATGGAATATGTACACTATGCTAGCCTCTGTGTAAGAAAGAGGGACTATGAATGTGTGTGTGTTATTTTTTAAAGTAACAATAGAAGGATAAACCAAAAGCCAATATAAAGTGGTTACCGATAGAAGGAAAAAAACAGGAAGCAGATGTCAAATAAACTTATGAAAAGGTGCTCAACATTATATGTCATTAGGGAATTGCAAATTAAAACCAATGGGTTGCCACTACATACACATTAGAATGGCTAAAATCCAAAACGCTGATAGTACCCAATATTGGCAAGGATGTGGTATAACAGGAACTCTCCTTCATTTCTTGTAGAAATACAAAGTGGTGCAAGCCACTTTGGAAAACGGTTTGGCGGTTTCTTACAAAACTAAATGTATTTTTTTTACCCTATGATCCAGGAATCACACCCCTTGGTACTTACCCAGATGAGTTGAAAACGTATCTGCCCAAACACCTGCACATGGACGTCTATAGCAGCTTTATTCATAATTGTTAAAACTTTGAAGCAACAAGATGTCCTTCAGTAGGTGAACGGGATAAACAGCTGTGGTCCATCCAGACAGTGGAGTATTATTCAGTTCCATAAAAAGAAATGAGCTATCAGAGGGCAAAAAGACACAGAGGAATCTTAAATGCATATGGCTAAGTGAAAGAAGCAAATATGGAAAGGCTATATACTGTATGATTCCAACTATATGACATTCTGGAAAAGGGGGAAAAAACACTATGGAGACAGTAAAGAGACCAGTGATCTCCAGGAGTTCTGAGGGAGGAGGGATGAAAGAAGGGAGGGATGAATAAATGGAGCATAGGGGATTTTTAGGGTTATGAAACTACTCTGTATCCTGTTGTAATGGGGGATACATATTATCATATGTGTATCAAACCCTATAGAATGTACAACACAAAGAATGAACCTTAACATAAAACACAGTCTTTAGTTAATAATAACGTATCAATATTGGCTCATCAATTGTAACAAACATGCCACACTAATGCAAGATGTTAATAAAGCAGAGGGGAACTTGGGTGGTTCAGTCAGTTAAATGTCTGACTCTGTTTTTGGCTCAGATCATGATCTCATGATTTCATGTGTTTGAGCCCCACGTCCGGCTCTGTGCTGACAGTGTGGAGCCTGCTTGGGGTTCTCTCTCTCCCTTCCCTCTGCCCCTCCCCTGTTCATGCTGTCTCTGTCTCTCTCAAAATAAATAAATAAACTTAAACACATTAAAAAAAAAGACATTAATAAAGGGAAAAGCGTGGGGGGGGGGGTTGGGGGGTATATGGGAACTCTGTTCTTTCTGTCCATTTTTCTGTAAACCTAAAATTGCCTTCAAAAGATAATATCTATTAAATAAGAGCTGGAAATAAACCTTTCGGAATGAAATTTGTCAGGATGGTATTGATCTGGAACCATGCAGATGTGGTTATAAAATGACTTAAAAACATAAAATTAACTTAAAAAAAAAAAGGAACAAAGCAATCCCTAAAACTCCCAATCAGATTGAAACAATTGAACTTAGTTCTACATCAAGTTGATGGCACGACCAGAGAAGAACTATTTTAGGTGACTGTGAAAGCAATATTTCGACTACATTTTTTTGTGGGATATATTCTAAGGACTGAAAGAATGACAAAGAAATATTAACCTGTATTTAGTCGTTTTATTGTTAATTAAAATACTATGATTGCTCTTTGAAACTATTATTTTAAAATACATATGCACAGGGGTGCCTGGCTCAGTCGGTTAAGCGTCCAACTTCAGCTCAGGTCATGATTGTGGTTCATGAGTTCGAGCCCTGCGTCGGGCTTTATGCTGACAGCTCAGAGCCTGGATCCTGCTTCGGATTCTGCGTCTCCCTCTCTTTCTGCCCCTCCCCTGCTTTCCCTCTCTCTCTCTCTCTCTCTCTCTCTCTCTCTCAAAAATAGATAAAACATTAAAAAAAGAACATATATACATATATCCTGTTGTAAATATTAATTAACCGTGTATTTGCTTTTTCCTACCGTGTATGTTTTAATCATGTATTTTGATCCTCCAGGAAAGCAAATATTTATGCTAATGTTATAAAACCAGAATTGTTAGCTTAAGAGAACAGAGATAAAATATAAAATTAAAAATTAGGTGAAATTTCTATCTTTAAATAGAAAATATCAGTATGAACTCATTATTTACTTTTCTCTTTCTAAAAAAATGGCTATTTCCTTGTTCTGCCAACTGGAAAGTTCTGGAAGTAATAATAACTTTACTTATTCATAAGTTAATAACTTGGTAGGGATGCAATAAGCAATTCTAGTGCCCAGATTGTTGTCTCAAAATACCAAGGAAGCAAATTCTTTATTGAAATAGCTTATTTCAGGGGTGCCTGGGTGGTCCAGCTGGTTAAGTATCCGGCTTCTGCTCAGGTCATGATCTTGCAGTCAGTGAGTTCAAGCCCCGCATCGGGCTCTGTGCTGACAGCTCAGAGCCTGGAGCCTGCTTCAGATTCTGTGTCTCCCTCTCTCTCTGGTCCTCCCCTGCTCGTGCTCTGTCTCTCTCTGTTTCTCAAAAATGAATAAATGTTAAGAAAAAAAGAGAGAAAGAAAGAAAGAAAGAAAGAAAGAAAGAAAGAAAGAAAGAAAGAACTCATTTCAGATCTAGAATAGGAAACATCCTGGTGAATCTGGGGCCTGAAAAGCAGGAAGCTATCAAACACTACACGGGGCTATGTTAAAATGACCAAAGAGCCAAACTGAAGAAGCTCCACTGGCTAAAATTGGCAACAATGCGAGCATCAGAAAGAATAATAAGACACCCACCATATGGTCTAATCGAGCAAAGGGATTCAGAGAAATGATTTCATTTTAGGAATTTCTAGAAAAATCAACCCAAATCCATAGGGACAGAAAGCAGATCAGTGGTTGCTTAGGGCCAGGGATGGGGTAGGACTGACTGACTACATAAAGGGGCACAAAGGAACTGTTTTGATGATGGAAATGTTTTGTACCCTGATTGTAGTGGTGGTTAATGGGTGTATACATTTTTCAAAACACATTCAATTGTACTTTTTAAATGGGTGAATTTTGTTGGTATGAGTTATACTTGAAAGGTAATGTATTTTTTAATGTTTATTTATTTTATGTTTATTTATTATGCATGAGTGTGGGAGGGGCAGAGAGAGAGAGAGAGAGAGAGAGAGAATCCCAAGCAGCTCCCAGCTGTCAGCATAGAGCCTGACTCAGTGCTCAAACTCATGAACTGTGAGATCATGACCTGAGCCAAAATCAAGAGTTGGAGGCTTAACCAACTGAGCCACCCAAGCACTCCAAAGATAATGTGTTTTTTTTTTTTTAACATTTTTATTTATTTTTGAGACAGGGAGAGACAGAGCATGAAGAGGGGAGGGTCAGAGAGAGGGAGACACAGAATCTGAAACAGACTCCAGGCTCTGAGCTGTCTGCACAGAGCCCGACGCGGGGCTCGAACTCACGGACCACGAGATCATGACCGGAGCCGAAGTCAGCCGCTCAACTGACTGAGCCACCCACACGCCCCAAGATAATGTGTTTTTATAGAAATAACCATGGCAATGGATAAAAACCAAATATATAAAAATCCAGGAGTCCTTAATAATCCTTAAAAAAAAAAAAAAACCCTTTTGGTCATCAAATTCCTAGGTTACCAGCTCATTACTTAAAAACTGATAAATGGAAATTATCAACCATATACCTCTTTTCCTTTATGGGCTGGACTTCAAGGGACCTACTCATTGATGAGGTAAAGTTCTTTATAGAATTGCAGTTAATAAATGCAGAAGGAATGATAAAGTTGGATTACCATTTTTGAATCTTTTATGAAATGATGGATCTAAGCAATGATTATTAATGGTTGCTAAAACCATGAGGTGAAAGGCTGATGAGGGACCTTATTATTACATGTATTGACGGATGAGGTGGGCCACATTTGAACTGATTGCCAATCAGACATTATGTGCCTCTTAATGTGATACAATAGATAGTATATAGCCATCATGTGGGAAGAAGCCTTGCCTCAACAAATAAACCTGTGTCTAAAGCAAATCTCTTAATCTAACTTTGTTTACAGGACATACAATTCTATACTCATTAAAATGATAAAGCTTGAAAAGTCTGATCTTAGCAAGCTTGATGAAGATGTGCAACCTAGGGAATTATCACATCCTACTGGTAGGAGGAGTGCAGTTTGGCCCAAGCCCTTTGAGTTTGACAATCTTTTACTCAGGGGGGAAAATCACCTTCCTGCCACTAGATGGTGCTTATTGGCTTTTGAGTAGTTGATTGCCTTGTCTTCTATTACATTGCTTCATTTCTCTTATTACTTCTGGTGGATCTCTGGAGGAAAAGACTAGAGTCTCACCAAGCAGTTGTAATCTAGATCCAGGCAGCCAGATCAGCCATATCTGCTTTCTGGCTGTTGCACAATGTTGGCCCTGGAGACATATCACTGAGACTTGCTGTCTCCCCAAGACACTTACTTTATTCAGTTTCTTAGCAGTATCTACCTTTAATACCGTGTTGAGGGTATTTTTCTCAAGAGTATGTCTTTTCAATATGTTCTTATTATCTGCAATAAGACTGTAATAGGAATAGCTACAGTCCCTATGTTAAGAGCATTTCAAAGTTACAGAAAAGGATACAAAGAAATCCTGTATACTCTTCACCCAGGACCCAAGTTCCCTACTTATTAATATTCTCCCATTCTCTCCCTGTCCCTTTCTCCCTTCCTTCCCCCTGCCTCCACCATCTCATTATCTCTCATATATTAATATATAAAATATAATCATATTTAATTTTCTAAACCATTCAAGAGTAACTTGCAGACATGATGCACCATTGGCTTTCTAAACAAGGACACATGCTACAAAATTACAGCATACCTATCAAAATCAGGAAATTAGCATTGATATAGTACTATCTAACCCACAGACCTCATCCATATTTCATCAATTACCCCAACACTGTCCTTGATAGCAAACATAAAACAAAACAAGGAAAAAACAAAACAAATAATTTTTTTAAAACCTGCCTATTTTCCCCTTTCCTTTTTGTTCTAGGGCCCAACCCAGAATCATGCACAGCACTTAGTGGTCTTGCGTATTCTTCAATCGGGCTTTTCTTGTCTTTAAGATCTTGACATTTCTGAAGGCCAGACATTTTGTATAACCTTCAGTTTATATTTTTCTATTGTTTCCTCATGATTAGATTCAGGTTATAGTTCGGGGGGGGGGGGCGCAGGAGTATCACAAATGTGATGCTATGTTCTTAGTGCATCGTATCTGGAGATATACAATGTCAATTTGTCTTGCAACAGGTAATATGGACTCTTCTTATTGTGTTTTTCCACCGCAAAGCTAATTAATTAGTTTTTAATCTAAAAATTATTTCTAAGTATTTTATGGGGAGATACTTTGGGATTATGTAAATATCCTTTTTCTCATCAAACTTTCACCCACTATTTTTTTCCCCACTATTTTGTCTGAATCAATAATTACTAGGGTGTTACCATGTGCTGATTTTCTAATTACATCATTCATTCTGCATTAGTTAGTTGGCATTCTACCATAAGGTAGAACTCTATTCATTTCTTTGTATCAGTGTAAACTTATGGATTCCTATTTTATTCAGTAGTTTATAATACATTACTAATATTATTTATTTTGATGCTCAGTTATTTATTTTGATGCTCAGTTTCATATTTGGCCAGTGAGAGCCCCTCCAGATTGAATCCCGTGTCCTTTAACATGTTCTCAATATTTTTTGAGAGCTTCCTTATTTTCTGGAGCAGATTGATGTTTCAGACTCATCTTGTGTTTTCCTTGGAACAGCCGTGGAATTGGCAACTTATGAACCTTCTTTCCTTTAAGGAAGGTGTTTAGAAACAAAGATCTGGGTGCTAAGTTGCTCTTTGCTGTAAGAGTGCCATTGGTTTCAGGCCTCTTGGCTAAAAGAGCCAGGAAATGCTCTATGCCTGTCCAACATTTACATCTACCTATACATCAAAACAACTATGAGTTCACATAGTTGTTTATACATCCAGTCCAATCCCACAGAGTTTATTCCAGTCCTCCCCTTTCTATATTGTACTCCTCCGATGATGAGAACAGTGTCTCCCATCATCAATAATATACTTATTTTCCCTGTAAGTAACCAATATCCAGATCAAGGGAACCATCTCCTCCATCTCCTTGGTTGACGCCACCAGACCAAACCCACAGGCCACCTTCTCAGTCCCATCTTTGCCATACCTGCCAGTTACACTATTTAGTCCCTGTGACCCCAAACAGTCCCCGATCATTTGTGATTCCTCCCACCCCTTCACTGTGCACCCAAGATCAACCCCAAAGCCCTGATTATCCTGCCTCCTAAATATTTCCAGAATCTGTCTCCTTCTGTCAACTCTTTCCACGGATAGCTGGGAAAATTGTACCAACTGCCTAGCAAATCATTGATGTAACTGAGGGAGCTAGTAGATTCTTTCTCCCTCTCCCTCTAATGTTTTTTGGCTGGTGACCAATTATTAAGAGCCTTATTAGCCATTAGGTGGCACCTGGGGGCTCAGTCAATTAAAGAGTCTGACTTCGGCTCAGGTCATGATCTCATGGCTCGTGAGTTCAAGCCCGGCATCGGGCTTTGTGCTGATAGCTCAGAGCCTGGAGCCTGTTTTGGATTCTGTGTCTCCGTCTGTCTCTGCCCCTTCCCTGCTCATGCTCATGCTCTGTCTCTCTCTCTCTCTCTCTCTCTCTCTCTCTCTCTCTCTCTCTCTCAGAAATAAATAAACATTAAAAAAAAAAAAGCCTTGTTAGCCATTAGGAGCAACATGTTCCCAGGCCATGCTTGCGCTCTTCCTGATAATTATTCAGAGCCAGGCATTGGGTGGGAGGCGTTTAGCCTTGGTCCTGGCCCAGTAGGTGGAAAGCTCAGATGGCAGAGCTGCTCTGTTTGAAGGATGAAGGAAGTGGCAGAAGGTGAGAGGCCATCTCTGTTAGTTCAGCCCCACTGGTGGCTTGGTATCTTCTAGCTTCCAATCCTAACCTCTAAAGGGCAAAATTCGAAAGCTCAGCTCTTCTCTGTAATTCTGGCAGGTACGTAATGCAACATTCATCAGCTACTAACTAATCGCTGAGCCTCTATGGGTAGGTAAGGGCAGCTGAGCTTGAGACACACCTCTTTTCTGTGAATTTGCTCCAGGGGTAGAGTTGACTCACCTGCCTTTTAACTATCTCACATTGTCACTGACCTTGCCTTATCAGCCCAGAGTTGATCTAAGAGGTGGTGGTGGGGTAGGGTTGGGAAAAATGCCTTTTCTTCTGATTATGAAAGAAATCATTCCTTTCCAAAAATTTGGGGAAGATGAAAAGAAAATAAGGAAAACAAGAGTCATCCATAATCACACAACTATCTGATGTAATCTCTTCCAGTTTTTTCTGTGCTCTTATAAGACAACTTGGTATTACAATAGGTATTCACTTTTATATCTTGTTTTTCCTAAACATTCTATCAGTATTCTTCCATGGTCACTTAACACCCTTTGAAAATATTATGCATCCTAACAATACCTGAATTTTTACATTGAGGTTTTTCCCAGTTATTTTAAGATCATAAAGATTGCTGGAATAAGCATTTTTGTACATAATTTTGTCCATCGATAATTCTTTTCTTATGTTAGATTACCAGATGTAGAATTATCTGGCCAAAGTCTATGAACATAGCTAAGTTCTTGGAACATACTGCTGGTTTGTTTCCCAAAAGGCTTGCTGGATCGTACACTTTGATCAGCCATGTGGGAAAGTCAGTGCTCTTCTCACTCCCACACCACTGCACCATAAAGCATAGAAGAAGAAGTAAGATAGGATGATAAAAAAGGAAGATACATGGAAAAGAGAGATCAAGTAGTCACTTGAGGAAGAACGTTCACACCTGACCTCTGTCCTTTTACACGAGGATTTGATGGTGAGATGTAGTCATTCCGATTTTCCTGGGAGCTGTTAGCCTTGTCCTATGTACACATCAAGGGAAAGAGAAGATTCTAAATTGTAAGGTGTTTTGATGGTGCTGGATGTTCAGCTTTATCATTTGGTAGGGAGGTAAAAAAAAACAACACTGAATTGCCCAGGCTGGACATTTTAGAGCATCCCCTCTCTCCTTTCACATCTGATCAATCAACACCGCCAGTCACTCTGCCTCCTCTGTGTCTCCATATCTTCACCCCATTAGCTTCTCTGGTTCAGGCTGTCATCATTCTTCACCCGAACAAATGCAATAGCCTCCTAACAGATCTCTCCCAAATCATCCTTCACATCTAGCAATCTAAAGCATAAATCTAGCCATCCCATCTTCCTCTGTAAATACCCTCAAGGATGCCTAATTGACTACTGAATAAGGATCAAGCTCTTTTCTCTGAAGACAAGGGTCTTGATTATTCCCCATCACTATTGCTTCATCTTTTACTGTCTCCTGCCTTGAGCCTTGTACTTCATTAACAGCATACTATTTATAGTCACTGCCCAAACATCATTCTCTTTCTTGCCTGTACTTTGCTCATTCCCACTACCTAACATACCTTTTTCCCCTCCCTGATAATGGCTGGGATACGCCTTATTTTCAAAAATAGTAATTTCCCCTCCTTGGGATCATATTGCTTTGGTCAGGCTTGGCTCCACGATTCACTTTGGCCATAACATGTGAGCAGAAGTTGTGTTTTTCACCTCCAAGGGTAAACTTAGAGAGTCAGAGTGTGGCTTGCTATGCTCTCCTCCCTGACCTGACCTCTGCCACAGTAAGATCAGCACTGTTCCAAGTCCCATCAACTTGGGACCTAAAGTGAAGATAGTATGAACAATCTTCAGTGGACATGAGGGAGGAATAAACCTTTGCTGCTGTGAGCCACTGAGATTTTGTAGTCACTTGTCACTGCAGCATGATGAATCCTATTTTGACTGATCCAATGGACACGTCCTAATCATCCTTCCCACAAGGTACTGTGGCTAGTGAGGTCCTATAGTACGTGTAAGGCTGCATATCTCATGATGCAAATAGACTGCTTACTTGGGAACCATCATTGCATGACTGTGGGCAGGAGGCAGTTTCTGCCTCTCACCAAGGAAGCCAAAAAGAACCAATACTTGCTCTCCCAGGTTCCTCACAGCTAGGGAATAGGCCTGTGACCCAAGGTCAGCCATTTGGAAACTCCCTAGTCAGGACTTTGAGTCTTGATACAAAGAAGTAAGAATGGCATATCACAGTGTTAATTCTGTTGCTGGTGGCAGCATCTGCTGTCCAGTGGAGTGACAGCATTGAGAGCAGAGTTAAGGGGATGCAGAGTCACAGTGAATGTCCAGTAGCGACGAGATAAGCAGACTGTTCCGGTGGTATGACCCAGCTGTATTCCAGGCTGCCTAGTCTCCCTGGTTTCTGCTCACTTTCTGAGCCTGCTTTGTCAGTGTTCCTACCAATTCTTTGATGCACCTAATATGCTTCCAATCAATCAGTTTGCTCAAATTATTCAGAGCTGTTTTCCTATTGTCTGCAAGACAGTAGATCCAACTAATCCCCAGGGCTTGAAGTGACCTAGTCTCCACATGGAGTCACATTTTAAAAGGCCAGTCCTGCATCCAAAAAGACCTTTAAAAAAAGTGCCAATATGTATCTAATTTCTCTGAAGAACGTTAAGAGGAATGCCATTTCTAGGGGCGCCTGGGTGACGCAGTCGGTTGAGCCTCCGACTTCAGCCAGGTCACGATCTCTTGGTCCATGAGTTCGAGCCCCCCCGCGTCAGGCTCTGGGCTGATGGCTCAGAGCCTGGAGCCTGCTTCCGATTCTGTGTCTCCCTCTCTCTCTGCCCCTCCCCCGTTCATGCTCTGTCTCTCTCTGTCTCTCTCTGTCTCAAAAATAAATAAACATTAAAAAAAAAAATTAAAAAAAAAAAAGAGGAATGCCATTTCTGATTTGTATTCACCCACACTTATTCCTGCTCTTTCCTCACCCACCTCCACCTGAGAGGGTTCTCCCTCTTAGAGCTTCTCTGGAGCCTCAAACTCCCAACCCACCTGCCTCTCCACCTCCGGATTGCCCAACTCTGGGACCTCTTTTCCTCTCGCCATCTGTCTCTCCTGGATCTTTGTTAGCTAGATCATCTTACCTAGTCTGTTTTGGTCCTTTTGTATTTTATTTCACCTCCTAGACCTTTTACCTCTCTACTCATTTTCTCAATTCTGCGTCATCAACTCTGCAAAAACTCTGGGAGTGAAACTGGCCAAGACAAAATTCTCCTTAAAGTAGAGGTGGCAAAATGGCAGCCCCCAAGCCACAACCAGCCCTCCAACAACTTAGTTTCAGAGTGTTGCTCAAGTTGTTCAAGTGCGTTGCTGTTGTCTTTATCGAGTTCGTGGCCCACATTTAACAGTGGGAGAATTTTCAACAACAACAACAAAAAAAAACCCCTGGATTTCCAGGTCTTCTGAAAAATCACAAGACCTGGCAACATTAGGATCTCATTTTTCCACTGTAAGAGTCAACTGAAATTCGGTAGCAGCTGCCCCCTTTTACGGAGTATCACTCCAGTTCTCCGTGACCCCTCCCCAGTCTTCCCCACTCAAATTCTCTTTCTGGATCCTACAAGCATTTGAATTTGCTATCCCTGCTGTATGATTGTCCACCAGGAAGGGCAGGAAGCATCTATGTGATGAAAGAGTGTATTTTCTTTAGGGATGAGGGCTGAGAGTGAAGGGAAAGACAAAAGAAGGGAATATTTTGCATATTGTAAATCCAGTCCTGTTTAAAAAAAAAAAAAAAGACTGATGGAAAAAAAAATAATGCACAAGAGAGAGTAAGACAGCTTCAGGGAGAACCAGGGGGCCAGGAGGCAAGACAAACGGATTAAGGTGGCTTGCTGGTGAGAACAAAGTAAGTATAATGTTTACAACCTTCCATGAGCTTATGTTTTGTTTTGTTTTCATTTTTTAAATTAAGTTTCTAAGTTTAATTCCAGTATAGTTAACATACAGTGTTATATTAGTTTCAGGTGTACAATACAGTGATTCAACAGTTCCATACAGTACTCAGTGCTCATCGTGGTAAGTGTTCTCTTTAATCCCCATCGCCTAGTTCACCAATCCTCCCCCCTTCCCCTGCCACACTCCTCCGGTAACTATCAGTTTGTTCTCTATAATTAAGAGTTTGTTTCAGGGCACTTCAGTCAGTTAAGCATCTGACTTCAGCCCAGGTCATGATCTTTCAGTTCTTGGGTTCAAGCCCCTCTTCGGGCTCTGTGCTGACGGCTCAGAGCCTGGAGCCTGCTTTGAATTCTCTGCCTATCTGTCCCTCTCTGCCCCTCCCCCCGCTTGTGCTCTGTCTCTGTTTCTCTCTCTCTCTCAAAAATAAGTAATACATTTTTTAAAAATTTAAAAAAAGAGTCTTTCTTATTTTCTTTCTCTCTCTCTCCCTCCCTCCCTCTCTCTTTTCACGAGCTTATATTTTGAAGGCTCTCTCTCTCCTCCCATCCTCCACCCCTACCAACCCCAACCCCTTCTCTATACCTGAAAGGCATAATCCTTGATGTTCCTCCGAGCTGCAGAGGAAGATATATAGTGCTGATAATTTAGTAGCAAACTACATTTGATTCCATGTTAAATGCAGAGTAACAGTGAATGGAAAGTTTTTGAAAGGAATCATAAGATCAAATATTTCAAAAGGGATACTTATTTTCCAAAGTTTGCTCATATGTCTTTTAATCCTAATTTACATATGCAGTGTTAGGTTTGTTTAAAGTTAGATGCCTCTAAATTATCAAACAAGTGGCACCAAAATTCCTTATACCAAGCTTATTGTCTTCTTACAACTTTGTCATAGTTCTTCACTGAAAGAACTTATCTGACATCTGTAGCTCTATATTATATCTGTATTTATATTTGAAACAGAGTTTCAACTCTTTTATACCCCATGGTTGTGAGTAAAAATAATATAGTAAGGTGCAGGCTGGTAGAGGAGAAACCTATGGTCACATTTAAGGAAGAGAGGGTCAGTGAAATACTGGATTATTAAGGAACTCCGCCTTAACATGATTCACCCTTGTAGAATTCAGGGGTTTTAATATTTGGAAATAACATATTACATTCATGCTTTTCACGGGAGTTCTGAGAGTTGACTACAGCTTAGAAGGAAAGGAGAAAGAGAGGTAAGTTGGGAGTAGAGAAATGCTGTTTCATGTTTGCTGAATATGTTTAAAAGAGAGAAGTTGTAAATGGCGGATTTGGGTTACTTTACTGTTCTCTGTTAGCTTCCGTTTCTTGTCACTTTAGCCTCTCGTAACGTTTGGTTATTTCACATATTGTAACCATGGACAGCACAATTTTTTTTTACAAACTGATTCCTTGAAAGTAAAATGATGTAACCATCTTGGAGAATAGTTGGGAATATCTAGTTAACGTGAAGATACATATACCATGTGAGCCAGAAATTCCTCCTGTAGGATATATACCGTAGAGAAAACTCTTACATCTGTGTACAAGGAGACCTGTACAAGAATATACTTGCAGTATTGTTGGATATGATATCGATTAACAGTAGAATGGAGAAAGGAATTGTAACCTATTCATTAAACTGACTACCATACAGTAAAAAAGAATGAACTAGGGCTACCTGTATAATTATGGAGGGACCTCACAAATATAACGTTGTGGGGAAAAGCAGACTGCAAGAGAACACAGTACGACAATACAAAAGCATTTAAAACTGTGTCTCATGGTCACACAGATGCTCTAGAGTTAGAACGAACTCCAACCCACCGCTGCTACTTACTAGTTGTGTGGTCTTAATAAGTCACTTATCTCCACTGGCCTCAGTTTCCTTATCTGTAAAGCAGGGATAATAGCTGTTTGTACTTTGTATGGTTATTGGAAAAGTGAAAATGGTCAGCACTGAAGTACTAAGAAAAATACGTGGTATCGTTATTTTTCACACAGTGTATGTTGAGTCTAAAATCATGTAAAACATTGTTGTATATTATGTACGAATGTATCTATGTTAGTAAAAGTAAATATACATGAAGGAAAATGAAAATACAAATTCCTGATAGTGGTTATCTCCTGGACAGAGAGATGTTTCTTGAGCTGTGATACCCATCACAGTTGTGATACCCAACAAATACATGAGTATCTGTTACTATACTTCCTATGCCTTTGTGTATGATTGAACTATTTCATGATACAATTTAAGTCAAATGAATGAAATCTACGTTTAAAACTGTGTACACGGTGTACCCAAATTTCTGACAGTTTGGAAAATAGAGGGAAAATCAAATTATACCATCTTAACCTTCAATTTAAAATATTAAGTAGTTCTTTCAACATCTGAGTGATTTGGGTGAATACAACTATTATTTCCGCAACGTTCGTAATAGCCAAAATCAACCCAGATGGCTATCAATGAGAGAATGAATAAACAAAATGTGGTATATCCATACAATGGAAGGAAATTCAGCAATAAAAAAGGAATGAAATGATAGTATATGATACAACTTGGGTGCAGTTCAAAAACTTTAAGCTCAGTAAAAAGAGCCAGACACAAACAAAATATCACACGTTGTATAATTTCATTTACATGAAATATCTAGAAAAAGCCAAAAAAAAGTGCCAAGAATAGATTAGTGGTTACCTAGATTTGCAGGGGAGGGAACAAGGGGTGACTGCAGATGAGCACAAACGTTGTTTAGAGGATGATGGAAATATTCTACAATTTAATGGTGGTGATGGTTGCACAATTTTGTATATTTACTAAAATTCATCACGGGTAAAATGGGTGAATGTTATGGTATGTAATTTATATGTCAAAAAAGCTGTTTTAAAAAACAGACTTTTGGGGATGCCTGGGTGGCTCAGTCGGTTAAGCGTCCAATTTCGGCTCAGGTCATGATCTTGCAGTTCACGGGTTCCAGCCCCGCATCAGGCTCTGTGCTGACAGCTCAGAGCCTGGAGCCTGCTTCAGATTCTGTGTCTCCCTCGTTCTCTGCCCCTCCCCGACTCATGCTCTGTCTCTCTTTGTCTCAAAAAAAATTTTTTTTAAATGTTTATTTATTTATTTTGAGAGAGAGAGTGAGTGAGCAATGGTGGGGGGACAGAGAGAGAGGGAGAGAGAGAAAATCCCAAGCAACGTCCACACTGTCAGCAGAGAGCCTTATGGAGGGCTTGATTTCATGAACCATGAGATGATGACCTGAGCCAAAATCAAGAGTCAGGTAACTGACTGAGCCACCCAGGCACCCCAACAGTCTCTTTTCTTTTTTTTCCTTTTTTTTTTTTTTAAGACAGAGCAGGGGAGAGGGGCAGAGGAAAAAAAGAGAGAGAGAGAGAATCTCAAACAAGCTGTACACTCAGTGCCGAACCCCATGCAGGACTCCATCTCACAAGTGTAAGATCTTAATCCCAGCCAAAATCAAGAGTCAGACACTTAACCTACTGCACCACCCAGGTGCCCCTAAAAAAATAGTCTTTTATGGAAGAAACAGGTATGCTTGAAGAAGGAGGGAGGGCATGTAATTTCAGTTTATAGACATGAATGTGGTAGAATATAAACCTGAAAAAGGACCCTGAAACCTAGCCCATTAAACTATGTCAGTTGAAACCTTCCAGGTAGGTAAAGGTGGAGACTGAAAGCAAAGCTTCCTTTCAGTCACAGTCTCTGGAAAGAGGCCACCTTGTTGGAAGACCCTTACCAACATGGAACAGCCCTAGCAGGAAAAAAAATAGTAATGGTAGCACATTAGGTAGAGAGAAATCTGGAGATGATGATACCCCATGTTCTCTGGTTTGCCAGAGATTCAGAAGTTCCTGCGTACCCTGAATTGGGGAAGGTGGGCACCACGGCCTGAAAAAGAGAATAAACTGAAAGCTTAGGACCCTGGAACCAAATAGTGTGTACATATTGATGTTCCCCAATATAACTTGGATCTGACATCTAACTCAAGGCTCCCATCTTCAATAGCCAACTTCATATCTACCCTTAGGTACTTCACACACATATCAAACTAAACATTGCCCTGAATGGCACTTCTGATTTCTAGAGCCCCTCATCTCCCCCCACCCCACCACCCTCCCAGGTTGCCACTCCCACCCACGTCCACTGTCGCAGCCTCTTCAGGACACAGGATCCACTGTCCCTATCTCCACTGCCACAACCTGGTCTTGGCCACCATCTTTTCTCTCCTGAACAAAGTACCCACCTCTTAACTGGCCTCTCCATTTCCATTTTCGCTTTCCTCCAACTATCCTCCACACAACAGCAAAAACTCTCACTTTTCTTTTTTTTTAAAGCTTATTTTTTAAAATAATCTCTACACCCAACGTGTAGCTCAAATCCACGACCCTGAGATCAAGAGTCATAGGCTCTTCTGACTGAGCCAGCCAGACACCCCGTAAAAGTCATTTTTGTAATGTTAACGTGGGTCCTGTCACTCCGGGGCTTAAAACTCTTCAGTAGTTTCCCATTGTACACAGAATAAATCCAAACTCCTTTTGTTGGATGGTTGGGCCCTGAAGAATCTGGCTCCTGCCTAAATCCGCTGCCCACCCCGTATGCCCATCCCCGTACCACTGGCATACTCCTCTTACTTGTTGTGCTTATTTGCATTTGTTTTTCTCTCAATTTTCACATTTCCTAAGCTTTTCCCATCTCAAGGCACTTATTGTTTCTTGAGTTTGTACTATCTTCTGCCTTCTTATCTGCCACATTTCAGCTTAACGATGCTCTCTCAAAGTCACCTTCTCCAATGACTCTCTGTGAGTTAGCCTCCCTTTTTACTCTCTGCCTTTGTCCCGTTTTGTTTTCTTTATAGCACTTTTCACAATTTGTAATGATTTTGTGTCGGCTTGCTTATATCCGGGCTGTGCCTCTTATGAGGATTGGAACTATGAACAATATGTTGCTTACTATTGTAGCCCCAGCATCCAGCACACTAGGTGGAATGTTGTAGCAACTCAACAAAGATGAGCTGAATGGAACCACTTAGAAAACTACTTGAATATTTCCTCCTATTGTTCAGTTTTCAGAAAGAAACATTTTCTTGGCTGGATCAGGACTGTTTTGATTATAAGGAACGGGAGCCCATTTAAGCCTAAGTAAAAGGGAGATTTATTGTGCAGACACAGGGTTCTCTCAGGAAGCTGGAGGGCAAAGGTACCGGTGTGTCTTAGGAAAGAACTCAAAGCAGAAACTGAGGTAATGTAGGAAACCTACGGATTTTCCCCATTAGCAAGTTACCAAGTTAGCCTGCCACTGTTTCATAGATTCTGGCGGAAGACACAAGGTTCTTGCATTAGAGAGAAAGAACAATGTATCATTTATACCAACAATATTGTCCAGAGTATCAGCATTTGCACTGGTTCCAAGCTCTGATTCCTACAGGGTGGGACATGAAGAGAGCCAAGTGATGCTTACATACCCAGCAGGTTGTATAACAGGTGAAAAACCCCGGCTTAGGGGAGCCAAATTTTTTATAATGGGCAATATGCATGCCTGACCTTGGCTCTGGGGAGACAACATCTTTATCGTGTTGGATAGTAAACAAACCTGCTCTTTGCTCCAGAGAGACCACATTATCTCTCTATTCCAAGGCTGCTTGCTGTGTAAACATTCTTGAAAAGATCATCCCAGAAGAAGGGGAGCCAGTACCTCACTCACAAGATATGAAGAAATGCAAGAGATCCATGAAGAAATGTCTCCCACCAATCAGGTGGGTGGGGGAACAGGAATAGGATGAGGTAGACAGAAAAAAATGATGGAATCCTCAATATATACATCTCTGGAATATGGTAGCTTTTAGAATGGTTAAGGGGATAAGTGTAACACTTTTTACAAATGAATTTAGGGAATATTACAAATTTATATCTTACAAAACCTCTATCATTAGATCTATTTTTCTTGAGAAAAAACATTGGTATCTTTTTCTAACAGGCAGTGAATATTTTGAAAACAATATTGTGTTTTCACAACAATTGGTATGGAGGAGAACAATTTAAACTCCTGGCAATGATGCATTTGAAATAATTCTTTAAAAATGGTGTCTCTTTTTTTAATTTTCTGTTTTGTTATTTAAAGAGCAGATTGTGTCAAAGGATCAAGGTGGGTATTGTTTCATGTTTTTCCTGCTTAAGGGAATGTGACCTATTTTGATATTGTATGAATAAGAGCAAAACTTGAAACATTTATAACTATCTTTAAAATAAATCCAAGGCAATGCTAAGGGAGATAAGCCATTTAATTCCCCCTAACCATTTCAGATAACTTTTAAATTGTATGTGTATATGAATTTAAAATTCTGGTTACCCAGAATTCTTGGATAAAGAAAGTCATATAACCTTGGGAAATGAACCAATAGTCAAGGCTTGCTGCTACCAGAATAATCTTATTCTATGATTTCTCTCTGTTCAATGATCGAAGAGTGGTAGTTTGTATATAACTATGATTTTATTAGTTCTTCACTTACACTGGTTGGTACATTTGTCTTAGATGATGAAACCATAAAAAACTGGGTTTAAATCAGTTTAATTCACAGTATAGATAACTTAGCATAGCAATGAAATGTAAATACGCATTTGCTAAATTAAGAAGATAGTCCTCAAGTCAACTACAGAATCAGGCTTTTAAATCTTTATGGAAGATTAGAAACAGCCTTCCCTCTAATTCAGTGTGAACACTTTCTCTTTCTGTCTCTGAGATTTAAGAAAGGTAACTCCTTCGTCCCCTTGCTTCTTCCACTTCAAATGCAAGAGAAAATCATATCTACTTTAGGCATATTTAGGACTAGAGCTAATCCATGATAGCAAATCTAAATATAACAAATTTACATTGTCTTTCACGTGACGAGAAATGTCCTTAAGCTAGGGTAATATTTCAGTCAACAAGGATTCATTAGAAACTACCTGCAGGACACCAACTTATTTAATGAATGAGGACAGTAAGAACAACAACATAACCGGATTCTTTACCATGTTCATTCAGAATGTGAAATGCCATTCACCTGCTTTGGTGATTGCAAAATTTAGATACTAATTAAATAAATGAGTGTGCTATTTAAAGTGTGGGGCTGTTTGTGACTAGTGCATGGTCAGTACAGAAATGGAGACTAAGCCTTTAGAAACTTATGCGGCAACTTGACAGAGTAATTTTCTGTGTGTTGAATCTAACAGTAAAACATTAGGCTTTTAATTCTGTGTATCTTTTTAAATTTAATTTTTTTTAGAATTCGTTTTTCTTATATTTTACAAAAGCATCATTCTCCTACAGAAGGGAAGGAAAAGTAAGTAAACACAGAGGGAGGCAAAGCATAAGAAACTCAAATACAGAGAACAAATTGAGGGTTGCTGGGGGGGAGGGCAGAGTGGGCGATGGGTTAAATGGGTGAGGGGCATTAAAGAGGGCGCTTTTCAGGATGAGCACTCGGTGTCATATGTGAGAGACGAATCACTGGGTTCTACTCCTGAAGCCAATACTTACGTACATTGTATGTTAACTAATTTGAAAGTAAATTAAAAAAAAAAAAATCTCTCAAGCTAAAAAAAAAAAAAAGTATCATTCTCCTACCATTTGAAAATAAAATAAGAAAACTGCTCCTTACCATAAATAGTTTTAGAAGCTGTTTTAGTATACAGTATTATAAAGTCATCTATTACTACTACCAACCTGACAGGGTACCTGAACACTACATCAGTATGATGTGATTATAGGTTTTGTTTGTCTGTCTTGTTTGTTTGTTTTTGCTAAATAAGCTGGATTTATTGACTGTTACTTATGTACCGAGAACCGAAAGTATTTGAGTTCCCGGATGAAGTTGATGTGCTAGCCTATGTACCTCTCTGTGCCTAATCCCTTCTTGGAAATGTTGCAAGATCCCGTTCACCTCTGAGAGCTGGCCTCAGCTTGTTCTACCACAGTGGGCTAATATTAGTGAGCCGAAATCATATGTGAGTCTGACATTATGTCACCCAAGAATCTGGAATCGGGACACTGAGAGACTGAGTGATTAGGTCACAGTTGGGCACATGAACTGAAATGTCAACAGTTGTTACAACACCAAACCACACGGAAGCTGATGTTATGAAGGGAACACAGAAGCCGTGAGTAAGCAGAAGTTTTGAGACAGAATCAGGGGAATGAGAAACTGGCGAACGTGCAAGAAGCAGAGAAGAGAAGGATCCTATTAAAACATAAAACAAAACCTAAAAGGTCACGTCACTTTTTGGCTCAAAATCTCCCCTCTTCCTCTCATTTTACAGTAAAAGTCAGTCTTTATAATTACCTACTAGGTCCTGTAGAATCTTTCCTTCATCTCTCTGAGTTTATCTCCCATGATTCGCTCCTTCATTCACTCCAGTTTAGCCACACCAACCTTGTTCTCCTTTGAAGCCAGCACATTATTGCCTCGGGGCCTTTGCACTTGCTGTTCTGCTTGGTATGTTCTTCCCTAGTTACCTGCATGTCTTGCTCTCTCACCTCCTTCAGAACTTTGCTCAAGTGTCATCTTCTCAGTGACACTTTCCTTGACCACTCTCTTTAAAATTACGATCCCAACCCCACCCACACCCCTAATCCTCTCCCTGATTCATTTTTCTCCATAGCACCATCATCATAAGGCATACTGTACATTGTACTTATGTGTTTACTGTCTGTCATTCATCACTAAAATGTAAGCTCCATGAGGTCAGGTCTTTTTTCCCTGTTTGGTTCTTCGCTATATGCCCAATTTCTGTGACTAGTTCCTGGTACGTGGTAAGTGCTCAATAAATATGCGGAATAAATAAATGAATAAATCACTAATGGAAATGGAGGACATTGCATTGGTTCCTTGCTTTGTAGTTCTAGTCCTCAAGTGGTCTTGTCACATTCTGTTACCTATCATCAGATGTTATCATACTACCTTTTAATAACTCTTTTTTGTTTTTTTTTTAATCTTTATTTTTGAGAGAGACAGAGAGAGACAGAGTGTGAGTGGGGGAGGGGAAGACAGAGGGAGAGACACAGAATCTGAAGCAGGCTCCAGGCTCTGAGCTGTCGGCACAGAGCCCAATGCAGGGCTCGAACTCATGAACTGTGAGATCATGACCTGAGCCAAAGTCAGATGCTTAACTGACTAATCCACACAGGTGCCCCAATTGTACTGTGGTTTTTTTTTTTTTACAGATAAAAGCATATATGTATATATTTTACATTCCTCCTTGCTTCTTACACTAAGCACGGTTCTGCATCAGTTATCCTGGAGACAGGGAGATCTCCCTCTTTTTATTGAGACATAATTCTCCATTGTGTGGATGTATTATAATTTTTTCAGCTGTTACCATTCTGATAACATTTGGGTTGCTCTCAATCTTTTGCTATTACAAATAATGGTGTAGTAAATAGCCTTGTACATAGATCTGTTCATACATTTGCCGGTTCACTTTTGGTATCCATTCTTTGAAGTGAGAGAGTGGATAACTCCCTCTTTTTATTGAGATGATTCAAGTGGTTTCTCTTCCTTGAAACCAACAAATCAAGATTAAGAGAACTGCCTATCCCTGAAGGCCCATCTTAAATCACACTCCTTCTGGGAAAAATCCTATTTTCCCAGGCAGAAGGAATATATTTCTATTCTCCTAATACTCTCTCTCGAAAAAAAAAAAGTCATAGGAAAAAAGAACCAGAGGAAAAAATACAAAAAAGCCCTTGGATTCTCTTTTCTGTATGGATCACATGGCACTTTCCCATGCTGCTTTGTATATATATAGTTACCTATGTGTACATCTCATCTCCTCAAACAGATGATAAGCCGCAGCAGAACAAGGAGCACATTCCTGAGGATCTTTATCATCTCTGGCCCCAAATAGTGTACCTTGAACTAGTAACAACAACCAGATGAATAAATGTTAACCCAGTACATGATAGGGCCCTATATATACATGCCCATTTAGAGTCATGCCTCACATAACACACTAGAATAAATCTCAGATGAACTAAAGAGTTGAATGTAAGAATTACAAGAAAATATAAAAAAAAAAGAAGTGATATCTGCCATTTGGAGGTTAGAAAAAGGACTGTCTGAACTTTATGCCTTTAAACTAGACTGACCCAATAAAAATATGCCTGGAGCCCTCTCACGCTTCATTTTGGATCCTTTCACATATTCTCCTACCCATATTCTCTGTTCATGGTACTAATCCTGGCTGGTGCCACTGTTAGGCTGGCCCTGAAAGGGACGATTGAATGCTCTTGCCCACATCTAAGGCTCCAGAGTCAAGCCCATTGCTATAGTCATATGGAAGATCTGGAAACTACATTATTCTGTTCAGTGAGCACATCAGGTTCTGTGTGAAGGTGGTGGCCTTTCTTAGCCTGTTGACGAAGTGTAGGAGGAGTTGTTTTTTTCTGCGCGTGCTCTCATAGGCGGTGCCCACACTTGGAGGGTGCCTTGTGCAACATTATGATGTAGCTCTGAATGCATCTAAGGTGGAGAAGTGGAAAGGCCTCTCGTTTATCCTGCCTATCGGAGAGGTTGGAGAAATTCATTGCCTTCCATGCAGCCTGCAATCCCATCTTTGAAAACAGTCAGACTGTCCTACAGTATACATACCCTCACCCTGCCAGGATGATCCCAGTAAACACCGGGAGCTATCTGCCCTGCTGCCAGCGCACAGCAAAATGTTGGTAGTTTTTCCCAGAGCTGTCTGTAAACGATGCCACATCACACTTAGAGGATGCTTAAGCAGCACTGCTAACTGATCGCTACGTGTGACTGAAAGTTCCCTGAATACCTGGCCGCATCTCCCGACTGACTGACCAGGGCCACGAAAACAAGCAATTCGGGAGCATGGTGTCGTTCGAAAAGAGAAACAAGCCTTCCAGCAATGCTAGTGGACAAGCACGCCAACATCCGGAGCAGCTCTGTTCCAACTGTGAGCCTCCACATTGTGTACAGGTGCCCCATCTGAAGTCGACCGTCCCCGCTGATAACAGGAGCACCACCTGTGCCATGCCCTACTACTCATCTCTTCCCTGCTCTGCCCAACAGCCTGCCCTCCTTTCTCTCGACCAGAGCGCAGATGTGACATGAGGGGTATCTGGTTTCCAGGACCTTTGGGGAGATGGAATCTGTTTACACACAGACACAATGGTGGACTCTTGTGCATCAGGGAGCTTCGCAGATTGGGCCCTAGTCCAGCATATCTGGTTACCAGTTTGTCCCAAGGCTAGACACTCACAGTTCTGCCAGACAACAGCATCACTGGCCCTTTAAATGCAACTGTTTCTCCCACATAACTTGCTACAAAGGCCACAGAAAGGCAACTGCTCGAAACCGGTTAGTTTCAGCATTTGCCAAGAATCACTCTCTTATCTACCGTTGAGACCACTGCTCCTTGCTCTTCTCTTTGACCCTGGTTCTGTACTTTTTCTTTTGGTATCTGTTTCAGGACCTGTTCAAATTTTCCTTCTCTCATTTATAGACCTCGGACTCTTGCCACTAAATTCCCTTAAATCTTCATGTTTTGTTGATTTACATGTACTGCCCTGGGTAGGAGCCTCCCCCTACTAACTACTTCCCCATAAAACCCCTACATGATGGACTACCAGCTTTGTCAATGAGAAGCCCATATGCTGAAGCTTCATCTCAGCAAATTGCTGACTAGGGGGTCTTGAGGACTCCTGCATCTACTTCTCAAGTCCCTGGAATACCGTCGAAGTAAATGGCCTACCAGGAAGTCTTTTGAGCAAGACACAGAAGAATTGCCTCCCTCTCTAAGGAACAGATTGTTTCAATGTGTTATGTCCCAGATGTGCTGAGACTTCAAAGTTGGAAAACTTGCTCTTAGAGCAAGAGTATTGAGTCATTGGTTACCATAAAAGCAATAACCCTTGCCCCCAAATCTCACTCCCCCCCCCCTCAAGTAGCTGATTGAGATATCAATACTTGTATAAGGAAAGCATGGAGAACCCACTTGGTCATGGACTATTGGAGATTGTAAAGTCAGTCTACCTGAGTTCAAATCCAGCTCTACTACTCCCTGGTCATGGGCCTTTGGAAATTATTTAGCCTCTCTGTCTCAAGTTTCCTTATTCTGGAACTAGTATCCTTAAAACTAGTATCCTTAAAATGGATACTAATAACAGCTACCTCAAAGGACTATTGTGAGTTTTAAGTCAATTACTACATATCTTAAAAGTGGTCGATGATTGTTAGCTATTATTATTATTGGGCCAATTCAGAAAGACCTGGATATTTACAGAATTAATATTCCAGGGTACATACAACTGTGTTTACATATCATTGATGATAAATAAGAAAGTAACCTCCTAGACATACTTGGACAAATTGAATGGTTGATGATGTCTTTCAGTCTGTGTAATATTCCAGGAGTATCACAAAGACTCAGGAATGGAATTCTCTACAACTTCCTAGTAGAAGAATATATATATATATATCAATGACAGCTTAATTTACTTTAAGACAAACCGTTATTCATAGTCCACTGTCTCCATAACATCTCTAAGTCAGTACTCAGAATAATCTATTTTAGATCCTAGATCAGATTATATTATCGACTTGGAGATTTGGATGATTCTCAATCAGTTTTCTCCTATCCTTGAATGGTAGGTTTTCTAGATCACAGATATTTAGTAGTTCAAATCCCCCTTTTCTAACTATGCTGTCCTGCTGATATACTACTTAGAGAGGATGTAATAAATGTTATTTAGCAATCTTATCTCCTCACTTGCTACCACAAAAAAGGGTGAGAGATAAGGTATTGTTTCATTTGGGGCTAAGATAGCAGGCTCTTGAGAGTTTAAGAACATGTTCATATCTGCCCTGATCATTAACCTCCCCACGCCTGCATCAATATAATACATGCCCCCAACCATAAGATAGGGGGCCACCCTCTGACTAGAGGACCTCTGGAAGGAAGGGATGCCTACCATTATGGCCACTTTTGAGGCATCCCATAATGGTAAGATCTGATCAGTGGGGACTAGAAAAATTCTAGGTTCAAATCTTGGACTTCTGTTCTTTTTGCCCGAGGATTTTAATTCAGAATCTCTTATATAGTCAGCTTTTGGAGTTCCCGAGCTTCCTTCTTAAATTTGCACGTGCCAAGATAGTGAAGAAGAGACCAGAGAAGGTACATCTGGGAGAAAGATGCTAGTGAAGACTAAGTGAGAGAGGATACATGGGGAATGACTAGCCAAGCAGGTACGTGTGAGGATAAAATGGGTGTGCTGGATAGTAAAGGTTTCTTCGAAAAATTTGAGCATCTTTTAAACAAATGCAAATATTTCTCTAAGTGCCTTGCAATTTCTAAACTACTTTTGGGCATGTGCTCAGGGACACACACACACACGCACGCATACATATCTTGATTTAGGATTTTAGGACTGCTGAATACCTTTAAGCTATGGAGTAATAGTTTTTCATTGTAAGTACTTATAGTGGTTTGTAATATTTTTCACTTTGTCAGGAGTTTCGGCAGGAGCTAACAGGCAAGTAGGAGCAAGTTCCGGAAAGGGCCACACCTGCTAAGAAAAGGAGCAACTCCTTCATCCGGGAACAAAGCAAGCTTATCATAAAAGACAACATCTGCAAAGCTAGTTGAGGTAACCGTGAGGCATACGGCAGACACCTACCAGCTTTACTTCTCCTATCTCCATAAGAGAGTCACTTTTAGAGGGACTTTTAAAAAACATGCTCTAACACTTCTGAGTCATCAGAGAAGACAGTATTAGAGTTAACCCGAAAGAGAAGAATCCTTGCAACATTAGGATACAATGGCAATATTCTTGTCCTCATACTTCTAAGTGAGAACCTGAGACTTTCTCTCCTCAGCAGTTCTTAAGGGCTGTTGGCACTCAGGAGGTGGGGAATGACCTAGTTTTGAGGATGACATACATAGTGTGACATGTTGCTCTTTTGGAAGAGAAATATATAATTAAAAAAAAAACCATTCGGGGCGCCTGGGTGGCTTGGTCGGTTAAGCGTCCGACTTCGGCTCAGGTCATGATCTCACGGTCCGTGAGTTCGAGCCCCGCGCCGGGCTCTGTGCTGACAGCTCAGAGCCTGCAGCCTGTTTCAGATTCTGTGTCTCCCTCTCTCTCTGCCCCTCCCCTGTTCATGCTCTGTCTCTCTCTGTCTCAAAAATAAATAAATGTTAAAAAAAAATTAAAAAAAAAAAAACCATTCAACATTATCAGGAACTTCCATTTTAATGATTGCAGATATAACAAACACATTTATCTGAAATTCTGTTAGGAGACTTCACTTAACCTAAATCCATCTCCATTCATTTATTGAACACCTACCATATAGTAGGTACCGTTCTAGGCACCAGGAATACTGCAGTGAACGCTGTTTTCACATAGTTCATATTCTACTGGGGAGAGATTGGCAATAAACAAAGAAGGAAATAGATGATGTGTCAAAGGCAAAGGTGGGGAATGATAGGGATACTATTTTATGAGGGCCGTAATAATGAGGATAGTGAACTTAGGGGGTGATATTTGAGCTGAGACCTGAATGGAGAGAGTAATGTGACAAGGTGGAGGAAGAATGGATCCTAGATAGAAGGTACAGCAAGGTACATGCTTGGCATGTTTAAAGAACATGAAAAGACCAGCGTGGCTACAGTGGAGTAATAGAGGGGAAGAGTGGTTCGTAGTCAATGAGATACTTGCACAAGTTGCCAAGTATTCAGTCTCACAGCTAAGAAGAGGACTTCATATTTTAAGTATGTTGACCTGATCTGACTAAACAAAGGATCATCTGGTTGCTGTGTGCATCATAGATTGTAAACAGCAAAGGGGTAGAGCCCATTAAGAGAGTACCACAGTAAGCTAGGCAAGACAAGATGGCCACTTGAACTACAGTATTACCAGTGGCGGTACGAGGAAGTATTCCGATGTATTTTGAACATACAGAGCCAGTATGACTTGCTTCAGGATCAGAGATTAAGGTCAAGCATCACATTCGTGATATAGCTAGAATCAGCCATCGGGCCTTCTGATTCTCCACTCATTGCTCCATATCACACCCACTTCTTGTTGCCTCCGTGAAATACTAGCATGCAACTTCACAATGTCATACGAACTATTCTTTTCAAGAAATGTGTGTGAAGTGTTCTCATTACAGAACTTGGCTCGTTGGAATCTATTTCACAAACTGTTAACTGCAAGTGAAAAGTGCTATATGTGAAGCAGTCATGATGTTGAACTCTCCGGCAACTAGTTCAGACGCGTCAGAGATAGCTTTGGTACTCAGACATGCATCATACAGATAATGTATATTAGTTCACAGTTATTGTGTTACCAAAGACACCCTTTGACCAGGTATACAGACCTATGAAAATACATATTTATAGGTAGTCAGCAAACTTTGAATTGCTTTTCTTGCTATGAATCAACATCTCTCTAGTCCTTGATGTGTCAGAATTTACATTCTTCTCAACTTTCAACAAACCAGATATTTCAACAAACCACTGTGTCAGACAGTGGACATGAAAAACACAAATAAATAGTTCCTTGTCATCAGGTATATAGCCAAAACCAACAAAAAAGAAGAAAAAAACTTAGAGTGTCAACACCTGTTGAAAACTATTGATCAGGTGATGCTAGAGAACAACTAGGTATTTGTGGAACTGTCAGGAAAAGTTTTCCTGGGTAGGTGAGCATGGATTTTAAGAAAGGGAATCAGACCTGGCAGGTAGAATATTCTAGGCAAGGAAAATACAGCACAGAGAGGCGGAAAGATACAAGTAAGCCCTGGCATATTAGTCCACACCCAGGTGGAATAGGGCTGGATCATTAGCAGCTAAGGGTGGAGGAGGCAATTAGAGGAAAGCTGCAAACAGAAGCCAAGTACACAGCTGACATCTGAAAAATAATGAATGCGATCAAGAGAAAGTATTTAACTGGGTTTGGTTTGTTTCGCTGTTACTAGTACACATTATAAACGGGCGTCACTGAAAAAATTTTACATTCTTACATCTCTCAGCATTCATCGCTATATGTCAACATGTTTATCACGTTCTTTTAATACACTCGTTAGGGGCACCTGGGTGGCTCCGTCGGTTATGTGCTGGACTCTTGATTTTGGCTCAGACCCGGATTTCCCATTTCGTGAGTTCAAGTTCCGCATCTGGCTCTATGCTGACAACTCAGATCCTGCTTGGGATTGTCTCTCTGCCCGTCCCCAGCTCTCTATCAAAAATAAATAAACTTAAAAAAATACACTTTAAAAAAATATAAAGTCAAGACACACTATGGCAAAGTTTTTTCCAAGAAACGATCCAAAGAGCAGATTAGGCGTCAATTAATAGACAAAGGGGAGGAGGGGGCGGTTTTATATCCCCGCTTCCAAACCAGTGTGCAATAAACTTTTAAGTCGGGAGAACTTTTAATGGATAAGATGCCTTTAAATTGCTTAGTACAGTGTCTGGGCCATAGTATGCATTCAGCAACTTGTGGTTATTATTTTGATCTTAGACGTCTCAATGATTTGGGATTCTGTTTTCTCATTTTCAGAGGAAGAAACAGGTCACCGATGGACCCCGAGGCTCCTGCCAGCCCTGACAATCTCCTATTTCAAGCAGGCATCGAATAAATATTTGCTGAACAAACAGACAAAATAAACTCTCTGTCCAAGGGGCCCGGCCAAGCGCCCACCAGAGAGCCAGCCAGGACACAGGTCACACTCGGGCGCTGGTTCCACACGCCAGTGTTTGGGGGTGGGGAGCACACCACACTCCCCATCCAAGACCAACAGGCGCAGCTGAGTGCGAGTTGTGAGTTTGCGATCTTAGCTCCTCCCGCAGTCAAGCCCTCATCACTCCTCTCCGGCCTCGGCCAGCTTCTCTCTCCGCCCGGGCCCCGCCTGCCGCCGGAATCGCTCTCCCCAGCCAGCCCGGCGGCTTCCCACCTCCACCGACGCCCGCCCCGCCCCTTCCGGCCGAGGCCCCGCCCACCGGCTTCGCCCACGGCCCCGCCCCTCCGCGAGCTCGGCGCGCGGTCCTCTCAGCGCTCGCCGGCGGCCGCGTCCACCCCCGACGCTCTGAGGTCACCGACGGGGCCGGGCTGCGGGGGGCGGAGGGACGGAGGGAAGATGGCGGCCGAGGCCGGATATTGGCGCCGCCTCCCCCAATCCTGGAGCCGGCGCAGATGAGGCGGCTCGGCTGGGGCCAGCGGCGCTTCGGAACCGGAGCTGGGGGGACCCTGGCGGTGGGGCCTGGCCCTGCTGTATGCCGGCGCCTCGGCTAGAGTGAGCGGCGGCGGCGGCGGCGGCGGCGGCGGCGACGCCTCTTTCCCCCCGGCCCTCTCCCCGGCGCTGAGTCTGAGCGGGTGGCAGGCGGCACAGGCGGCGGGGCCGGGATGGAGGACGTTAACTCCAACGTGAATGCGGACCAGGAGGTGCGGAAGCTGCAGGAGCTGGTGAAGAAGCTGGAGAAGCAGAACGAACAGCTGAGGAGCCGCTCGGGGGCCGTGCAGGGCGTCGGCTCCCTCGGGCCCGGCAGCCCGGTTCGGGCCGGCGCGTCCACTCCCTCCTCCGGCACGGCGTCCCCTCGGGGCTTCCCCTTGGGCCTCAGCGCCAAGTCGGGCGGCGGGGTCGGGTCGGGCCCGAGGCGGACGAGTAGCGAGGAGCTGCGGGACGCCACCTCCTTGCTGGCCGCGGGCGAGGGCGGCTTGCTGGACGAGGTGGAGCCGCTGCGGCCCGAGGAGCTGGAGCGCCTGTCAGGCTGGGAGGAGGAGGAGGAGAGCTGGTGAGCGCGGGCCGCCTGGCCGGGGCTGGGCGGGGACGGGCCCGGGGGCGGAGAGCGTCCTCCGCGGGTAGCCCTGGTGAGACACCTCGCTTTGTGTAGCGGGATCCGCTCTCGGACGGGGACTCGTGCTTGGCTAGCTTTGGCTGCGGAGAGGTCGACTGGAGTTGGGGGCATTCGAGGCGTGCTGGAGGAACAGGATTTGTAGCTGGCTGTCCCCCTGGCTTGTGCACTCTCTGGGTTCTGGACCCCGTTGCGGGGTCTGTGGTTTGGCACGGCCCGGGAAGGGGGCTGCTCGCCGTGGGAGGAGTCGGGGGGGGTGGTGGGAAACCGCTTTGTAAGGAAGGGATCTCGCTTTGTGTGAAATACTGGCTTTCGGAAGGTGGCCTGAGCATTTTGGATGTCGGGGAGGGGTCTGTTCGATGAGGTGTCGCCGGACGCGGGGTGGGGGTGGGGAGGGCAGACCGAAGCGGTCTAAGCGCGGTGGTCAGTGTTTCGGACCGCTGGGAGATGGGTACGTTTCTGGCGGCGACGGGGAGACCATGTGAATCAGCACTCCCCTTTGGGTAGTGGGGTAAAGCTTGCTTTGTGTGAAGAGGGCAGAGGATGGTACTGCTTTGTGTGGAAAGTCAAGGGGTGGAACAAGAGCCCGGCTCTTATTTTTTAAACAAGAATTGGGGCTGGCAGTTTTCGGAGCTGGGAGGTGACAGTTACCACATCCCTCCTTAATTTTCCATGTCATCCTCGGAGCAGAGAAAAGGAGCCCTATTTAAAAATCTAAACCAAAGCTGTATTCTCACAAGCCACTTCTTGGTAGGATTGTGACCCACACCATAATATCACATAAATAGAAAGGACATCGGAGGCGTTCTCCCTCTTTTTTTATTGCAACCCCATAAAGATGTCTATAAGAAATTCTTTTCTTAATTTAAAGTTTTGATGTTTAGCTACAATGTCTCAACTCGGTTGAAATTGAAACTTGTAACTCAGTGAAGTGGAAATTCTTCATGGACTCTGATATTGCAGGGGTGCAACTTTACAGTTACTTAGTTAAGAGCTTTGCTTGGGATTCAGGCCCTGGCTCTGCCACACTAGCTGTATGACCTTGGGCAAGTTAAGTCTGAGCCTCACTTTCTTCCTCTGTTTGATGGAGAAAAGAATAGTGCTTATTTCTGCGGAGTGGTGAAGATTACATGAGCTAATCCGGGTATACTTTTAGCACTGGTTCTGGCATACAGTAAACTCTCCAAAACTATTACTCTTGAGCCTAGTTATTTAAGTCACAAAGTATTCAGTGAGCTCTTAAGGATTTGTGGGAAAGTCTGAAGATTCTTAATATGTTGATCCCTGTTCATTAAGGCAGTTACAGTCTTGGTGGGAGCCAAGTTTTATGCAGCTGAATAAACTAGGAGATAAACAGTGAGTTGCAAACAAACAAACAAAAAACCCAAAACAAAACGAGAGGAGCAAAAATACTGAGAATGCTCAGAAATTGGGAAAAAATAATGGTTCAAAGTAGTTGAGGAAAACTTTGGAGCCTGGGGTGGGGAAAGAGTGGGAAGGGCCTTTTATGCTCTGACAACTGCTAGAGCAGAGTCAGATATTTGTAACTCCCAATTAGGAAGGTTTGAATTACAGAGAAACTCTTGAATATGTGATATCAAGCCATTATTTTATTTCCAAGTAATACCAAATATTATTAGAACTGATTATGGTAGTGACAGTTTTTCATATTAGTGTGAGATCACGCCCTCCCAAAGGAATTCTGGGTGTGTGTACACTTTAAAAGAATCCAGAATCATCTATCCTCACTTGCCTCTTCCAAGTGATGATGATAATGATGCTCTTAATAATGAGTGTTAGCTGCACTCATGAGCCCATTTTAGATTATGTATTATTAGAACATAGACTCCTCTTGGAGAAACTGAATACGTACTCTGCTACTTTGCTTTCTGAGCACAGACTTTGTTCAGGTAAAGCAAGACATCTTAAATACTATGGCAGACTTTTCTTTTGAGCAGGTAGTTCCTTACTGCTTTAATCCTGGCAACGTATCTTGATCCTGTCCTTTTTCTGAAAAGATTTGTGTGAACTGAAAGTTTTATAAGTTGTACTTAAAGTGCTTTAGAGTGTGTTTTTGGAGTATAAGTGGTAAGGGGGCAGGTGTTAGTGGCAGGGGGAGGAAGATTCAAAGAATCGAGAGTCTTTTCTTAGCAAACTGGAAATCTACTTTCTGTAACTTATACCCATTGTACCTTCTCTTCCATCTAGAGGAATGTTTTCCCTCCTTCATAAAATGCTAGTTATGAAAGTGTTAATAGATACTGTGTGAAAAAATAATGGTGGGTCTAAGGTTAAATATATGTGGGGGAAGAAAGTTTAACAAAAAGAGGCTTCTTTAATATTGGACTTGTTTGATACACTGATGCATATTGAATATAGTACATTTCTAAGTGGTAAATGTTTTTTGAGCTCCCAAGGAACACAATTAGAAAACAGTGCTTCAGAGCAGTGACTTTCAGAGACATTTTTTTTTTTTTTTGGACCCACCTTCATGATAAAGAAAAACATTTTATATCATAGACTAGTACATGGATATATGAATAATTGAAACAGAAGTTTCACAGAACTGTAGTTTTGTGGCAAACTCTAATATTTTCTATTCTATTCTGTTTCTTTAGGGGAAAAATGCTAGTTACAACCCATTAAGCTGATTTTGTGACCCATTAATGAATTAACGGGTTGTTTCTCAGTTTGGAAAGCACTGTTCTAGAACAGATTGGAAAAGTCTAGAGAAGGGAACTAACATCATTGTACGTCACAGTGTATCAGGCTATGCCAGGTAGCTTAAAAACATTTTTACATTTAATTTTCATCCATTTGTGAGGTAAGTATCATTTCCTAGGTAAGGAAATGTGGTCTTTCTAAGCATCAAATAACACACAGTTTTAATGTTGGAGTTGGGATTTGAATCCAGGACTTTATGACATCAAAGCCTATGCTGTTCCCATTGTATTTTGCATTTTCTAAGTATAATACCTTTTCCACGTGAATGGCCCCTTAAAATATTTGAAGACCGCTATCATGATCTGGCTGACCTCTTCTACCCACCACACACTCTGAGCATTCTCCTCTCTTCTGTGGAGCAAAACAATCCCAATTTATTTTATTATTCCTAAGGTAATATCATTCTCTGATCCTTCAACCATGATCATTTTTCTCTTAATGAATTCTAGTTGCTCATTGTCATTAAACATGTTACTCAGAGTTGTACTCAGCATTTTATTTTATTTGAAGATTTTATTTTTTAAAGGACTCTCTACACCCGATGTGGGGCTTGAACTCACAACCCTGGGCTCAAAAGTCACATGCTCTACTGACTGAGCCAGCTAGGCTCCCCTGTACTCAGTATTTTAGACGATATCTGACCAGACAGTGTGGTGGATACACCTTGCTTGAGCTAAATGCTATTGTTTTGAAACCAAATATTTCATTAACAGTTTTGGTTTCTGTTATTTATGGTTAATATGAGCCAGTAGTGTCGATTGCACTCGGTATCTTTTATATACAAGTTGTTAAACTAAATCTCCCTAACCCTGTTTTTGTGTAATGATTTTTTTTTCTTTTTTTGGTATTTGCGTGTGTGTGTGTATACATTAGGCTTTTATATTTAAATCAGGCTTTTATATTTCATTTCGTTAATCTTGATTTAGGCATTTATTACAATTTTTTTTGTCATTTTCATATTTGGTAGGCATATCTACGTGGTCCTCGAGTTGTTGATAAAAATGTTAAAATGACAGAATAAAGGGCTCTGAAAAGTGCAGCTCAGCTAGAATCCCTTCAGATTAACATCAGTCCATTAATCAACACACATTGTGGTTGTTCGATAACTGTTAGTGTCACTTGTTATTATCAAGCCCATACGCCATTTTGTATGGATATCATGAAACATTTTGCCAAATTGCTTGCTGTAATTAAGTTATACTATGCCTACAGGGTTCTTACCTGCACTGAAGCAAACATATGAAAATAGAAATTACATTTTATTTGGTTTGAATTGTCCGTGGTGAATCCTCTGGCTTTTTCCTTTTCTAACTTTACAAACATTTTGTTTAATTCAGTTTTAAATTTTGCAAGGAATTAGTTTGGCCTGGAATTTCTTTTCTTTTTTTTTTTTTTTTTTTTAATTTTTAATGTTTATTTTTGAGAGAGAGACAGAGCTCGAGCAGAGGAGGGGCAGAGGTAGAGATGGAGACACAGAATCCAAAGCAGGCTTCAGGCTCTGAGCTGTCAGCACAGAGCCCGACATGGGCCTCGAGCCCATGAGCCATGAGATCATGACCTGGGCCAAAGTTGGATGCCTAACCGACTGAGCCACCCAAGCACCCCAGTCTGGAATTTCTAGACCTACTTATTTTTCTCTTTAGAAATTATCATATTTCCTCTTATCCACACTTTGACCCTGACATGTTATTTTTGTTTTCCCTGACATGTCGTTTTATTTTTATTTTTACTTATTTTTAAAGTTTATTTATTTATTTTGAGACAGAGAGTACAAGTTGGGGAGGGACAGAGAGAGAGAAAAGAGAGAGAGAGAGAGAGACAGAGAGAGAGAGAATCTCAAGCAGCCTCTGCACCATCAGCATGGAGCCCGATGCGGGGCTCACACCCATGAACCACGAGATCGTGACCTGAGCCAAAGTCAGACACTTAACCTACTGAGCCACCCAGGCACTGCCCCCCCCCCACCCCATTTTTTTATTTTTTAACGTGTACGTCTTTTGAGACAGAGACTGAAAGTGAGAGTGCAAGTGCATGGGTATGCAGGAGAGGCAGAGAGAGAGAGAGAGAAAGAATCTTAAGCAGGCACTGTGCTGACAGCGCAGAACCCAGTGTGGGACTGTATCATGAGATCATGACCAGAGCTGAAATCAAGAGTCAGATGCTTAACTGAGCCATCCCCACACCCTGACATGTTATTTTAGATTGATATATTTTGAATCAGTAATAATTCAATGACAGAATTTCAGTTCTTTTACATTATTTAGAGGGGCAGGCCTAAACCTTTTTCAAGCTACATTCTGGCTTACACTCTGACTTACTGTCTACCACCCTGCCTCATTTGAAAATTCAGTTTCCTTTGAAGAATGTTTATTCAGATTGTGCATTTGAACCAAGTATTGGCAGAAAAACAGAAGGTAAAGAAGAATCTTTCTGCCCACTCTTTGTCATGTGGTAGCAGTGCATATTTTGCTCTTGTATTATAGGCTATCTCTTTTTTAATATTAATGTTCTCGATATACTTTTTATTCTCCATAAGTATTTGTTGACTATAATTCACATACAATAAAACTTTCCCTTATAAAGTGTGTAATTTAGTGACTTTTTTAGTATATTCACAAAGTTGTGCAGCTGCCACCACTCTCTAATTCCAGAACATTTTCATTAGTACCTTCCTCCCCTAAAAAAATAAAACAAAAACAAAAAAAACCTCTCCAAACTCATGATCAGTCACTTCCCATATCCCCCTCAACCCAGCTCCGCTCACATACTTTCTGTGTCTATGGGATTTTCTATTCTGGTCATTTCATATAAATGAAATTATGTAATATGTAGCAGTTTGTTTCTGGTTTCTTTCATTTAACATGTTTTCAAGGTTCATGTTGTAACATGTATCAGAACATTTCCCTTTTTTTTTCATTCCTTTTTATGTCTGAATAATATTACCACATGTTGTTTATCCATTCATCAGTTGATGAGAATTTGAATTGTTTCCACTTTTTGGTATTTATGAAAAGTGTTGCTGTGACCATTTTTTTTAATGTTTAAGAGAGGGGGAGGGAGAGAGCAAGCAGGGGAGGGATGAGAGGGAGACACAGACTCTGAAGCAGGTCCAGGCTGTGAGCTGACAGCACAGAGCCCGACATGGGGCTCGAACCCACAAAATGCAAGATCATGACCTGAGCTGAAGTTGGAAGCTTAACCGACTGAGCCATCCAGGTGCCCTTGACCAAATTTTTATATGGACATGTTTTCATTTTTTCTTGAGTATATACCTAGGAGTAGAATTACGAGGTCAAATGGTAACTCCATGTTTAACTTTTTGAGTAACTGCCAGACTGTTTTCCATGGCTGTGCCATTTTACATTTCCATCATCAGTACACAAGAGTTCCAATTTTGCCACATTCTCTCCAACACTTGTTATTGTCTGTCTGTCTGTCTTTTTTGTTATATAGCCATTCTACTAGTATCTCATTGTGGTTCTGATTTGCCTTTCCCTAATGACTAATGGCATTGAGCATCTTTTCATCTATTTATTGGCCATTTGGCTATCTTTGGAGATGTCTATTCAAACCATTTACCCATTTTCTAATTGGGTGACTTTACGTTGTAAGAATTCTTTAAATATACTGGATACTAATCCTTCATGAGATACATGATTTGCAAATATTTTCTTTCATTCTATGTTGTTTTTTTTTTTTACTTTCTTGATGGAGTCCTTTGAAGGATAAAGTTTTTAATGTTGTGAAGTCTTATTTACTCTTTTGTTGCTTGTGCTTTTGATGTCGTGTCAAAACTGTGCCTAATCCAAGATTACAAGATTTTTCTTAAAATTTTACCTCTTACATTTAGGTCTTTAATCCATTTTTTAAATTGTGGTAAAATATACATAATATCAAACTTACCATGTTAAGTATTTTTAAGTGTATAGTTCAGTGACATTAAGTACATTTCTATTGTTGTGCAACCATCACCACCATCCATCTCTAGAACTTTTTGTCTTCCCAAAGTGGAATTAAATACTAATTAAACAGTAACTCCCCTTCCCTCCCCAGCCCCTGACAACCCTTCTTTCTTTCTCAATGAATTTGACTATTCTTTGTAACTAATACATGTGGAATCATACAATATTTGTGTTTTTGTGACTGTTTTATTTCACTTACCACAATGTCTTCAAGATTCATTTGTTGTAGAATGCCTCAGAATTTTCTTCCTTTGGGGGAGGGAACATGTCTCTAAAGCTGTATTTAATCTTATAATCCCCAATGGGCAAAAGAAAACAATACTTAAATCTTTCTATCCCAAACCTGAGCTTGTGTGATTATTTTCATATTTAAATATGGAGTTTACGTATATGCTATTTTGGGGGACAAAACCCAAACAAAACCATAAAAGTCAGCCTTCAAACAATTTCCAGGCATCTAGTTCATTATTGTCAACCACATTCACATTGTTGTGCAACAGATCCACAGAATTCTTCCATCCTACATGACTGAAACTACACCCACAGAACAAAAACTCCTTACCTCCCTCAGCTCCTGGCAACCACCATCTTTGTTTCTATGAGTTTAGATGCCTCGTAAGTTGAATCATGTCCTCAAGTTTCATTCATGTTGTAGCATGTGATGTGATTTCCTTTTTTTTAAGACTGAATAATATTCTATTGTATGTACCATATTTTCTCTATCCATTCATCTCTCGATGGACGTTTGGATCGCCTCCACCTCTTGGCTATTGTGAATAACCCTGCTATGAACGTGAGTGCACAAATATCTGCTCAAGTCCTTGCTTTCACTTCTTTTGGGTATATACCCAGAAGTGGAATTGCTGGATCAAATGGTAATTCTGTGTTTAATTTTTTGAGGAGCCACTATACTGTTTTCCATAGTAGCTGCACCATTTTACATTCTGATGAGCATAACAAAAGGATTCCAGTTTTTCTGCTTCCTTGCCAACATTTGCTTTGATCCATTTTGAGTTTTTAAATAGTGGGAGGTAGGGGTCCAACTTCATTCTTTTTTTGTCATTGTACTGTTTGAAGACTTTCCTGTCCCCATTATATTGTCGAAATCAGTTGTCCATAAATGCATGGATTTATTTCTGAACTCTCAGTTCTATTGGTCTTTGTCCTTATGCCAGTACCAGACAGTAGTGATTACTGTAGCTTTTTAATAAGTTTTGAAGTTGGAAAGTGTGAGCCTTAAAATTTTGTTCCTTTTCAAGATTGTTTTGGCTATTCAGGGTCTCCTGTATTTCCATATGAACATTAGGATCAACTTATAAATTTCAAAAAACAGCTGCAATTTTGACAGGGATTATATTGAGTCTATAGATGAATTTGTAGAACAGTGTGTAGATTAATCTGTTTTGAGATTTTAACAGTGTTTATTCTTTCAATCCATGGGCATTGGATGTCTTTCCACTCACTTAGGTCTTTAATTTCTTTCAACTTATGTTTTGTAATTTTCAGGTTATAGGTCTTGCATTTATCCTATTTTATTCCTAGTTATTTTATTCTTCTTGATGCCATTGTAGATGGAATTGTTTTTCTTCACTTCACTTTTGGATTGTTCATTACTACCGTATAGAAATATCATTGATTTATTTTTATTGATGGCATTGTATTCTGCAGCTTGCTGAAGTAATTTATTAGCTGTAATTGTGTGTGTGTGTGTGTGTGTGTGTGTGTGTGTGTGTGTGTGTATTTCTCAGGATTTTTTATATATAAGATCACGTCATCTGCTAATAGAGATAACTTTACTACCTCTTTTCCAATCTGAGTGCTGTTTGTATTCTTGCTTAATTGCCCTGACTAGAACATCCAGTGTAATGTTGGATACAGGAGGTGAAAGTGGACATTTTTCAATGTGATTTTTTAAGTTGTTTATTTATTTTGAGAGTGAGCAGGGGAGGGGGAGAGAAAGAATCCCAGGCGGTTTCCATGCTGTCAGCACAGAGACCCACATGGAGCTTGACTTCACAAACCATGAGATCATGACCTGAGCCAAAATCAAGGGTCAGACGCTTAACCATCTGAGCCACCCAGGCGCCCCCTTCAATGTGACTTTTGTTGCTCTTTTTAAAAATGTTTATTTTGAGAGCAAGAGAGCATGCATACATGCGTGTGTATGCAAATGGAATGGGAGGGGCAGAGAGAGAAGAGAGAGAGAATCCCGAGCTGATGAGCAGGCTCCATCAGCGCAGAGCCGGATGCAGGGCTCAATCCCACAAACCATGAGATCATGACCTGGGCCGAAATCAAGAGTTGGACATCTAGCCACCTGAGCCATCCAGGTGCCCCTTGCTGTTTTATTTTTAATTATAGCTAACAGTTATTTATTGCATTAACATGTGACAGATACTATGTTAAGAACCTTATATTTTATCTTTCCTAATAATCCAATATGGTCTGACTATTATTATTAGCCCCCATTTTAAAGATTGGGAAATTAAAACTTAAATAATTTGCTTATAGTCACTCAAGTATATGGCTGAGAGATAGGATTGGAACTCAGTCTGACTCTGTATTTAAAAATTTTCAATCCTTACCCAGTTGTGATTGTCTATATTTTTATGTTATTTTTAATAGATTTATACTGTTATTTAGTTTGGGGTATTACATGTCCTCCCCACTCTGTCTTTTGATCATTTGTCTTTAATAGCTTGAGCTCTGTATACATTTTTAATTTCTTTATATAAGAACCTCTTTTTATACTCATTATTCTAGTGCTGAATTGGCCTTTGGAGCTCTTCGGAGTCAGATGACATAGTAGCTAAGAGCTATGACTCAAACTAGATAGCCTGAGTTGAAATCCCTGCTCCCCGTCTTCTTAGCCGTGGGACCTTGAGCAAGTCACTTACTCTTTGTACATGAACCTCTTAATTTTTTCCAAAATAGAGATAATTAGTATAGCAACCATATAGAATTTAATGTATGTAACATGTGAAGAACAGTTCCTGGGACAACTTAAAGAAATAAATGATAGTTTTCATCATTGTCCTCTTCCTCCTCATTGCTTGTTTTATTATTTTAGTTTCAGATTTGCCTGTCTTTGCATTGAACTTTAAAAAAACAACTTTTTATTTTGGAAAATTTCAAACATGTAGAAAAATAGAGTGAAGAGTAAAATGAACCTCAGCTTATCCATCTTTAACACTTACCAACTCATGGCATTCTTATTTCATCTATGCCACTCAAACCTCAGCATCCTGGACTATTTTGAAGCAGATTCCATCCAGACACCATATTATTCAATTACTAAATATTGCAATAGAAGATAAGGACTTGTTTAAGCATAAGCACAATACTACTTTCACTCTCATTAGAAATAATTCTTTGGCATCATCAGATGTGCACTGAATGTTTTTAGATCAAATTTTCTAAAAATTAGTTTGTATATCTATGTTTAGAATTTTCTTTTTATTCTATTATAAATTCTAAAATGAGATGTTCTCTTTTTCCAAGCATTTTGGTCATTTTCATATCCAGTTAATTTATTGGTGATGGTCAGGACAGATAACAGTTCTTATTTCTTTCCCAGCTTTTTGAGAAATTAAATTGTTGAGGCAAATCAAGAATTTCTTAGGTTTTCTGCTGTGTTCAGGTTGAAGTTTTCAGCAGATGTGTAAATACCTGAAGTGGTCCCAAATCTTTTTTTCTTTGTAGTAGAATTGAAATTTGTTTTAAGTAACATTCATATCTTCCCGTGACCTTTTGGCCTATAATCAATTCCCATAATATCATCCCTATTTTTACATGGACAGTTAGTTAACATTTTTATTTATTTTTATTAGAGAGTGTGCAAGTGGGGGAGGGGGGCAGAGGGAGAGAGAGACAGAATCTTAAGCAGGCTCCATGCTAAGCATGGAGGCCCTGATGTGGGCCTTGATCCCACAACCCTGGGATCATTATCTGAGCCAAAATCAAGAGTCAGACTCTCGACTGAGCCATCCAGGTGCCCCTATTTAACATTTTAATTTAATTATAGTTTTAGCATTCCTGTGCTTTAATTCCATGTACCTGTACCTCTTAGGCTCCCACATTTTTATAAAACAAAATAATTTCACTCTAATTCGCCATAAATCCACATTTTCTTCATTAAATTTACCTAGAGTGGTATACCTTTATTAAGGAAAGAAACAGCCATGGGTCTCAAAGAAAGGAGCCTTTACTAATGGTCTTTATTAGAATTTTTAAAGGGCCTCAAAATAAAAGAATGAACAAGTACATGTAATATATAAAAATCTTTACATTATCATTTTAAATGTTCATTGTTGGAGCACCTGGGTGGCTCAGTTGGTTGAGCATCCAGCTTTGGCTCAGGTCATGATCTCATGGTTCATGAGTTCAAGCCCCACGTCAGGCTTTGGGCTGATAGTGCCAAGCCTGTTTCAGATTCTCTGTTTCCCTCTATCTCTGCCCTTCCCCCACTCACACGTACCCTTACGTGCACTCTCTCACTCTCTTAAAAAACATTAAAAAAATTTTTGTTTTTAATATTGTTGAGGAGGAGAGTTAGGAACTACTTTTCCAGCTCTTCAAGTTTCTTAAGATTATTTTCTCCATCCCTACTGTGAATTTTGCTAATTGAAAAGGAATTTATCTGTAGGCAAAAGAGGAGTGTAGGTGTGAAATACTTTCTAAAATAAGTTTTAGACTTTTTATTTACCTACTCTGCTGCACTTCTGTAGATGATCGTTTAATATTGCATATATATTCATAGTGACTGCATTACCTATTCACTACTTGTTAGTTAAAATTAGTTCTTGGTATCTAGAAGTTTGTCATTATATTATTTTCTCCCTTTTTTCTTTACTTTGAGAATTCTTTTATTATTGACATAAACCCCCTGCATCTGTAGTGGAGAGAACAGATTGAGAATAGAGATGTTAGGGAAAATTGATAAAGTTGCCAGGCTCTTTGCAGGGCCCGTAGGAACTTTGTAGAACATATAATCATAGAAAATGAAATTAAAATGGACTTTGAGATCAGGTGGTCTTGCCTCTTGTTTTTAAGCTGTTTAATATTCAAACTGTTGGAGGCAAATAGTTATTTCTTCTTAAAAATGTTTGTGATTGGAAATTGAATAAGTTCTTCATATCCTATTAAATCCATTTTACTTTAAATCCATTTTCCCTCAAGTTTTTGAAGACATTTTAAACTCAGACTGACTTCTCATCAATAAATTGTATTGATGAACTTCTCTAACTTCTAGATAGTAGGTGGTTTTTACTTACTGTATTTTTTTTCTCATAGTCCGTCACATCTAAGAATGAACCTTATTACATGACCTCTTTGTTTTATGTATGCTTTTCATGGGGGAGACCATTGGTACAATTTGTCTGTAATTTCATATGATAAGTCTAGGTTAATAAGGTTTAATTTGTATAATTATTACTTATCTAAAATAGTTTGGCAGTTATTTGCTGATTAACATCCTGAAGTTAGTTTTCTAGACGTCTAAATACCATGAAGAGGTTAAAGTAATGCAGCTCGTGTGTGTGTTTTAAATGAATTAAGAAGTTATGCATAGTGATTTTCCGGTGATACTGATGTGGACTTATCTTTTTTTTTCTTCCAAAAGTTTATTCATTTATTTTGAGAGAAAAAGCGTGAGTTGGGGAGGGAGCCAAGAGAGCATCCCACACAAGCTCTGAGCTGCCTTCACAGAGCCCGATTCGGGTCTCAATCGGACTAAGCATGAGGTCATGACCTGAGCCAAAATCAATAGTTGGACACTTACCTGACTGACCTCCCCAGGCTTCCCTAGTTTGTTTTTTTTTTTTTTTTTTTTTTAATAGAACAAATACTTAGAGTCCCATGTATGAACAGCACAGTGTTGGGAACACTGAGAGACAAGATAATGCAGGTTCTTACTTTCTTAAAAAATGGAGTTTGGCCAAGAAGGGCCAAATAATTGGTAAAATATGTTGCAGTCACTATTGTTGAATTATGTTCTGCATACAAAGTATTGTATAAGGCATTTTATGCATGGCAAGTCATTTAATCTGTACAATTTTGAGTTATCTCCATTTTTTATTGTGGTAAAATATACAAAATAAAAAATTTACCATTTTAACCATTTTTAAGTGTACAATTCAGTGGCATATACATTGTTATGCAATCATCACCACCATCCATCTCCGGAAGTTTTTATCTTTCCACGTTGACATTCTGTATAAACAATAACTCCCCATTTCCCTATTCTCTGTGCCCCCAGCCCTTGGCAACTACCATTCAACTTTCTGTGTCCATGAATTTGACCTTCTAGGTACCTCATATAAGTGAAATCCTATGGTATTTGCCCTTTTCTGTCTGGCTTATTTAATTCAAAGTTCCATCTATGTTGTAGGATGTGTCATGTACCATTTTGCACATAAAACAGTTAAAGTCACATAGCTAATATAATGAACTGAGATTCATGCTAAGTCTGAAAATCATGTCTAGTGAGAAACATTTTATCTTGGCTTATTTAACCTACAGGTATTTAGCTTTGGGAAGAGAATGATTTTTAGACATTTTAAAAATGTTTTTGAAGGACTATAATGAGTATTATTAGATTTATTCTGTATAACTCTGGAGATCATTACTAGAACAATAGGTGTAAGAGGCAGGCAAATTTTTATTTAATGTAAGGTAGAATTTTCAAATAGAGCTGTTTTTAGATGGTACGGGCTGTCTTTAAAGAGTGTAGCCCCCTTCAGGGTCACCTGGCCGGCTCAGTCGGTGGAGCATGAGACTCTTGATCCCAGGGTTGTGAATCTGAGCCCCACACTGAGGATAAAGATTACATTTAATAAAAATCTTTAAAAAAAAAAAAAACACCATAAATAACCTTCAACGGCGAAGACTGCTGAATGGTCCTGTGACAAAGGATGTTACAAAGAGGTAAAAATTGGTTGAATTATGTTACTTCTAAGTGTTCTTTTAACTCTGTTTCTGTGATTAAAATATTGCAATCTCTTTGGGAGCATAAGATACCTTCAAGACAAAGTGCTAAGTTTAAATGTGGGAGAGATCTTAAGCAATGGAAGCATCATAGATTCCCCCCCCCAACCCCAAATCTGTGGTACATTTCTCTGAATATCCTCAGTAATGGAAGATTCTTTTCCTCTTGAGGGTAGGTATGAGTTTTGAAAACGGTCGAAAGTCATTATTATGCTAGTGAATAAAAATGGGTTCGCAAGGTATTTGAAGTCCTCAGCAATCCAATTCCAGTTCACCTTTTCCCCATATTTACTTACTGTTGCCAGCAAACTTTATGGACATTCATGCTTGGTGGCATGCTCTGATGTTCATTCTACAGCAGAGCACCTTTTTCTTTCCTTTGTGAAATTCTGAATATCCTGCTTGGTTTACATCCTCTTCAGTGTTACCTGTTTATATATCCTTTTTAGAGCATATGTAACACAACAGCCTTGTACTTTGGTCTCTCTAGTCTAGGTTGTGAGCAGTTTAAGGAGAAGGACTGTATCATATTCATCTTCATGGGCCTGAACAGGCTCTCAGTACCTTGTGTGTAGTCAGAGTTCAGTTACATTAAATTAAATTGAATCAATCTGATTGTCAGTGATGTTAGATTGAAGTGCGGTGCAGCTGTAAAATAGTAAGACCAAATTTCTTGGCTGACTTTAATGACCCCATGCCAGTTTCACACACATTCTGAATACTGGCAGTATTGAATCCGTACTCTTCCATGATAAACTAAAGAAGGAAATGCTGTCTAGATGTAGTGTCTGTTGTTAAAAATCATTTTTAAAATTAATCAAAATAGTGGTGTCTCTTTGTTAGGATAACAGATGCACCTTGTTTTAAACTTGTTTGTACTTGTCATTTCTAAATTTCCTGTTACGAACACAAAATGCTTTTATAATTTAAAAAATCCTATTTATAGGATTTAAGTCAGTTTCATTACTTTGTGGTCACATAGGTAGGGATCATAATAAAATATGATACATTGAAAAGCCATTGATGCTTTTCTTATTACTTAATGGTAGTAAGATTACATATCAATGATGAAGAAATCTTGGTTCCCATAAGTTTATTTTTGTTTTTTAATGTTTATTAATTTTGAGAGTTGGGGGGAGGGACAAACAGAGGGAGGGAAAGAGAGAACCCGAAGCAGGCTCTATACCATCATCACAGAGCCTGGTGTGGGGAATGCAGGGCTCGATCTCATAAACCCTAAGATCAAGACCTGAGCTGAAATCAAGAGTCAGACATTTACCAACTGAGCCTTCCAGGCACCCCAGTTCCAGTAAATGTAGACATGTGTTTTTGATAGAACTGGAGCCCAAGTCAGCTGATGTGTATGATTTTGTCAACTACTCTTGTTTTTAACTTTGCATTTTAAAAATAAAATTACCTGAGTGTAAATATTAATGTCTACCAGATTTACCTTTAAATAAAGTATGTAATCTGTTTTTGTTGAGGTGGGGAAACTCTGATTCTTTTTTATTGTCCAGGAATGTCAGATAACCCCAAAGTTGTGTGTAGCTCACATCTTGCGAGCCTTCTGGTTAAAGAAATATGCCAAACTTCCAGGGAAACTGGTACTGATGCCCTTGTGGCTCAAAAGGGCTTCTTCCCTTTTCCCTCCACTTACCAAGGCTCTTGCCTCCTTGCCCTTTTGCTAGGGACATTTCTAGAACTGTATCTGTAAACTAATTTTGACTTTTTTTTTTTAATAAGTGACTTAATGTAAATAGATTGAGTTACGATAATAATATACTGTTCCTTATGGTAAGGAGTCATACTAGCCAAAGCACACTGCATGCTGACTGTTGTGCTAGTTTAGTAGCAAAAATGAACATGTAAAAAGTATGTAAGTTTTAAGACTTCAGGCAATATAAGTTCTTATTTTGCCTGCTCCATTTAACTCAAAATCACATCCTCTGGGGTCTTTCATTTAGAAATCTAAATTATGGAGGAAATGGACACCTTTAGGAACAAACTAGCTTATTTAAGAGGAAGGTTTTTTAAAACTAGGCCTTTAAACTAGGTGTGGCTCAAAAAAATGCAAAACATACAGTTTGCTTTGACTTTGAAAAGGCTCAAATGCTGGAATAAAGGTGAAATTTCTTAAAAGTGTTAAAGGACTATAGGTAGGAAAAGAAAAAGTGACTGTATCTCCTTGAAATGTGAAAAATATTAAGAACAAGATAATACCATAATATCAGATTTGAAATTTGTGAAAATATTTGGAAAGATAAGGTAAAGAGGGAGATAGTGCTTAGTTAAAAATTAGAGGTTTAGAATTCATGAGGATGAATCAAACCATATCCTACTTCTGTAGTTTACTAGAAGGAAACCCCTCCCACACACAGCCCTCCATTCTAGAGCTTTTGCTGTTTCTCTGTGAGAGAGTGAAAAAGCACCCATTTTCTGTGGCTGTAAAGGGTTGTTTTGTTTGATTTGAAAGGTATGAGTAAGGAGCTGGGGTGGGCCAGGCTAAGTTTGTAAGTGGACTGTAAGTCTGATAACATTGAGGAATGGAATTTAACAGATGTTATTGAGTTAGTGAGGAAGTTTTAAGTATGTATTTAGTGCCTAATTATTACTGTATTTTGTAAATATAATGCAGTTAGAATGTTTGTCTTTATTAATATTGGAAAGAATTTAGTAACTTTAGGATGTGAATATCTTTTGAGTAGGCCTGCTAATTTCCTCTCTGAGAGGGAGATAATGGGTCTTGTGTTGACTTGTCATAGTAAAATTCTTGTTTGCCACTGGTTATTCTTAGCTAGGGCTGCTCTGGAGAGGATTAAAAAACAAAATAAAAAAAAAAATTGATGAATCCTAGAAACCTGAGTCTAGAGGTTTGGAACTTGACAAGCAGACATTATAGGCCTCAATGGTTTAGAGCAAATGAATGAGAGAGGCTAGCAAACAGCACTATGTATAATCTAGCCTTGTCCTAATTCATCTTTGAATTCCTGTCTGACACCATGCCTGGCCATTGATGGCCGCTACATTAATATTTGATTAAATGACAAGGTGGAAGTTAATACTAAGCCTTCAAGGTACTTACAGTTTAGCTTGGAGACAGAACGAACTTGGAATTTGGTTCTCTCTGAAACCAACAATGAGAGTTCATAGAAGAAAGGCTTATTATGGACTTGAATGTGACAGCTGGGACATAGGATTTAGGTACAGGTGGAAGGGTATTTCTTGCTATTCTGGCAGAATCAAACAGTGCAGGGAAAAGGATGAATGCTATATTTGAGTAGGATAAAGAGAAAGCCTGTGAAGATACTTCAGTGAAGTTTGTTGGGGAACAAGTGAGAAATAAAGTTGAATCATTGGGTTAGAGACCATATTGTGGGCGTCCCGTGAAATGTAGGAGGAGATTTTTTTGAGTGTTGGAATATTCTTAGCAAAATGGTGTTTCAGAAAGATTAGTACAGAGATAGTATATAGGTGGGAACAGAAGGCACAGCTATGCTTAAGGGCTAGAAAACTAAGCCTCTGAGTTTTCTCAACCTCTTGTGCCCAGAAGCACATGGTAAAAACTTAATACTTCAAACCGAAGTATTGAGTCGAGTGATATTCTTTCCATTTCATCCCAAGTATTTATAAGTTCATAAAAATCACCATATCAAACCAAATGATTAAAGATCAGATTTGTTCCTTTTATAAGATATCTACATTGTTTAAAAATAGTATTTTGGTCTAACTAGCTTTCTTCTATGAGGATATTGACATTTTGGGCCAGATAATTCTTTGTTGTGGAGGCTGTCCTGTGCATTGTAGGGTGTTTAGCAGACAAAAAATGCCTCCAGACATTGCCACATGTCTCCTGGGGGCAAAATCACCCCAAGTATTGCCTTACAGCATACTTGTGATACAGTGTCAACTTAACCAGGAATATTGCAGGAGTAAGTATTTCATTCTGATAACTGTGTTCCGTTTACATTTCTAAATCATAAAATAGTAATGTTTGAAATTTAACAAAACTAAATTGTACAAACCTGGACACTTGGAGAGTCAAGGGAGTGCTGGGATGCCAGAACAACAGGCTTGAGGACTTCCCTGTACAAAGTGGATAAACGATCACCCTTCCAGTTAATCACCAAATATACATTGTATACTTACTATGAGTAGAGTACTGTGTTAAGATGATAAGAAGTAGGGATAAGAACTGTAGTTGTTGGAAAGCCTCATAAAAGAGGCAAGTCTTGAATTGGTCTTTAAGTAAGGCTGAGATTAGATAAGGAAAATGGAAAGAAAATTCTGCACCCTCCCCAGCCCCCATAGTAAAAAGAACTATGAACAAAGACATCTGTGGTTTAACTGTCCAAGATAATGAAGTGAACATTTATTTGGCCAGTTTGGCTGGACAGGAGTGTTTTGTTTTGTTTACTCTTATTTATTTTTTTTACTGGAGTATATGGGAGAGAAGATCAGAGGATGTAGTTTTGGATCAGATAAAAGGATCTTGAAAATTAAGCTGGGGACTCTTGCCGATGCGGACGTTTTTTGACCTGCGAAACAATGTTATACTGAACTGTATTTTAGCTAAATGGTAGTGGGTAGAGGATAGCTTGGGAAGTCTAGTAGGTATGGGGAAACCACTTGAGACTATTATAATAGTTTATGTTGGGTGAGATGAGGGTTTAGGCTTGGGTGAAGTTAGTGGAAATGAAAAGGAAGGGATGGATTTTAGGGGCATTAATGAATGGATAGGAAGTGTTGATTGAACACATTGAATACGGGGAGAGAGAAAATAGTCAAGGTTAGCATAAAATTTTTCATTCGTTGACTGTTGCCATTTTGTGTTTGTTTGGAGGTATCTGATTTTGGGGGATGTTATAGTTAACCTCCGGAGCTCTATGACACCCATGAAAAAAATTAGGACTAGAATTGTTTGAAATTGAAAATGATATATGTCCAAAGAATGATAGTTGGTTATGATGAAACATAAGACTTCTTCAAATTAAAAAAGTATCCAGTAAATATAGAATAAAATAGTAGGAACAAATTTATAGTTGTATCCTCTGAGATGGCAGTTGATAGAATAATAAAAATCCTGTGATGTAGAAAATGTGTGAAGAAATAGAAGAGCTCAGTTTTTACACTTGTAACATGTATTTTCAGACCCTTGTGTCATGACTTCTAGCTTTGGTAGTTAAACTTTAGTTAGTGATATGCGAAAAAACTGATGGGAAAAGAAGAAAGTTAAGGGACCAGAGAATAAGTTAAATTTATCCTCTTAAAGACCCTGGGATAATTTGATTACTGCCACTTGGGAGAGATCCTGATTAATTGTTGTGGGTATTTTGAAAGGAACAAATGAGGTAGAATGGACATAAATTGAAATAGAAAGAATTTAGTTCTGCCCGTCCAACAACTGGAGTTACTGAGTAGTACAGTCAAGAATAACTATAGATTCTATGTATAATTTTTCAAGAAAAAGTGCATTCTTTTTATGCACTTATTATGGATTCTTTATAATTATTTCCTTTGTTTCATTCTGCAATATCGAATTCCTTTTTTACTCTGTGCCAGACAGGTTTCTTTGAGGTTGAAGGTAGAGCATAAGAGTTGATGGGAAATATTATTCCTGTCCTTGAGGTGCTTGGAGTCTCATATGAAAGACAGTTATATAATTATATATAAATTGTATAGACCCACAACTACAAATGTTAATAATGGAGGACTAGATTGGGTTTTCTTTCTAGGACAATGCCAGTTCTAAAAACACTGTCCCTCTTGCCTCTCAAAAGTATTTTATGCATTCTAACCATTTCGATATACAGTATATGTCAGGAATTCTCACATACCCACTCTCACCTTTCTTTTTATATAACTCCAAAGAAAAAGAAAAGAGAATGTCTGAGCTGGTCCTAATATTAACTTTAGTTCTATGAACAGAGTACAGTGTACCCTTCTCTCTTACCTCTACTCTGGCATGTAACATAAGAATATTGCCAAGTTTTCTGTAGCACTTCAGTTACCTGTAATTTTAGGCTAACCCAGTGTTGACGATAAACACATATATTTAAATACAAATATTTAAACATATATGTATCTAAATACATGTATTTTGATTCCTTCTATTCTTCGTATTTTCACAAAGTGGATAAAATATTTTAATTTCATAATTTAAGAAACTAAGTTTAGAACCTTTAAGAGCACTGCAAATAGAAAATTCTCTGATAGAACAGTTGTTTAGTCTTTATTGTATTAATAAACCTGTGTTTCCAGTTTTTTGTGGATTCTAACTTTATGCTCTCATACCTTTTCTCAGATATTTGTGCAGAAACTTTCTTAAGAAAAATATATTAATTTAGGGGCGCCTGGGTGGCGCAGTCGGTTAAGCGTCCGACTTCAGCCAGGTCACGATCTCGCGGTCCGTGAGTTTGAGCCCCGCGTCAGGCTCTGGGCTGATGGCTCAGAGCCTGGAGCCTGTTTCCAATTCTGTGTCTCCCTCTCTCTCTGCCCCTCCCCCGTTCATGCTCTGTCTCTCTCTGTCCCAAAAATAAATAAACGTTGAAAAAAAATTTTTTTTTAAATAAAAAATAAAAAAAATATATTAATTTAAAATTTTTTAACGTTTATTTATTTTGAGAGGGTGAGAGCGAGCATGAGTGGGAGCACAGAGAGAGGGGGGAGAGAGGATCTGAAGCAGGCTCTGTGATGACAGCAGACAGCCTGATGGAGGGCTCGAATTTGTAAACTGTGAGATCATGACCTGAGCTGAAATCAAGAGTTGGACGCTTAAATGATTGAGCCACCCAAGCACCCCTATTAATTTTTTAAAACCAAACCTTAATGGGCAAACTGCTAAAAGTCATTAGAGTATGCATTATTATCTGGGATTTGAAGGGTATGTCATTGGCTAAAAGTTACAACTTGTTAGCCGTAAGTTGTATGGCTTCTACAGATAAAATTCCTGTTTAAGGCATTTCACCAATAAAGTTAGCTATTAACAAGCAAGGTACTCCAAAAGAATACATGTTGGGGTGCCTGGGTGGCTCAGTCATTTAAGCATCTGACTCTTGGTTTCAGCTCAGGTCACGATCTCATGGTTGGTGAGTTTGAGCCCCCACATCAGGCTCTCTGCTGTCAGCACGGAGCCCACTTCAGATCCTCTCCCCCCCCCCCCCCCGTCCCTCTCTGGCATTCTCTCTCTTTCTTTCAAAATACATAAATAAAAGTTAAAAAAAAAATGTACATGTTTTTTACATATACATGTAACCTACGTATCTGTATGTAAATATGTATAAACCTATAACCATGTATGTTCTCTGTGGACTAAAAAATACTATGAGTAGTAATTGTTATCTATGTATGTGATGGTGGCTGAAAAATCTGTGTTTAGTCAGTATACATAAGGATTGTCTTGCTTTACAGCTATTGTCAAAATTTGCACAGTCTGGTAGTATAGTTTGAGACTCCCAGCCTTCCTGATGTCTTTTGTCAAAAACAAAACAGAAGAACCCCAAAAACCAAACAATTCAATTTTTGATTGCTGCACTCTAGGTTGGTCCCACCGTAACTATTGTTCCCAGCAGTATGTGGCTATGCCTCAAGAGTAGAAGATTGTCTTTTTTTCAACGTTTATTTATTTTTTTGGGACAGAGAGAGATAGAGCATGAACGGGGGAGGGGCAGAGAGAGAGGGAGACACAGAATCGGAAACAGGCTCCAGGCTCTGAGCCATCAGCCCAGAGGCCGACGCGGGGCTCGAACTCCCGGACCGCGAGATCGTGACCTGGCTGAAGTCGGACGCTTAACCGACTGCGCCACCCAGGCACCCCAAGATTGTCTTTTTAAAGAGGTAATTTCCAACCTCACTTTTGTAGAATTCCAGGGAATATCAAAATTCTTTTCATTTTCTTAAAAAAAACTCTTGCCATACTGGAATGAGAATCGAGGTTTGTGAAATGAAAATGGAAACGTAGAGTATCACTGTCTAAAACTTTAGAATTCACTACTTTAAAGCTTTTCTTCATTCTTTTCTGTTTGCTTGCTCTGCCTTGTGTTTTGGTAACCACGTTGTATTCTGCTGTCATACCTTCTGTTTATATATGTATCCTACCCTGCAGCTAATGTCACTTCAGTGCTTGTAAACTGGTGTAAGAATTTCTTAATGAATTTGCCTTGCTAATAATTACCATTATAATTAGTAATACTGATGACAGTCCTCTGAAAACCAGAAGAGTATTTTATATTTCTTCATATAAATGTAGTATATATGCCTGCAAGTCAGCTAATAGACTAAATATAATAGTTAATGGCATAATTAATCTAAAATTTCAAAAAGTCCCTTATTACATATATGAAATGAAGATTGAGTTGTGATTTTTCAGTTGTTGTGATTTTTTTTTATTATAATAGTGGGATCGATTACAACTTTATACTTTATGGTTGGTAGGGCTTAGGAAAAGAGAACAGGGAACAGCAGGAACCATTAGAATGACTACTATGTTGAAGTCTTTTTTTTTTTTTTTTTTTTTGTTAAGTAAATTCTACCCCCTAATGTGGGTTGAACTCAGGACCCTGAGATCAAGCGTTCCATGCTCTACTGACTGAGCCAGCCAGGGGCTTCCTTAGGCACTAAAGCATAATACTTAAGAAAGTAGGTTCTGGAGTAATCCTAGTTTTGTCACTTAATAACTATGTCACTTTGGACATTTATATCTCTGTCATTTATCTCATTGTGCCTTGGTGACCTTATCTGTATAATGGGGATTATGATAGCATCTATTCATGGCTTTGTTGTGAAGATTGAGTTAGTATATTTATTTTTATTTTTTTTAATTTTATTTTTTTTCATTTACATCCAAATTAGTCAGCATATAGTGCAACAATGACTTCAGGAGTAGATTCTTTAGTACCCCTTACCCATTTAGCCTGTCCCCCCTCCCACAACCCCTCCAGTAATCCTCAGTTTGCTCTCCATATTTATGAGTCTCTTCTGTTTTGTCCCCTCTCCCTGTTTTTATATGATTTTTGTTTCCCTTCCCTTATGTTCATCTGTTTTGTCTCTTAAAGTCCTCATGTGAGTGAAGTCATATGATTTTTGTCTTTCTCTGACTAATTTCACTTAGCATAATACTCTCCAGTTCCATCCACATAGCTGCAAATAGTAAGATTTCATTCTTTTTGATTGCTGAGTAATACTCCATTGTGTGTGTGTGTGTGTGTGTGTGTGTGTGTGTGTGTGTGTGTGTATACACACACACACACACACACACACACACACACACATCTTCTTTATCCATTCATCCATCGATGGACATTTGGGCTCTTTCCATACTTTGGCTATTGTTGATAGTGCGGCTATAAACATGGAGGTGCATGTGTACCTTTGAAACAGCACACCTGTATCCCGTGGATAAATGCCTAGTAGTGCAATTGCTGGGTCGTAGGGTAGTTCTATTTTTAATTTTTTGAGGGACCTCCATACTGTTTTCCAGAGTGGCTGCACCAGCTTACATTCCCAGAGTTAGTATATTTAAAATATTGAAATCATTCCTGGCATGTAATAAACATTTAATAAAATACAAATAATAATAATAATAGCACTTATTATTGCCTTACTGATTGAGAAAGCTTAGTAAATCTTTATAAAGCAATGTATCCTAAGAGTTTAGAATTACTAAATTATTTTTAGTTGTGGGTGAAACCAAAGATACTTCTATTAATGAAAGATTTACAAAATCATAAAATTATAAAAATAGAAACAAAATTACAATCTCAAAATAGTCACCTTGATCTTACTTTGGTATGTTTCCTTTATCTTTTTCTCATATACATTTTTAAATATTGTAATCATGGTTGTTTTATTCAGTCTTCATTCAGATGCAAATATTTGGCCATCTCTAAATGTCAGTCACTGTGCCAGGGATTGTGCATTGAAACTGTGAAGACAGAGGCTCTGTTTTTTTGTTTTTTGGGGTTTTTTTTGTTTTTGTTTTTTGTCTTGAATATGCCATAATAAATAGAGAAGTTTGATTTTGAGGTATTAAAATCTGATTATTTTTCTTGGCCTGTAGAAAGTTGACTAATTATTAAAGACATAGATTTCAATAATAATTTTAATATAATTTTATTTTTACCTTAAAATTAAATCTTTGTTGTTCTTAGCTTCACTACTTTGCTTTCAGCTAACTATAGTATGAAAAGTGATTACTGTGGTTACCATAAATTCAGCAAAGTAACTCCAGTTTCCCTTCCTATAATTTAATCAACTCCAGTTTCCCTTCCTATCATTTAATTATATGTCTATTATATATTCATTGGAAAGTCAGGAGAGACATATTCCAAACTGCAAATAATTTGAGGGGATAGAATTGGTAGGGGGAGGAGGGTTGTTATCACTCCTTACATTTATACATTCCTATATTACTGAAAGTTGTTACATCTTTTAAAAAATAATAAAGTTGCATTCTTAGTTCTTATCAGTCATATTATACAGGCATGTGTGGCATATGGGCCAAAATGTGAATTATTACTGTCAGTTTCATAATATTAATATTCTTATATTCCTACTAGTTCTCTCAGTATTTAACAATATACATAAATTATATTTAATGATTTTTAATTCTTCTGTAATGATCTAAGGGAAAAAGTAATATCTCGAGGGCCAATTTCTTTTTTTTAATGTTCTCGCTCTCTTTTTCTTTTTTAAGTTTATTTATTTTGAGAGAGAGTGCACAAGCTGGGTAGGGTCAGAGGGAGAGGGAGAGTGAGAATCCCAAGCAGGCTCTTTGCTGTCAGTGCAGAGCCTGATGCAGGGCTCGACCCCATGAACCATGAGATAATGGCCTGAGCCGAAATCAAGAGTCAGACACTTAACCAACTAAGCCACCCAGGTGCCCCAAGGGCCAATTAATTTATAAACTATAACTTACATAGTATAAGATTCACCTATTTAAAGTGTACTGTGGTTTTTAGTATTCATTGGTTTCTAATATATTTACAAAATGGTACAACCATTATCATAGTCTTGTTTCAGAATATTTTTAACATTCCCCAAAGAAACCATGTACCCATTAGCAGTCACTTCCCATTTCTCTTCTCCCTACCCCCTCTCCTATCCCTCGGCAGCCATTAATCTACTTTTTGTCTCCTAGTTTGGCCTATCCAGACATTCCATGTAGATGATCTCATATAGTACATGGTCTTTTGTGGCTAGCTACTACTTAGCGTAATGTTTTTGAGGTTCATCCAATGTTTTAGCATTTTTGTCACTAGTACATTTTTTTTAAATGTCTTTTTTCAACTTATAAATACCAACTGAAAAACTTCAAAAAGACAAAAATGAACGAAGTATAAAGCTAAATCTTTTGTAACTAGAGTGGATGTTAGAGGTGAAATTTCCTTTTTAACAAGGCATATTTAGGTGGCTGCAAAGATGCTTTGTTAAAACACCTTGCTTCACTATTTATTACTAGTTGTTTTTTGTTTTTGTTTTTTTAGTTTAGTTTACTTATTTTGAAAGAGAGACAGAGAGGGAGAGACAGAATCCCAACAGGCTCTGCACTGACAATGAGGAGCTCAAACTTATAAACCATGAGATCGTGACGTGAGCTAAAATCAAGCAGGTCACTTAACTGACTGAGCCATCCAGGCACACCTATAGTACTAGTCTTATGAGAGGTGGTTAGGAAAGTTTCCCTGATTAAGTGACATTTAAGCTGAGACACAGTCAAAAGTAGGAATGGTCTGACCAAGGTTGGGCAAGGGAGGATGAGATAAGCAAAAAGAATTGAGCTTGTTTCAGGCAGAGGGAACAACATGCATGTGTGACCTAGAAGCAAAAGTGTTGGGCTTTCCAGGAATAGAAATTAGTACCATATGGTTGCTATTAAAATTTGGGTGGTGGATGAAAGTGAGAAATGCAGCTTTTTAAAAAAGTACCGAAACAGATCACCGCTGATGCCTGAAAGGGCTGTGGGGGCCTTTTTTTTTTTTTTTTTTTTTTGGATAAGACTCTGTCAAAGGGCAAAAGGAAACTGGCACAGAATTTTTAGCACAGGTATGTTAATACACTCAAATTCATATTTTAGAGAACAACTAAGTGCCATTATATAGAAGGGATAAGAAGAAAGCAAGACCAGAGATTTTCAGGGCTTTTTTTTTTTTAAGGGTTTTTCTTTTTCAAAATTGTTTTGACATTCTTTGCTCTTTACATTTTCATATAACTTTAAGAATTAGCTTGTCAATATCTGTAAAAGAGGCCTGCTGAGATTTGTTTTTAGAGATTGTGTTGTGTAGATCAGTTTGGAAATACTGACGTCTTGACAATATTGAGTCTTCAGGTCTATGAACATAGTACATCTTTCATTTATTGAAGTTTTCTTTAATTTATCTCAGTGTTTTACTGTTTTTAGGGTACAACTCTTATACTTCATTTGTTATTTCATATTTGAAATAATATATAGATATACAAATGATTGTTTTGCCTGTCAATCCCGTATCCTACAACCTTACTAAATACATTTATTCTAGTTGGGTGTTTTTGGTTTTGGTAGATTCCTGCGAAGGCATTTCTATATACAGGATCATGTTGGCTGTGAATAAAGACTGTTTTGCTTCCTTCTTTCATATGATGTCTTTAATTACTTTTCCTTGCCTTGTGAAACTGGTGAGACACTCTAGTGTAGCATTGTATAGAAATGATGAGAGCTTGCATCCTTAACTTTATTCCCAGTCCTAGAAGAAGAATTCATTCTTTCACCATTAGATCTATTTTTCTGAAAGAATTTGTGTAGGATTTGGTATTATTTTTTCCTTGGTGATGATAACATTAATAGGTAAAGGCATTTGGGCATGGGTTGTTTTTCTTTACAGGAAGATTTCTAATTACTGATTCAATTTCTTTTTGTAAATCTCTTCACATTCTCTGTTTCTCTGTGAGTCCCATTTGGTAACTTGTATCTTTCTAGGAATTTGTATATCCTATCTAACCTGTTTGCATAAACTGTTCATAATATTCCCTTATAATCCTGTTTGTAGCAGTGTTCACTCTTTATTTCTAATTTTTGTAATTAGTGTTTTCTCACTTTTTTTTTTTTTGGTAAATCTAAAATACTGCATTTTGAGAGTCTTTTCAAAGAACCATATTTGGTTTCTTTTTTTTTTTTCCCTCTATTTTTCTATTTCACTGATTACTACTAATATTTATATTTTCCTCCCTTCTGACTGTCTTGAGTTTAATTTGCTCTTCTTATTTTTTATGATTAGATTGTTGATTCAAGACCTCTTTTCTTTCCTAATATGTGCTAAAAATTATAAATTTTCCTCTAAGTACTTCACTGTCTTCATCACATAATTAGTGGTATGTTTTATTTTTGTTTTTTTCAGTTAAAGATATTTTCTAATTTCCCTTGTGATCTATTATTTGACCTGTGGTTCTTTTTAAGTGTGTTGTTTAATTTCCAAATATTTGGAATTTACTACATTTCTTTCTGTTGATTTCTAATGTAATTCCATTGTGGTCCGAGAACAAACTTTGAAGAATTTCAGTTATTTTAAATTCAGAAAGACTTTTTCATGGTCAATTTGATCTGACCTGAAGAATGTCCCGTGTGTACTTAAAAAGAACATCTGTTCTTTTATTGATGGGTAGAGTGCCCCATAATTGTCAATTAAGTAAAATTGCTTGATAATGTTCAAGACTTCTAAATTCTTACTGATTTTTCCATGTAGCTCTTTTTTCAGCTCTTAAGAGGGTGCTATTGAAAACTCCAAATAAAATTTCTCAGTTGTCTCTTTTTCTTTTTATTCTACTACTGTTATTAGGTATCTTTTTATTTGATTGTTATATCTTCCTGATGTATTGATCTCTCTTTGTCTCCAGTAATATTTCTTAAGTTCCAGCTCTTTTATGGTTACTATTTTCATGGTATATCTTCCCGTCTTTTAGTTTCAACCTACTTGTGACTTTGAATCTAAGGTGTTTCTTCTACAGAAAAATATAGTTAGGTCTTGTTTTATTGTTTGTTTTTTCAAAATTTATTTATTTTGAGAGAGAGAGTGTTGGGGGGAGAGAGGGGGAGAGAGAGAAAGAGAGTGCAGAGCCTGATGCGGGGCTCGAACTCATGAGCCATGAAATTATGACCTGAGCCTATGTTGGATGCTTAACCAACTGAACCATCCAAGTGCCTGGGTCTTTTTTTTATTCAGTCTGACCATCTCTGCCTTTTGAATAGATTGCTTATAGTCTATTCAATTTAGTGTAATTATTGGTGTGGTTGGATTTATGTCTGCCATTTTGGTTTTTGTTTTCAGTTTGACTTCATTGTTTCTGTTCTTCATCCCACCTTTAACTGTTTTCTTGGTATGGTGAATGATTTCCAGTTGTATCCCTGATATTCTGTGTATTATATTGTGAAACTCCTAATCATATTTCTTCTTTTTTAGTAAGCACTTTTGTCTAGGTATAGTGCATGGGATAGACGTTCAGCTCTCTGCCAGGTCATGCTGACATCATGTCAGCAAGAGTGGGGCCCTGGCTCACACTATCTTCTTCCAGATGGATGGGGTGTAAAATCAACTCTATACTGGGCCCTACTGACATGTAGAGAACTGGTAAAGGGAGATGAGATGCTCACTCCACACTGCCTCCTGCCTTGTTGATGCTGGGGAGGAGTGGAGGCTCAGCTCCCCACTGGGCCTCTATGACTTAATTTTAGCAGAATTAGGGTAATGAAGTTATACATTTCAAGTTTTCTTGGCAGGTGAAAGCTTGACAAATCCCAACCCTTGTAAGTTGTATTAGCCACCTATGTACTGGCTGTGCCCATCAGAAATAAGTCCCTTGTGATTCAACATTATTATTAAGTTATTAAATATTAAAAACTTCAAAAGCACCAGTGAGAAAAATGTTTTTAGCTCATGAAATAGTTATTTTGAAGAAGTCTATGTGTTTGTAAGAAACAAACAAAGGAGATGACATGTATTCAAATATTTTTGTTTAGGATTTTCTTTAAAAATTCAGGGACTGAAACATCTTGGTCTTGCTAAAAGAGGATCCACTTACATGCCACAACCCAGTTCACATGTCCTCTGTCAGGTTTAGAAATACTTTGAAACCTCAACCAAAGGTTCCTTGACCAAAGAATAATTTTTTGCCAATGCCATTTGGGCCATAGGCCTCCATTTTTAGACTTGAGGGTAGTAATGGGGCACTGAAATAAGAAGATAGAGTGATAAGAGATAGTTGGCATACTCGGGTTATTGAATCAGTCTCCCTCTTTTCATCACTCTAGGAATGTACAGGTTACTACATTAACTTTTATCTGTTAATGGAAGGAAGGTGCATTCTCTGTTGCCAGTTAGGGAAGTAAATATAGGAATGGTGGGGGGAAAGTAAGTTTGTACATGTAGGATCAGCAAGACTTGGTGATAGATTATTGGTGAAGGTAGGAAATAAAACAGATGGAGGAACCCAAAATTTGAGTTTTTAGCTTTTGTAACTGAAGGAATTATGGTGCCATTGACAAAAACAGGAGAGCTACCATTCATAGGGTATAGGAGATATGATGGCTTAGTGTAACTGATTTTGAATTATTGTTTTATTTAGTTTATAGTACATTCTCTATTTTTAAAGATTCTAAAAGCACCTTATAATTTTTTAATAAAAACTTTATCAGGATATAATTTATATAATATAGAATTTACCCATATCTCTATAATATATATATGCAATAAAATGCATCATAAGATTCAAGAATTTAGTATATTTACAGTCATGACATTGTTACCACAGCCATCACCACCATGTAATTTTAGAACATTTGTTTCACTCTAAAAGAAATCTCTTCCCCATTCCTACCTCTTCTAGTCCTAGACAATGACTAATCTACTTTCTGGTGTGTCCTTTTCTAGACATTTTGTATAAATGGAATCATACAGTATGTGTGTTTTTTGTGTCTGGTTACTTTGAGCATATTTTTGAGGCTCATTCCTGATCCTTGAACTTTTTACAGTTAGTTTTACAGCTAACAGTAGAGGAACATACTAAGCACACGTGAGTCATGTGATTAAATTGTGTGAAACCAGTAGTGTAGGGAAAAGTTATATGTTGAAAGAGTAACGATCATAAAGTGATTTTGTTAGTGTTTATTCATCTATAGTTTCGTTTGCTATATATTTCTAACCTAAAATACCTATATATGATAGTTATCACAATTAAAATGGAATGCTGAGGTAGAGATTTATTATGAAACATTTGTAGTATTTAAGATGGAAAGAGAATGAACCCCATTGGTTTCGTTTTCTTTTTGAACTGTTATTAAGGTATTTCATAAATTGAGATTTTATTTCATTTTTATCCAAATGAACACGGATTGTTGACTAGAGAAATGATTATTTACCCTATTAGTTTTGATTATCTTGATCAGAGCTAACTAGTTGATGTGAGTGAATTAATTTATAGATAGGGGAGATGAGAAAAGGGATGGAAAATGTACTTTGGGTCACTAGAAAGTAGTTTGTCAATTCTGGTACTATAGAGATATATTTAAATGTTTATACCAGAACACATTTTATTTGATTGCCCTAACTTGATTAATATAAAATGTGAAAGTACTAACTCCTAGTCTTATGGAGACATTTAACTATGTAGATAAAGCATACTGTTGTTTACTTCATAAATTCCACTCAAAGTGTCTTAATTTGGAAACCATTCTGATTAGAATTTAAGTAACTTCACATTTTTCATATGGTATCACATTTGAAATAAATTAATATCAATTGACATAATCTGGACCAATCTGAGGAAAAAACTATGAAGTAGGAAATTCAAGGGTATCACTCTCCTGTCTTCTGCCCACATTGTCTTTTTGTATACCTTCCCCAGGAGCTTATAAAGTGTACTGTCCTATTCTTTTTCCTGAGACTGAAGTAAATTTCATAAATGCATTCATATTAAGTTATTCAGGATTTAAAGTATTGCTTTTTTCTGATGTGTCATGGTTTGAAAAGAAGGCTACAAGAGTGGGTACTGCTTAACTAAAGGGAATGGATTGCTAATGGGAGATTTTTGTGTGGTTTGTGGTAGGAAGTGAACTGGCAGGTGGGAAACAAGGTATTTATCTCATACTGTCTCCAAGACAGTACTTAATGATATGGTTATATTAGGGAGTTGATCAAGTACTACTGAAAACAGACCGAACTATTGTAAAGACAGATGTTTCCTCATAGTTTTTGTAATGAGACTAAAAGAAAAAGAAGACCTATTTTAGAGTTAGACAGTTGGCTTCATTTGGGTTTATTTAACATTTGAAATATGGGTTAATATTGATGGTTGTAGTGTCATTTTCTTTTTATACACAAAGTAAAATGTAGGTGATTTTAAAGACATTCCGTGATACCTACAACACCCCCCTCTTAATTTAAATCTGTCCAAAAGGATCCCTGTCTTATAACTTGTGCTTAATAATAATGAATGTTAACCTTTTATTTTTGTTTTTGTTTTTGTTTTCTTCTAGGCTGTATTCATCACCAAAGAAAAAACTTACACCAATGCAGAAATCAGTTAGTCCACTAGTTTGGTGCAGGCAAGTTTTGGATTACCCAAGTCCTGATGTCGAATGTGCTAAAAAGTCTCTTATCCACAAACTTGATCAAACTATGTCAGGTATGTCTATAATTTTACTTGCAAGTTCATCTCCTTGCTTTCTTTAATCAAAAAACAGATAGATGTTGAGTTGGTATGTTTTTAGGAAGGCAGTTTTTTGCTTGGTGGTTTCTTAATCTCGTGCATGCCATCACGGGTTTTTACCATATGCACATAACCTTGTTTACTTAATAGCTTGTTAAATTACATAATACCCTGTTAAATTTACTTAATAGCTTTTTGCCCCAATCTTCTCATTTTTATTTCACTTCATCCTAAAGAATAATATCCATGAAATAATGGGGTTTATATGATAGGGCTTTTTTTTTCTAATATAAGTTAAAACAAATAACTATTAAAAATATGTTTGGTATCATCTAAAGTTCTCTCACCACCCTTGGGAAATTCTGATGTGGTGGAAACATACAGGCTGGGAACCAAAGAGACCCCATTCTCATTCTAGCACTTAGTTACTCTGTGACTCTGTGCATTATTTAACTTCTGTGAGCTTTTTCCTTGTGTATATGTAACTTCTGTGTTACTTTTTCCTTGTGTATAGAGGATCCTTTTTGGAAAAGCAGTAGCCTTTATGCAATTAAAAAAAATTTTTTTTCTGAATAGTAAGTGTTTTTAGAATTGTATCCTGGAGCTTGATTTAAATTCTATTCATAAGAGTTTTTTTTTAATGTTTGTTTATTTTTTTTTTTTTTTTTAAATTTTTTTTTTCAACGTTTATTTATTTTTGGGACAGAGAGAGAGATAGAGCATGAACGGGGGAGGGGCAGAGAGAGACGGAGACACAGAATCAGAAACAGGCTCCAGGCTCTGAGCCATCAGCCCAGAGCCTGACGCGGGGCTCGAACTCACGGACCGTGAGATCGTGACCTGGCTGAAGTCGGACGCTTAACCGACTGCGCCACCCAGGCGCCCCTAATGTTTGTTTATTTTTGAGAGAGAGAGAGAGAGTGCAAGTAGGGGAGGGGTAGAGAGAGAGGGAGACACAGAATCTGAAGTAGGCTCCAGGCTCTGAGCTGTCAGCACTGAGCCCGACGTGGGGCTTGAACCCATGAACCACGAGATCATGACCTGAACCCAAGTTAGATAGTTAACTGACTGAGCCACTCAGGCGCCTCCAAATTATTAAAAGTATCTAGACAAGGTAGTAGACAATTCAAAATAACTGGAAAATTTCTAACTCATTCCAGTTAGGTGATATTATTTAGATGTTTATTAAAAATATCTTTAGGAACAACTTTCCATTACTGTATCTCACCTTAGAAATAAGGTAAGTATATTTTACAGTTAGGAGTTGTCATTATTCAGCAGTATATGTTCGTAACCTACTTTGTGCTAGGTGTTGTTCTCAACTCTGAGGATATTGCAATGAATAAAAAAGACGAAAAAGTCCCTTACTTCCCAGAGCTTATATTCTAACGGGGGTGGCAGACAGTCGATAAATAAACATATAAACGCATTGGCAAACTTTTTCTGTAAATAGCCAGATAGTAAACATCTTAGGCTTTGTGGGCCATGAGGTCTCTGTTGCAGTTACTCCCCTTTGCCCTTCTTAGACGCAAGCAGCCATAGATAATACGTAAATGAATGGGCATGGCTCTGTTCCAGGGAAGCTTTATTTACAAAAAGAAGTGGTGGGCTGGAATTGACTCACAGGCTGCAGTTCACCAAACCTTGGTTTAAAACATCCTAAAAAATAGGAACTATTAGCAATTGGCAATTAGTCAATTGGACTTGGGGAAAACCAAAATAACACCTCAAAAATAGCAATTTGAGTGAAGTAGCTTTTTGCTTTATTATAACAAGGTATTAAAGGTAGTGGGAGTGTGTAAGAGAAACTGTTACTCTTGAACCAAAACTAGGTGTAATCAGGTACTGGATTTGTTTGACAGTGTTTAGATTTTATAGCTATATGCACAGAGCAGTAGGTACAGCTATAAATGTAATATATAGTCAAAGGAAAAGGGGCACCTGGATGGCTCAGTCGGTTAAGCCTCTGATGCTTGATTCCCTCTCAGGTCATGATCTCATGGGTTCGTGAGTTCGAGCCCCACTTCTGGCTCTGTGCTGACAGTGTGGAGCCTGCTTGGGGTCCTCTCCCTCTCTTTCTGCCTCTCTCTGCCTCTCCTTCCCACCCCTCAGTGGATAGATAAACTTAAAAAAATAAAAAGAAAAAACAACTATTTGGCTATCCCAAATTTCAACCTTAGTCCTAAATCCCCCCTTTTCCAAGTTGGTGAGGAGATATTAGATGTATTTCTGTGATAAGGCAGAGCTTCCTGGGAATACAGCTATTGTATTCTAAGAGAATGGTTTCTGTTCAGTCCCGCTCAGCCTCCTTGCAGTGCTCTACTACTTGTCCCGAAGATGTTCTTCTCTTATTGTTTATGATAATGCATTGTATTTTTTAAAATGTTTTTTTTTTAATATTTATTATTTTTGAGAGACGGAGCGAGACACAGCACGAGTTGGGGGGGCCGGGCGCAGAGAGTGGGGGAGACACAGAATCCAAAGCAGGCTCCAGGCTTTGAGCTGTCAGCACAGAGCCCAACACAGGGCTTGAACTCAAGAGCCGCAAGATCATGACCTGAGCCGAAGTCAGATGCTTAACTGACTGAGCCACCCAGGCGCCCCATGATGGTGCATTGTATTTTTTACCCTGTCTCACCCTCCCTACTGTTTTCTTTGAAGCCGTCTTTGAAGGTTCTTCCTTCTTTGTCCATCTTTTTTTTTAATTGGAAACTTTACATAGCTTAAAATTTACCACTTTAACCATTTTTATAAATTGTTTTTTTAAGTGTATTTGAGAGAGAATGCGTGCTGCCCGGGTCGGGAAGGGGCAGAGAGAGAGAGAGAGAGAGGGAGAGAGAATCCTCTTAATCCCATGAACTGGGGATCATGAGCTGAGCCGAAATCAATAATCAGACGCTTAATTAACTGAGCCACCCAGGCGCCCCAACCATTTTTTATTTTTACTTTTTATTTTTTTAACCATTTTTTAAATCTACAGTTAAGTGGCATTGAGTACAGTCACATTGCTGTGCAGCCATCACCACTGACCATCTCCAGAACTTTTTCATCATCCCATACTGTACAATTCTGTATCCATTAAATGTCCCATTTCCCCAACCCCCATCTGTCCACCTTTTAAGTTTAGGGTGACAGAGGTCTCTTTTGCCTGGCTTCTGTCTGTTTTCATTATTTCATCCATTCATATGGTATCCAGCGGCCTCTCTTCAATTTAATCTCATTCATTCATACATGTATTCAGTTAATATTTACTGAGAGCCTGATATATTTCAGACTTTGGGGAGAGGGTAGAGGATACATGATAAAAACTAACAGCATACCTGAGCTCATGGAGTTTATCATCTACTAGGGGAAATGTACTAATACAAATAGTTTTTATAACTGGTGATACATAATAAAAGAATGGTACAAAGTGCTTTGCTTTGAGAAATGGGGATTTTACTTCAGGAAACAATGTTTGACCTGAGTCCTAAAGATTTAGAAAAATTTGAGTGGTTTAAGGGGGAAGGCGAAAGAGGGAATAAGGGTATTCCAGGTAGAGAACACAGTGTGTACAGAGGCTCTGTGGGAGGCCTGTGCAAGCATGCGGGGAGATTATGGCACACACGAGACCTGGAAAAAGCCAAGTTGGTGGCTGGAGAAGAGTAGGGGAGGGAGAGATGTGAGAAAGATATGTAGGAGCCAGACTTTGCAAGCCCTTATAGATTATGCTAAAGGTTTTGGACTTGGGGCATCTGGATGACTCAGTCAGTTAAGCCTCTGACTCTTGGTTTCAGCTCCGGCCATGATCTAAGGGTTTGTGGTGTTGGGCCCCATGTTGAGCTTGTGTTGGGCTCGGTGCTGACAGGATGGAGACTGCTTGGGATTTCTCTCTCTCCCTCTGCCCCTTCCCTGTTCTCTCTCTTTCTCAAAATAAGTAAATATTTTTTTTTTTAAGAAAAGGTTTTGGGCCTTATTCTAAAAGCAATGGAAAGGGGCATCCGGGTGGCTCAGTTGGTTGAGCATCTGACTCTTGATTTCAGCACAAATCATGATTCTCGGGTTGTGGGATCAAGTCCCACAGCGGGCTCCATGCTGAGCGTGGAGCTTGCTTAAAATTCTCTCTGTCTCTGTCTCCTGCCCCTCTCCCCTGCTCATGCTCGCTCGCTTGCTCACTCTCTAAAAAAAAATAAAAATAAAAGCAATAGAAAGATTGGAGGGTGTTGTTCAAGGGTGTGGTGTGTATGAGCAGGAAGACGTGATTAGGTTTGCATTTTGGTTAAGGTCATGCTTAGCTGGAGTATGGAGAGTAGATTGGAGAAGGCTAGAAGTGAATGAGTGTAGGGTGCTTTTGCGGGGGGGCGGAGGGGGCGTTGATAATGATAGCTGGGCAGTGTGTGTTGATGGTAGTGGAGATGAAGGGATGTGGATGGAAAACTGAATGAGCCAAATTTGAGGAAGTAAGGGAGAAGTATCAATGATCTAGGTTTCCAGCTTGTGTGACAGGATGAATGTTATTAATCGTTTTGAGGTCAGAACCCCAGGAAGAGAGTTAAATTTTAGCGGGAAAATCATGACTTTGAATGTGGAAATGTTGGCTCTGAGGAGCCAGTGGCTCCATAGAGGAGACATTAAATGGGCAGCACATATGGGACTGAAGCCCAGGAAAACTTGGGACTGGAGATATAAATAATGGGGAGTTTTTGGACTATAGATAATAACTGATGTGATAGATATGAATGAGATTTCTTAGGAAAAGGAATATAGTATAGAGTGAGGACATAAAGGGGTGAGGACTTGAAATGCTAGTGATTAAATAAATAACCACCGGGAAGAGAATAAGCTTCAGAGGAGATCAGAAAGTAAAGAGGAAGAAATTAGCACCCCAGTTTCTGCTCAGGTTGGTATTTCTGAGATACTACATTCTAAATATGTTTAAAGTGTGGCATCTTATCTCTTGGGGAATACAGACAAAACTACACTGTCCAACTTACTACATCATCAAACTAAACAGAAAAACAACAAAAAACGTATCTTCTTCCACCCCAAACCATTTCTCTGCCCAGTAGGCAAACCAGAAACTTCAGAGTCACCTTATTTTTTTTTCTTTTGTAATCCTTCTAGTTTTTAATATCTATCCTTCTTTTTTGTATTTGTCACCTCTACTGCCTAGTTCAGTCTCATCTATTCTATATAAAAATGTCCATCAATTTTCTTCTGAAACTGATTGGATCATATATCACCCTTACTCAGAATTCACTGATAGTGAATAACGCTCATTCTCCTGAGCACAGTTTCCAGGACTTCCACGACCTGGCCCGGCTACGTCTTCCTGTTTTGTCCCTCACGCATCTGCTTTACCTTTCTACAGCACTCACTCTTATTCCCTGAACCTAATATACATTTTCAAGACCCTGCTTTTGTTCCTGTGATAAACACAGATGGAAGCACACGCTTTCCCCATTCTCAGTGGCCTGTCAGATTGCCGCTCATCCTCTCAGGACTGCTCCAATGCCTCTTTCCAAAAAGCTGTGCCTAGTTTTTCTCATTTGTAATGAATTATCCTGTCTCATCATTCCACAGCCCTTTGCACCTTTATGATAGTGCTCATTTCATTTTGCCCTGAAATCATTGTTTTTTCCTGCCTGCACTACTTGGTTGTAAGCCCCTCGAGAAATAGTACGATGTCACATTTGTCTGTATGTTCTACACCTTGCTTTGCCAATGGTCAGAAATACTGAGTTAAGCTATGGATTTTAGAAGAGTGTAGAAGAAAGAAATACTATTTTAAGTAGTAATTTCTCTCTACGTATGTACTTGATATCTTAGTTCTACTTTTGTACTGTTTCTATAATCTTACATGCATCGCACATTTTTTCTTCCTTTTCTTGGGCCAGAAGACTGGGGGAAAGGGAGGGAGGCTTTTTTCTTTTTAAAAAGAGAATTCGCACATGTTTGACCTTAACCTGGCCTAAGTAGTCAATATTGCTTTATTTTTACAAAAATCCAAACTTTGGAAAGGCTGTTTTTAAAACTCACTATTTCATACTTTTTTCTCCCCTTTTCTTTGCAGTAAATGTTTGTTATAGAAAACTGAAAAAACACAGGGGCTCCTGGGTGGTTCAGTCAATTAAGCACCCTGCTTTGGCTCAGGAGATGATCTCAGGTTCCTGAGTTCAAGCCCCACATCGGGCTCTCTGCTGTCTGTGCAGAGCCTGCTTTGGATCCTCTGTCTCCCCTCATTCTCTGTCCCTCCCCTGCGCTCTCTCTCTTGCGCTCTCTCTCTCTCTCTCTCTCTCTCTCAAAAATAAACTTTTTTTTTTAAATGAGAAGACACAAATATACTTTTCATTCATTTTATTTTTTAAGACCATTCAGAGTTAATACAGTTGGAACAAACTTCCCGACAAGATAGAAGTAAATTAATTTAATGGCTAATAATTTGTTGAGAAGATATTCTTCCTATGGTATTATTTTTGATGTTTGGTGTGGCTACTGTTTTATTTGCACAGTGCAATTTAAGATAATGGAACTATTTTGTTGGGATTATTAATGTGTATTTTCTCTTGCTACTCTAAGAATGTTTCTGTATTTGGGGCGCCTGGGTGGCGCAGTCGGTTAAGCGTCCGACTTCAGCCAGGTCACGATCTCGCGGTCCGGGAGTTCGAGCCCCGCGTCGGGCTCTGGGCTGATGGCTCAGAGCCTGGAGCCTGTTTCCGATTCTGTGTCTCCCTCTCTCTCTGCCCCTCCCCCGTTCATGCTCTGTCTCTCTCTGTCCCAAAAATAAATAAATGTTGAAAAAAAAAAATTTAAAAAAAAAAAAAAGAATGTTTCTGTATTTAAATTGAGATAATGACTTAATAAATTTCCCAGTAGGAAAAAATTTTGAATGGTTAACCTTTTCTGTTATTATGTTGATTTCTCCCCTTCTCATTAACACAGCTCTCAAGAGGCAGAATTTATATAACAATCCTTTCAACTCCATGAGTTACACAAGTCCTTATAGTCCAAGTGCAAGTAGCCCATACAGCAGTGGTTTCAATTCTCCATCTTCAACTCCAGTGCGACCTCCTATAGTCAAACAGCTAATACTTCCTGGAAATTCAGGTAAGGAGAATTTGAAATGGAATAATCAAGGTATAGTTTTTAACTTACTGCCCTACCTCAGAAAATAACTCAATCATCAATAGTTCGAGTTCTTGTGCCTATGAGACTTTTAAGTGGTTAAAATATCAGTGAGGAGCTATTTAGTACCTGGTACTGATAAACCAGGGTACGTCTGTAAAGTTTTCTTTAACATGTACTTAAAAGTTTTCAGATGTGGCTTGATTAGAGTAACAAGCTTGATTCTTTTAACTAATAGATGCTTTCTTTTACTGAATAGATTGATCGGGCTATAAAAGCTAAAAATAAAAGCTCTTATTAAACCACTTAAACTTTATTTAATAAGCTTTGATATTACACTCAAATAATAGCATAAGCTATATGTGTATGTGCCAAAAGAGTGGAGTCCAAAATGATATGGGAGGGTAGACTGCTGTAAATTGGGGAAAGAATGTTTTGCTGTGGTTCTGTGACTGAAATAGTTACTCTGTAGCTTACTGTTCTTTAGGATTCACTGTTAACTCTTATTGTTGCTGTTGTTACAGCTAATTATTGTAGCTTCCTTAAAAATTAAGGTTATTGTTAACCACCTCAAATTTTTGACTCCCTAGTCTAATAACTTCTCTCGCCCCTGCTGTTAGCTTTGTGCATAAGTTGTTACTTGCTATTTATGTCACCCATGACTGTCATACTAAAAAGTTTAATCTGCTATATTTGTTTAACAAGAATATTATTTGGGCACTATTTGAACCTGACCTTGTGTAGTACTTTTCCTATCATATGCACTATGTTCTTCTTGATAATATAAACATCAACTATTTTGCTCTTAATATGCCTTTCACATGGGAGCTGACTTCTATGGTAAAGAATTCTGGGAAACAAATGTTTCAAATAAGTCTGTATTAGATACATTAGTGACAGTGTTAGGATTTTATTCTTCACTAGAAGTTGATGATCTGATGAAAGGATTTCCTTAGAAACAAGTTATACTCTTGGATATGTATGTCCTTTATTCTTCTGACCTGCCTTCTATCCCCCTTTTTGCTTTCAGCAATGAAATACTTTATCTCATTATTTTCTCTGTTCCATGTTTGTGCTTCACTCCTACACTTCAGAGAACTCCTTGGATCCCTATTACTAGTTTGACAAAGAATTTTGTAAACATGGCATAACGTAGGAAAAATGACCCTAGTGTTCTTTTTTTGGTTTGTTCCTAAATCTCTAAGGAATTTTGATTTTCCTCAAATTATAGTTTTCTTGCTTAGGAAAAGTAGAAGCTTTTATTCAGGGAAAAAGATGATGGTATTGGCTAAGACTGTGAATTTGGGAGGAGAAAACACATTATAAATTCATTTGTTTATGAGGTGTTTCATTGGCTGTCTTGTAAAAGTTGGAATCCTCTAACATTTATTGAACACCACCTACTTACCAGGCACCGTGGTGAAAGCTTAATTGTTTCATAAGAGAATAGATAAGTTATGATTGAAATGAAAATGTGATTTGCTTTTATGCCATAACATATGACATAGCCCTCTTTATTCTTAATAAAGTCAATTTTTATTTTCAATATTTGGGAATTTCATGAACAGAAAAGACAAAATAATGGTGAGTTCACCATTATTAATTAATAAAAGAATTAATAAAAGATTAATTAATCAAAGAATTAATATCAAGTTATTACAACAGATGCTTATTCAGTTTTTGTTATACCAAAGTTCAAATCTTTTTTTTTTTTTAAGGTAATTTGAAAAGTTCATCAGACAGAAATCCTCCACTCAGTCCTCAATCCTCTATAGACAGTGAGTTAAGTGCTTCAGAATTAGATGAAGATTCAATTGGATCCAATTATAAGCTAAATGATGTAACTGATGTACAGATTCTAGCTCGGATGCAAGAAGAAAGTAAGTATTTTAATTGTTCAAGTTGAGTCTAGTTCAGGTATAATTTTGTTGTGGATATTTAATAGATCTTAAGGTGTTGTGGGATAGTAATGTATGAGTAGAAATGTTAAATTTTAGAGGCTTATTCAACATATAGACTTACTTGTTCATTAACTTGTTTTCAGAGTGCATATTATGTAAAACAGTTTGCTGTGTGAGGAGCAAAGAAAGGCAGGTAATGACTAGTAACCATGCCCTGCATGTTACTCTGCGCTGGAACTTGCTAGAGTAGTTATTACTCTATTACACTGCGTTTTCTTAGTAGACCATTGTTTCTCAACCTTTTTTCCATTATTACCCCTTCCCAACCACCTTTTTAGACTTTTTTTCCTTTTTTTGCCTATCACCTCACCATGAAATTTTAATACCACAGACATACCCTGCATCTCTTTATGTACTATGAGGATCACAAATTAGTATGATATCTGGGTTTTTTTCATACCCCAAGAGCCAATTTTCTCCCTATGGGGGCAGATATCACCACTCTTAGAATATGTGGTATAGACTACAGAAAAAAAAAAAAAAAAAAGACCTTTATGGGAAAATTGAAATTATGACATTAAATGAGGTGAGCATGCGATACTGCTTTACAGAATGGTCTTTGCAACTTTTTAGGTCACAGATACCTTTGAGAATCCAATAAAAATTATATCCCCTGTCATCCCCAAAGTATACGTATGCACAAAATTTGTCATACTATTTCAAAGGTTTGTGGATCTTCTGGCTCTCTTTGTAAAATGGTGGTGATAGTATTATTCTTGCCTATATTTAAAAAAAATATATTTTAATTTGTACTTTTCAATTTGTGCGTAAAATATTTGAAAAAAAACATTTTAGCACATAAAGCAAGTACATAAAGAGGAATGAAAACAGTAAGTGAAAATAATCAGGCTAAAAACAGTATCATTCTCAGGAGATCATAAAAGGATTCTCAACCAGAAGAAACAGGAAAATTTGAACATGGAAGTATCCTCACCTAACTATACTGATAATGGTACATATTTTTAAAAGGCTTTTAGAGAGGATGGAAATGTTTTATTAGATATTCAGTAGAGTACTATGGTTTGCCTATACATTTTATCGTAAGATACCACAAGCTTAACTGTGAAGTAAGCAATCTCTCTAAAGTGACCCATTCAATCTTTACAATGAAAAGATTCTTGAAGCACACGTTTCAGTCTTGACAATCAGCTGAGGGTAATGGAGCATCAAAATAATTTAGTTTAAAAACTTTCTGTTTTAGGCCCTTTTATGTAGATATATGGTAGGTTTTATTAAGCTATAACATTTACTAAGAAACTGCAGAATGTTATTCTGCTGAATCATTTCCCATTTTCCAACAGCTTCGCATAGAAAAGTAGAAAGACTTGGTTCTTGCTTTACTTATCTTTAGCTCACGGAACTAACAATATGGTACCCTTTTCTTCTGTAATTTTGTGTAACTCCTCATTGAGACTGTGGTTATTGTCAGCTAGTGAGGAGCTATTGTCAGCTAGTCAGGGATGTGAAAGGAGAATAGAGTGCTTCCTCACTATAACTTAGAGTAAATTCTCTCAGTTCTTTGAACTGTGACTTTTCAGACCCCAGTATTTTGTTAGAAACTCAACCAGCTTTTTGCTGTTATTTTTATATTGTGTTTTGGTAACAAGTAAAAGAAATTCTAGCCTTGTTTTAATTATTCTTTTTAAGCCATCCACATGCACAGATAGGGTCTTTTTCTAGTGAATAAAAAAAAAAGATGCTAAAAATGTCTGCCTCCTCGAAAATGCCAGGTTTTTTTAAGAAAATGATTTTTATTTTATTTTTTTATTATTTTTTTTAACGTTTTATTTATTTTTGAGACAGAGACAGAGCATGAATGGGGGAGGGACAGAGAGAGAGGGAGACACAGAATCAGAAGCAGGCTCCAGGCTCTGAGCCATCAGCCCAGAGCCCGATGCGGGGCTCAAACTCACGGACCGTGAGATCGTGACCTGAGCCGAAGTCGGACGCCCAACCGACTGAGCCACCCAGGCGCCCCTGATTTTTGTTTTAAAACATTGTTTCTTTAGTTTTGTTTGTTTTTAACAGAGATGTAGAATTACAGATTTTGGCTGTTTCCTGGTTAAGCCCTCTTATTTCTAATAGGAGAAATACATAGTCCCATAGTGATTGTTGCTTCCTTAGGATCCCCCTAGTACTGCAGGGCCTACTTTGGGATCTGTGTTTTTCTTTGCTAAAACAGTGCTATTCACTGATCTGTTGTCTTTTGTTAGGTGACTTTAGTACTGTGTTTGCTGTAACGAGACACTATCTTGCTTGTTACTAGAGTGGTTCCGAAACTAGAGTGAAGGGTTAGATAGGCCCCAGGAATCTGTAGTTTTATAGATACCCTGCTATGATTCTCACCCATTACTTTGGGGACCATATCGATAGCACTATCTGTGTATGAGCATATTTTTTAAATTTTTTAATGTTTATTTTTGAGAGAGAGAGAGAGAGCACAAGTGGTAAAGAGGCAGAGAGAGAGGGAGACACAGAATCTGAAGCATGCTTCAGGCTCTGAGCTGTCAGCACAGAGCCTGACGCAGGTTTCAAACCCACGAACTGTGAGATCATGACCTGAGCCGAAGTCGGATGCTTAACCAACTGAGCCACACAGGCGCCCCAGTAGTAGAGAATTTTTAAACTAGATTGTCAGTAGTTAGCAGGACTTGATCAAAATATTGTCCTAAATTCTGTACTTTTCTTGAATAGTAATTTTATTCTTAATTGAATATATACCAACATTTGTTTTTGTTCTAGAAGTTTTTATACTTTTTTTTTTTAATATTTTTTTAACATTTATTTATTTTTGAGACAGAGAGAGACAGAGCATGAACGGGGTAGGGTCAGAGAGAGGGAGACACAGAATCTGAAACAGGCTCCAGGCTCTGAGCGGTCAGCACAGAGCCTGACGCGGGGCTCGAACTCACTGACCGCGAGATCATGACCTGAGCCGAAGTTGGCCGCTCAACCGACTGAGCCACCCAGGCGCCCCAAAGTTTTTATACTTTTTGAAGGGCCTAAGTTTGCTTGGATGTTTCTGGAGGTGTCAAGATACATAGGGGACTCCTCTGAAAATTTTTACTTGATAGCTTAGAATTTAAGTTTGTTTTACTGATGAAGTCTCTTGGGTCATGAAGGAACTAAAATTTCATTTATGCCCAAGTATTGAATTCCTGAGGGTGGGAAAGAAATTTCCTTCATCAATAAATCAATTCCAAGAATTCAGTATCCAGGGAGTTTATTTATACACTGGTGTATTCTTCTCATTGGTTGAACAATAATTGTTTTCCCTCAGTATTTTTGAAATGTTGATCTCAAATTTGGATTTTTGTCTTTAGGAGTAGAAATATTTTTAAATTTATGGTTCTACCTCTAATACAGATTTCAGAATCATGAAGAAAACATTGGATTGGGCAAAGGTTTATAGAATTTCATTCAATTCAAAAATAATCTTTTAAAATATTTTAGGCATCATTATATGGGAGGATGTCTAAGATGATTCAAGTGGAAAGGGAGTTTTCCTTTACACTTTATACCCTATTGGAATTTCTCAATGATATTCTTTTGCTTTTAAGCCTCAAGAATATATAAATGTTTAAAAATGTAACTAAAGAAATGAAATAACACATTCATTATTGTCAGGTCTCCGGCAAGAATATGCAGCCACCACATCTCGGCGCAGTTCTGGTTCATCTTGCAATTCTACAAGACGGGGTACTTTTAGCGATCAGGAACTTGATGCGCAAAGTTTAGATGATGAAGATGACAATATGCATCATGCAGTATACCCTGCTGTTAACAGGTTTTCACCATCACCACGCAATTCACCTCGACCATCACCTAAGCAGTCACCCAGAAATTCACCTCGTTCACGATCTCCTGCTCGGGGAATAGAATATAGTAGAGTGTCCCCACAGCCTATGATTAGCCGCTTACAACAACCTCGCCTTTCACTTCAAGGTCATCCCGCGGATTTACAGACAAGCAATGTTAAAAATGAAGGTAATTAGGATGATTCTGGCAAAGCAGTTGTCCTTAATATTTCGATATGAAAGTAACACAATTTACCAAGGTTTTGTATTTTAGAAAAGTAGATCAAGAATTTAGGTAGTTTACTGTTTTATTACTAGTGCATCAATACAAAACTAAAGGAGAGAGTGAATTTAATTTTACTTGATTATGTTACTACTATTCATGAAGTGGTCCGTATATAGATTTTGATTTAATTAATTTATGGCTCTTTTTAAAGGTTCTCTTCTACTGATTTCTAGGACCTGGGTTAAGTTATTTTTTATAAGACATGTACTTTCTGTTAACTCCTCTAAAATGTAGAATGCTTAAAGAATTTGATTTGTGAATGCCAGTTAATATTTTAATTCTTTATCTAAAAGAATGTTTTGATTTTTTCTTCTTTAAATTCTGTTGTCATAGAAAAACTAAGACGCAGTCTTCCAAACCTGTCCCGGACATCTAATACACAAGTTGACTCAGTGAAAAGCAGCAGAAGTGACTCAAATTTTCAAGTGCCAAATGGAGGAATACCTCGCATGCAACCTCAGGCTTCAGCCAGTAAGTATCTTTTATGTGTCAGTTATTTAAGGGAAAATGAAAATTATAGATAGTAATTTTGTGCTGAATAGCTGTTTTAAGCTATCTATACTAAAATGTAGTGATTGCCGCTTGCTATAAGATAATCATAGCTGTATTAAAATTTAAAATTTGTTCCTATAAGATACCCAATTGTATCAGTACTTGTTTCTGTATGAAACTCTAGTCTCTCCAGATTGAAAAAAATTTTTTAATGTTTATTTTTGAGAGAGACGGAGACAGAATGCAAGTGGGTTAGGGGCAGAGAGAGAGGGAGACACAGAATCCGAAGCAGGCTCCAGGCTCCGAGCTGTCAGCACAGAGCCAGACGCGGGGCTCGAACTCACTAACTATGAGATTATGACCTGAGCCAAAGTCAGATGCTTAACTGACTGAGCCACCCAGGATCCCCTCTCCAGAATTTTTAAATGAGCAAAGTCTACCTATTAATTATACAGATATATATTCATTAAAAACCTCGCATTCTGCAGTACTATACATTAAAAATGACAAGATTTTTGTGGGAAATAGTCCTGAAACAGACAACTTAAAACTCAAGCAACTTTCTTAGTAGAACATTTAAAAAAACAAAACAAAACCATAATGATCTTGCAAAAAATACTAGCATAATTAAAAGCATGTTAAATTTTCAATGAATAAAATAAATACAACTGGCAAACCTAGGGGAAAAAAAAAGTTGAAATTAACTTGATGAAAAGAAAAGATTGAATCTGTTGAATGAAGGAGAGACAAAGGTAACATAAACAAAGATCAGAAAGAATCATACAGAACTTCTAAAACAAAGTAGCCAACTGAGCCAAGTAGTGATGTGGGAATAGATGGATACTGTGTACTTTAGTGTACAAGGTGACTGAAAAGGAACACTTCCCAAAGAGTATTATCTATTAACTAGAGTAGATACAAACATGTAATCAAACCAATTTTAAACAAACTGTCACAGTTATTTCTATAAATTTAGAAGTGCTCAATATGCACCCCTTGTAACCCATGGCTCGCATCAGTCCTGTGGTCTGATCGACTCAGTTTCTTTGTAGCATATTACAGCGCCCGTTGAGATGGTGCCTGCCACGTGTTTCTTCATTTCCTTAAAGCTATGAAGAAGCGCACAAACACAAGGTTACTGATCATTTATAACTTGTTTATTGGGTAATACAACTGTAGACATTCGATTGTTTCTTAATTCCCTTGCATTCTTCCTTGGCTCTGTTGTGTTTAGCTGACTTTGTGTATTTTATGTTAAGCTGCTGTTAACTTGGTGGCTCAAAAAGACCAGGAAAAAATACATTTGAACCCAAATGACTTTTGTGATAACAATGATAAATTTTCCTTGCTTTCAGTTGTATGTGATATTATTTATATTAGAGAGACTCATATTGTGCTGTACCATACATGCATAATCCTGTTTAATCTTCAGAACAATTCTATGAAGTAGGTACAATTATTAACACATTTTTCAAATTATGTAATTGAAGCTTTGAATAACTTAACCTTCAATCATACATACATACATAGGTGGCAAGTTAGGATTCAAACCCATGTTGATTCTGCTCAGGAACCCAAGTCCACCTTGAGAGGTCTGTCATATCTATGGTTTAGTACTAAGATACAAAAGTATCCAGAAATATTATTTCTGATTTTTTTCTAAGATGAACCGTAAAATTTAAGGCACTGTGGAAAATTGTTGCCTAGAGATTTGTGTACCTCATTTATTTAGCTGGATATATGCAACAACATGATTTTGAACCAAGTTAAATTTTAAATTTAGAATTCCAAGTCTTGCAAACTATGTAATTAAGAGTGCCATTATGACACTCATATGGTGTACTCATAAATGGTATAGAAAGTAGGGAATCACAGAACTTTAAAAATAAAGTTATACTTTGAACTCTAAGCTATCTTGAAATGGTGAATGATAACTTTTGTGCCTTTAAATCTGTAAATTAAGTTCATTTGACCCTTGAAAATACCGTGTTTCTGAGTTTTTTCTCCCTTAGTGTATTTTTGCCTGAAAGAAGAAGCAATCCACAATGTTAATACAATAGGAAAGAAAATTTTATAGCACTAAGGAGATTAAATAATAAAAATCAGGCATATTATAAGCTGCACATTTACAGCCTATGCACAGATAATCCAAAACATTATTTGTACTTGTGCTTTTATGCTTAGTTTGAAATGAGTTCTGAATTTCTCAAAACTTTATATGATTATATCTTCAGACATCTTCCCTGTTCTTTGCTAAAACCAGCTATATCTATATTCTCTTTATTCCATCATTATTAGTACCAACTTTTTACTCAGGGTTATTTCCTTATGCCCTCATATATGCTCTTTATTTGAACTATTGTAGCACCTCAGAGCTGTATGGAAATGAAAAAGACTCTTGACAAAATTCTAGAAGAAAAAAGAAAAGGTTGAGAATCTATAATAAAAATGTTAATAGAGAAATATATGACCATATCTTAAATTTTGTGATAATTACTTGAGTTCTCTAGTAGAATTAGCATTGTGTAATCACCTTAACACAATTGCCGATTCCCTAGAAATTTTTTCTGTGGGTGAATTTTTCTTTTTCCCCAGAAATTGATAATTAAGGAAAATATAAAGAGAAATATAATGAGATTCTAATCACTAATTTACTTTTAAGTGGAAAATATGTATGCAGTTTCATAGTGGTCTATCTCAGTATTTGAACAGTGTATAGGCAAAAGAGAAAGTAAGAGACAGTCCTTTGTATTTTCAATTGTATATACTTGTTTATTTTTATATTTGTAGCTATAGTGAAGCTTATTTGCAATTAAAATGCCACAAACATTTATTTTAGGGTAAAATCACACTAGTCACAAAAAAAGTTTTGGAAAATGGTAAGTCTGGAATATTATCAAGTTTAAAACTTAATAAAGTTTATTTTATAAAAATATTTTAAGCCTTTTAAGTTAACATATTTTACTTCGTAATGTATTATCTATTTTCTTAAAATTTTACATGTATCTTTGATCCATAGAAATGTATGTATGTAACTGTTCTTTTGATTACTATGTGTGTGTGTATATATGTATATATATTACATATATATACTGTTTTCATGATAGCTTTTTCATTTTGATATAGAATTATATATAAATATAATAGTAAGTTTTATCTATTTTATACATGAATTAGTATTCTTTATTTTTTGTATAAACCAGTTAGTATAATAGATGTTGCATTTTGTTTTCTTTTAAGTATTTATTTTTCCAGCCCTTAAGTGGTAAAGCTTTGGTTCTTACTTGCTGGTCTGCATGAACCTAACTTTGCAAGGTTGCTATTACTTCCACCCTCGGGACCACTTCTTTTGCCTTGTACTATGCCAATCACTGTTTTTTATATGCTTATTTGCTGTGGCTGCATTATTGTGGATGCTGGCATTCAAATATGAATATTATGAGAGTTCTAATATATTTTCATTTTTATAGCTGTTACCAATTTCTGACTTTTATATTTGGAAAATGTGAGTAACTTAAAAAGTTTAAGAAAACCAGAGCATTGCAGAGGTCATGGATATATGCCATTTTCTCTGTTTCTCCAGTTAAAGGAAAGATTGTTTGTCAGGGACAGTTTTTCAGAAGACTAGTGCTACTTTCTAAGACTACTAGAGGTTCAGTAGAAAATTTAGTTTTCAGAAAGCTATAGGAATATTGGTTCAGAAATAAGAGGGAGAAAAACCCGAGACAATCTGCTTGTTTAAAAAAATTAAAATAATACTCAGACTCTGGTTAGTATTTTTAAATGTTTACTTTCACATGTATTATCTCATTTGAACTTCACAAAAGCCCATTTCTTATTTTTTATAGAGAGGAAACAGAGATACATATATATTACATGTGCAATGGCATATAACTAGAAAAGTGCAAAACTACTCCCTCCTTCCAACTCCTCTCTGAGTTTCCTGATTTCCTCCCAATATTTGTTTGCATTACATCATGCTGACTTAACTGCAAATTCTTGGATGACTCTATTGGAGCATAATTGAATTACAAATACTTTGTAGTATTTAGAATTACTTAATTGTAGAATTACTACAAAAGAGTAAGATAACCCAGTGTAATATTTATCCACTTACTTACATTTCGTCAAATAGAGGAATAATTTTGCATGGGATACAGAGTATTCCCGCAGAGAAGAGATGTATGGTCAGTATTTTACTCTGGACTTTTCACTGAAGGGGGTGCAGTATCCAGCTTATGCATAACCAGACTTTCTGAGGCCCATGGGGAAGGAATCTTCATCCAGATACTGTTTAGAACCAAACACTGAAAGATTATACTTGAATTTTACATAATTATGAAACATAAATTCAAAGAAATAAGTCATGAATAACCTGTGTAATGGGCTAATACAAGAATGAGTGACATTTGTAGATTTTTTTTTAATAAGGAACATAATGATGAGTCAGTTATATAATAACAGAGAGGTTTTACAAATGTAGTTTTTCTGGCACTTCTGTAAATTTTGATTGAATACATCTGGGATGGGTACCTGGAATCTATTTTTTTAGAAGTGTCTCACCTGACTCTAGGGCATACTCAAGTTTGAGAACCACTAGATTAGGAGGATCTAGAATGCTTAGTTAAGATCTCTGGGTTTTATCCACTCATGTGTTCCTTAGTCATTCAACAGGTATTTGTTGGGTGTATATTATGTTCTAAGCTCTGAGGTTATAAATATAAATGAGACAGCACGTGCCCTTCAGTAGCAGGAAGTGATTGGCAAGAACTTCTGTGGGAACAGAACAAAGGCATTAAACTCAGCAGTGTAAAGAGGTTTTCAGGAAAGATATTGAAGCTATCTCTCAGCTAGCTCAGGAAGAGCTTATGAGACCACATGAAGAAAAGAAAGACAGGTTTACCCGACAGTACGATTGGTAATGAAGTCTTAAGAATAGCATCCTGATTATAGTGGTTTTGTAGGACTGAAGTGTAGGATGCAAGATGGTTAGTGGATGCAGTGATGTAGGATGGGAGAGCTACCTACCAGGGACAGATTGGGAGGTTTTTAATAAGGAATTTGGATTTCATCCTGTAAGTGTGGAGAGCCATGATAGGCTTTTAATCAAGGTTACTACTTCTTAGAAAATCCATTCCGGTAGCAGTGTGAAGAATGGATTAAAGTGGAGGAGAGACTAGAAACATTTAGAAACCTGTTTATTGCATAAACCTGGCAAGAAATGAGTATCTGAACAAAGGCAGTGGTGCAGGAGGTGATAGGATCTGGATGAACTTTAAAAAATGAAGTTAGAAGAGATGTAACTTGGTAACACTGAGAAGATGAGAGGTGGGGAGTAAGAGAGGATTGAAGGGTTACTCTGAGAATTTGTAAGCAATAAAAGTTTCAAAACAAACTGTCATTGCAGGGTTAGGGGGAACAGTGGTCATTTTACTTAGCAGTAATTAACATCTTTTATAGTGACTTATGTTTATTTAGTATTTCATACTTGGAGATTATTTTTAGCATCTCCCCATGTGACAAAATTATGTTCAATAATAATTAAATAGAATGAGTTATAATAATAATGGCTGGGGGAAATGCAGGCAATGAAAATATTTTTATTGAACTTTATAACTGTTAGTAAATAAATCATAATGTCAGCATTATAATGGAAAAAAGATAACGGGTTAGTATTTTTTAATCATTTCTAAAGGAAAGTATGTTTTTATGTATTAGTCTTTCACAGTAATGAATATTACAGGTTTAGTTTCTATAAATTTGTCAATAACTGATCTTTGTCAGAATTGATCTTGCATATTGAAGCTCAAAGCAACACTATACAGTCAGATTTATCAATTTATCATCACTCATTTTGACTGAAGAATAGTCTTCAATTTTTAAACCTGGGAAGGTTCCCCTCCCCTCACCAGGCAACTGTTATACAAATAGGGAAATATTCAACATAATGATAAGCATGGCAGTATTTCATAAAATTCCATTTTATAATACATTTCAGAAATTGTCCTCTTGTCTGTGTCTTAGTTCCTTTGGGGATCAAATCTAATGCCTTCACAGTTGAAATATCTTAAATAATACCCAGTCACATACAATGACAATATTGAAGTAACTCATATTCTGTTTCACTGACTTTATAATCACTGTACCATCATTGTTTATTTCTAATCTGTCTAAATATAAGAATGTATTATTGTACCACAGGGAGTTGAAGGCACATTCTGTGCTAAGTGAACTTGATTTCAAATCTCTATGAACTTTTTGAAAGAAACATGTAGTGGAATCCACCTGTTTTAAAGAAGACTATATAATTGGGAGTTCTAATTATTTTTCATGTGAAATGCAATATATATTAAAACATAAGTATTAAAATATGTTCATTTAAATCTTACATATATGCTATTAAAAGGCAACAGTAACTGCAGCAAGTGTTTATAACTTAGGCCAACAAACTGTTTTCTTCAGGGAGGAGCATTTTATTACTGACATTGATTATTAATCCGGGGACATGATGATGATAAAAAACCAGATCAAGCTGGGATATTTTTGTTGTTGTTGTTCTGAATTCCTTACAGACCATTCACTCACTCACTGCCTACACTGGAGTTGGGGGGTGGGACAGCACTTTCAGTGTCCTTCCCTCAATGCACATGCACAAAGTGGAGACCCAAAAAGCCAGTGTTCTCGTTCAAAAATAGGGTGATGAAGGTCTGAATTAAATGTGTAGGAGACAGTAGAGATGTAAAGGAAGAGATCTACAGAACTGCATGGATGACTAAATGGAAATAAAGTAAGAAAACTTTGAGCTAGAATGACTCGGAAAGTGGTGGTGTATGTTTAACACAAATACAAAGGTTTTTGGAACTGGTCAGTGGAGGAAGACTTTAACCTAAATAATGGTAGCATGAGAGAATGATATTTTTACTGTACCGTCTTTACTTTTCACGGTGGAGTCTTGCTGATTGGAATTATATAAATATTAAGAGAGAAACCAAGGAAACCGTAAGAATTTTTAAACAGCTAACACACTGAATTCTATTATTTTAGAAGGATTTGGAGACTTTCAATTTACTACACTTTGTCATTTAAAAATAATTTTGTCTTTAGAAGACTGATCAAGTTAAGATTGATAATTCAGATAAAAATTTGGTTTTCTTATTTAAGGGTAATACAAGGCTATGTAGTATCTTAGGAAAATCACTCATTTCCTTCTGTCAGATTTGTATGAGACAAATTTAGAGTACACTGCCTGATTCTATTTGCAATCTTATTCTTCAAATTCCCATCGGATAGTTTTCATGTTGTGACCCATGAAACTTGAGGGATAAATAAAGTTCATTGGAGTTATCATAGCTATTAATTTAAGTATGACCTTTCCAAAACAAATTATAGATTCTATTTGATGTTAAGCTCTCATTTAAAAAATTTCAGTTGTTGATAGGTATTGTGGATTGCCAGCGTAAGTACAGTCGGTGACCTTTTGCCCTTATTTACTCTATTCCAATCCTAGTGGCCTACTTCCTGTTCCTGGGCACACTCTTACCTCAGGTACTCTACCATGGCTTTTCCTTCTATCTGCAATGCTTTCCCCAGATATCTATATGGCTTGCTTCCTGCCTTCCTTCAGATCTTTGAGCAAATGTCATCTCAGGGGACTCTTTCCTGATCACCCTATTTATGATCACAACTTATATCTCCCATTTCCTCTCTGCCTTCCCTACTTAGTTTTCTCCTTAGCAGCTATCACTATATGACTGTTTGACTCTTTGTTTATTATTTATTTCTCCTTTCCTTCCAAAATGTTAGTTCCATGAAAGTAGGAATTTTGTCTTTCTAGTTGGCTATTAAATGAATCTGTTGTACCTAAAACAGTACCAAAAATAAAGTAGATAATTAAATATTTGAAAGAATGAAAAACAGCAGTGAATGAATGAGTAAATGAATGACCCTATGAATGATTGAAAGGATATATGAATAAATATGTAAGAATATTCAATGATGATGGCATCCTGTATTTCTGTGGGGTAGATATGAGGTAATTATAAAACTGACTTTTTTTAAGGTTTTGAGAAATTTTTACTAGTCTTCCTGGGAATATTTAAGCTAAATTGGTGTCTTATTTAACTACAGTAACATGTGGAGTGCTGTAAATTTGAAATCACATACATTTATTACTCTTTAAAAATATTTATTCTCAGACAGTAGGGAAACAATAGCTTTTCAGCATTGATAGGGTTAAGCAATAGAGCAAAAGAGAAATTCTCCTTAATTCTCTTTGATGGTATTATCAAGTATTCCCTTATCAACCCAGTGATTGTTTAAATGCTGGCCAGATTTATTGTTGTGGGATCTCTCTCTCTCTCTCTCTCTCTCTCTCTCTCTCTGGCATATAAATCCCAGAGGTATATGAAGTCCAACTTTCAAATCAGTAGTGACATTTTAGAACCACTTAAATAGGCGACTATACTGGTAGGTTTGGGACTTTTCAGTTCAGTGAAGCTGTAGTGAGTTTTAACTCTGGATGGCTCTGAGCTGCTACTTTTGAGAGTTTCATTACAGTTAATAGATTAGGAGTTTTGAAGAAAGCTTAGAACTTCTCATTGATCACTTTAAGAAGGAGATGCTTTGACTCTTCCAAACCCATCAATCCCACCAACACACACTGTGCAGCCCCCCTCATATACCCCTCCCCACCCCACATACATATGTGCACAGACCAGATATGTTGCTACCCAAAGTCTAAAGTATAAATTAGTTTTATTCTACACCAAGATGATGTTAAATGTGTTAAAGCCACTGGATTTTTGACTCCCTTGAGTACCTGCCTGGTTCTGAGTTTTCTTCTCCTTTTTGAGTATGGAGATTACTGTTTATGTTAGGGCAATTCATCTAACAATAACTGCTTCGCCAAAGTCTGCTTTTTTGCATTGAACAAGTACTACTTTTATTTTATTCTATACTGTGTGCTTGTGTTCATCACTTTTACTTAATTAGCTTTATATTCTTTGCATCCTGTAGCATGTTTGCCGGTGGTTTGTTTTCTCTTTAATATTTTGATTGGCTTACAGTATTGTAGATTTTCTCATCTATAGGAAACTGTTTCTGAAAGTATGCACTTTGCACTAAGATTTCCATCCCTATTTCTTTCCAACTTAATGCACTAAGCATCACTTTCAGATTCCTCTGCTTCTAAGAGTCTAACATATTTTCACCTTACGGTTTCTGTTCCTTGATAAATTTTCAAGTATGTATTAAAATATTCACGTTTACAGAATCTATAGCCTTTATCTTGTCCTTTCAGGCAAATATTACAGTTCCTTATTTTTCAACAGCTTCGCAAAGGCTGAAAAATTTGCCTCGTACTTCCCTCAAAGCCAAACAGTTGCTTCAAACTTCATCTACAAAAAGAGGTAACTACGGCCTCTTACTGAGTTTTACATTTCAGCAAATGGTCTAACAGTTAGTTAAATCTCATATCTTTTGGCATACTGAGTCAGTGATGTTTATAGGGCACGTTTTAGTCTTTTTTTTTTTTTTTTAATAAACTAATGTGGATTTATTCTCTGTTACTCGGATAAATCCAGAAGAAACTGATTTTCTCCAGAGGTATGTATTGGGTTGCTCTACTGAAAGGAATAAATGATATGTAATATTTTCTATTAGAGAATTTATCATGTTTCTTACCAATCTAAAACTGAAGGTCATTGTTTAACTTAATATAGATGAACTAATAAATGCTTAAAATGAACCAAATGCCAGACATTTTGTGTGTAAATTTCTTTCTTCTGACTTTTGGATATACGTATCTATAGGGTGAAATGGGAATGCTTTCACATTAGAAGTTGGTAAATGTTAAATCACAAGTTGTTGCAGTGAACTGATAATGTTTGAACTGTTTATAGGAGTAGTAGCTTTTTTCGAACTGAGAGTTAAAGGTTGGACGCCAAAGCTATCATATTGGTTTGAAGAGATTATTAGATCTATGGGCAGCTAGAAAGAAGTAGAATTGGAGAAATACCGTGGAATTGCATAGACCAGCAGTAATAAAAATGAACAGAATCCTCAGAGGAAATGGGTCATAACAGATACAAGCAGTGGGGATAGTATTTCCCCTGTCCAGAACATGTAGGTTTCCTGACCGCTTCAAAACTCAATAAATAACAAAGATATATGAGGAGGATAAAGTATTAAAGGACATTATGTGGAAAGAGGAGGTTTGAGATTTTATTTGTTAAAGAAAAAGATTTGGTTAATATGGGTATTGAAGTACTGAAATAGATATTTTAGCAAGTTCATTAGTGTGTAAGTGTTTTGGTAATCATTTGGATTAAATATGACTTAAGGAAATCATTTTAGATAATAGAATCTGAAGGAAAGAGAATAGTCAAGTGGAAATGTTGGATACGTGAATATTTGTGTTTTGAATACCAGAAGTTGATCAGAGCCCTCCAATATAGATGTCTTTTGGTACTGTCAGATATAACCGACTGGATATTATATGTTCTTTTGATAGAAAAGGTGACTTACTAGGAATCATTATAGAAAAGGGTCTTTATAGAAATTATTTGAGGACCTTATGCTTCTTTGTTTTTGAGACTTCTAGATATTTTTGAGTACTTCTGGGGCGTGAGAAATAGGTGAAAACAGGAGCATGAAAGGATTGTGGTATCTAAAACAGCACAAATCATTACTATACCATAATAAAACAGGATTTTAATTTTGTATAAATTTTGTTGTATGTCTCTGTAAGCTGCTTTATAATTTTGAGGGGCATCAGGTAGATTTAAATAATTTTCGGTTTTTACTTAAGGAGTTTTTGCTCTTTATTAGGTTAATAAGATCAAAACTTCTGGCCAATTTTGTTTCTTTTTTGCTTTTGCTCGTGGAGGTTATGTATTTTTGTGGCTCTAAGCCACCAAACTCTCACCCTCTATGAAAAGATGGACAGGAAAACCCAATCTCATAATTCCTGGTACCTTTACCTACCTAGTTGACTTAGTAAAGGGAAAGTTTGTATGTGTGTGTGTTGGGTTTTGTTGTTTTGTTTCATTTTTTAAAAATCTCTTATTTAACTTAATCCAGACTCATATTTTTTGGTTGGTATTATGGCTTTGGGATGATCATTTTATACTACTAGAAATTCTGAATCAATTGAAAAACAGACACAGATATACAATAGGATTTGAAATATTAGGTTAATAGTGCCTGGCTGGCTCAGTTGGTAGAGCATGAGACTCTTGAGTCTTGAGTACAAGCCCCATGAAAAAAAGAAAATATTAGGTTAATTACTGGAAACATTGAATCGGAGAATACCTCCTGGATCCAAGGCCAAGTGGATTTTCTAATTTTTCCTCATACCTAGATTTTGAAAAAGAGGAGTCTGCATTGGACTGTGTGGTATTCTCTATAAGAATAGGGATGTGAGGCAGACGGATTCAGATACCGTATGTTCATAGGTACCTTTGGTACATTAAACCTGGACTAAAGACACATGGACTAGATAGTAAATTGTCACATAAATCAATTGTTCCATCATGGTGATGAGCCTATAACATCTTCTAGAAAGTTCGTGTACCTATTTTAAGGACTCACAGGATCATGGGAAGAGGGAGAAGGTGGTTCCCTTAACAATTGGAAATATGATCACTTTGATTTTAATTGCGTTTAGTAGTAGCTGGAGTTTGAATATGGGAAGGGAAGTAAAAGTGTATTGCTTGGCACAAGGAGACACGTCATGAACATTTGTTGAATGAACACAGTCATGCCACTAACTCAAGGAAGCCTGGACGCATTCCTCCGCATTTTCTTCTTGCAAGGTTTTTTTGTTTGTTTCTTCAGCCTATTTCTCTCTTTGAAGAAAAGAAAAACTCCATTGTGTATTGTTAAGTCTTCATAGGCATGACTGCTTAAACTGCTTTGACAAAGAGATATTATTCATTCCTCCTGGTTGGGAACACAGCGAAGAGGAAATAAACAAAGTAGAGACTTCACCAAGTCAGAAGGAAAAAGTGAAGACTAGTTAGAAAAAGTGAACGTATAGATCAGGACAAATTCATATGTAGAAACGTACTTTAGAAGGAGAGAGGCAACTAAGGACGGAATGTTGGTTGTCCAGCACTGCTTTAATTCACTATATTTTGAATATTTAAAGTGAAATAAGCAGTATTTATAAGAGGCCATATTGATAGGCGTTTAAAATGCTGTTATCAGACTATCTGAAAATGGAGAACCTAGGAATTTTGCCATTAACTTGGATCCAAAATCTAAAATTTCTTGTATTCCCTTTTCATCAACTCACAAGTGTTTATTGAATCTGTATCATAAACAAGATGTACTCATTATATGCTTTTCTTCCCCCCGCCTTTCTCATCCTTCTTTACTTTTTTGTCTGTTATAGTTGTAGTCAAAGCCAGCCTCTGCTGTACAGAGTTTTTAGATACAGTTAAAATGATAGGAGTAGCTCCCCTTCCCATGATTTTGCTACATAAAATTGAGAGAATGGGAAGAGAGAGGGTGCAGGGCTCCCTCCAAACATATAAATTCCTGTTAGTCATTTCATGCTATTTTTGGAATGATAATTGAATAGATTTTACTTATATTTAGAGTTGATAAGTTTTTCTGTGATTTTCCAAGATTATATTTTCTTCTTTAGTTATGTCTTGACTACATGTTTTTTTTTGCTGAGAAAACCTAGGTCAGAATTTTCTTTTCTCTGAAATTTGTGCCTTTATTTTTCTCATTAAATATTGACTGCATTTTAGAATATTTAAGTTACAGTCTGATTAACCTCATTATATTTTGATTTCTCCTAGCCCCCAAGTTTATAGGTAAGGCAAAAATGCTGCTACCATGAGAAGAAACACTTTTTTATAATAGTAAAACTATAACTTAGTGCACTTCTTTACTTTCTAGTTTTTCCTCAGGTTATACATTAACCCTTTTAAAATATTTCTCTCCATATTCTGAGATTATAGAACTTTTTGACTTGTCCTTTCATATACTCTAGTACATTTTTCTAAGAACTTAAGATTTATAAATTTAAAAGGATTTCTAATTTACAAATCTGTTTATTTAAATTTGTGCTATTTTAAAGTATAACTCAAATTCAGAAAACCACATAATATATACAGAGTTTAATGAAGTATTATAAGGCAACCCCCTTGTGACCACCATTCATACCAGGAGACTCTAACTTGCTGCTTCAGAAACTGTTTCCAAACACAGTCCTCTCTTGACCCGCTCCCCCAGAGTAGCCTTTCTTCTGAATTTTTATAGCAATCACTTCCTTACTTCTCTGTATGATTTTTATCATCCAGTAATGAAACTGTAGTTTTGCATCTTTAATATATGTCTTTTTAAGTTTCTCTTAATTTATAGTTTTCCTCCAACTCTTTACTCCCCCTTGTTAAGTTCATTTGAAGAAGCCGCTAGGTCATTTGTCCTGGAGATGTGGATGTAGATACACAGGCTGGATTTTGCTGATATCTTTCCATGTCATTTAGCAGATTTTTCTGTATTTCCCATAAATTGGTAATTGGATTTAGATGCTTAACTGGATTCAGTTTTGCTATTTTAGGGCAAGAGGTGTTGCCCTAAGGTGTTGGTGCTGCTTTAGCCACAGGTGCATAAAGAAAGATCGCCTCCTTTTTGTGATATTAGCAGTCATTGATACTTAATGCCGATATCCTTACTTCATTAGGTATTGCAGAATTGGTTTATTTCAATTCTAACATTCCTTTTTTTTTTTTTTTAAATGTATATATAAAGAGAAATTTTTTCTTTGGGCAGTAAGAGAGCATCCTAAGCAGGCCCTGCCCTTAGCACAGCAGTATACTTTCATTAGAAAATTCCGAATAGGGGCGCCTGGGTGGCGCAGTCGGTTAAGCGTCCAACTTCAGCCAGGTCACGATCTCGCGGTCCGGGAGTTCGAGCCCCGCGTCAGGCTCTGGGCTGATGGCTTGGAGCCTGGAGCCTGTTTCCGATTCTGTGTCTCCCTCTCTCTCTGCCCCTCCCCCGTTCATGCTCTGTCTCTCTCTGTCCCAAAAATAAATAAAAAACGTTGAAAAAAAAAATTAAAAAAAAAAAAAAAGAAAATTCCGAATAAATGCATATTCTTTCTCACTGTTTTACCAGTTACAAAATAAATTGGCAATTTACCATCTTCCAAAGGTGACCAATATTTTTCTTAAGTATTTATCATTATGAACTTACAGATTTAAATATTTTTTATGTGTTTTGATTCATTTTGGATATTTTCCCAACTTTGGTTCTTCAAGTTGGCTTTCAAGTCTTTTTTGACACAGCCCTAGTAGTCTTTGATAAATTCTTGCCAACTGGTATGGCACATTTGTACATGTCCTGCCATAGACCTGTATTTAGTTTTTTTTTACAAACTCCTGATTTCCTTTGGTAGGAAATGGTATTTCAAAACCAAAATTTGAGGGGATATATATATATATATATTTTTGTTTTGTTTTGTTTTGTTTTTGTTTTTTTAATGTTTATTTTTGAGAGAGAGAGTGCGAGCAGGGGAGGGCCAGAGGAGAGAGGGAGACACAATTCAAAGCAGGCTCCAGGCTCTGAGCTGTCTGCACAGAGCCCAATGAGGGGCTCGAGCTCACAAACCCGTGAAATCATGACCTGAGCTGAAGTCAGACGCTTAACTGACTGAGCCACCCAGGCACCCCCAAAATTTGAGTTTTTAGCTGTACTAATTGCTACTAGCTTGATCATTGTTTCTAGATCTTTTTAGTTACTAGAGCTAATAAATGTATGTGTTTACTTGTGTTTGCATAGTTTTTAAGATTGAATACCTTCATGAGTCCATGCTAATACTTCATATTCAAATTCAGGGCTTAAGGGTAATTACTTAATCTCTTCATTTGCATCTGTATCTTTATCTTGCCCTGAGAATCCTGTCTCTCGTCAACACGTAGAATATCATTCATTCATTCATTCATTCATTCATTCATTCATTCATTCATTTTAGAGAGAGAGCCCACAAGCTGAGGAAAAGGGCAGTAAGAGAGAGAATCCTAAGCAGGCTCTGCCCTTAGCACAGAGCCCCACACGGGGCTCAGTCCCACTACCCTGGGATCATGACCTGAGTCAAAGTCAAGAGTTGGATGTTCAACCAACTGAGCCACCCAGGTGCCCCTAGAATATCTTTTAACAATTTGTTTTATCCTATATTATACACAAAATCTGGGGAAAATAGTAGCATAGTACCGTACAATATGATTACTGAAAATAGTCTATAAAGCCTTTTGCATATGCTCACTCCTTTTTTTTAAATGGCTACACTGTATAACATTATCAAGTTAAATAGTTATTTGTACTCTTTTATGTATCTCATTTAGTCTTAGCTCTACATTTAAATATATATTTGATGCTTACTGCTAGTCTGTACATTATTGTGCCACCAATCATTTTTCTTGTTTGAAACTCATTCTCTAGTAGATTCCTTAAAAAATGATAGGAACAGTATCCACTCCCTCAGTTTTTGTTGATGAAAGTTTGTCTGCCCTTTTTATATTTGAAATTAATGAGCTAGATATGAAATCTTTGGCTCATAATTTCTTTCCTTGAATGTCTTAAATATATTACTCCATTTTTGTCAGGAATAAAAAGTTGTTTCTGTTACATCTATTTGTTTTTTTTTTTCTGGATTTCCAAAGGATGTTTTCTTCTCCTTTAAAGTTCAATAATTTATGAGAATATTTCTTAATGTTGGTCATTCTGAGTTGATTTCCCCAGATATGTGGTATATTCTTTCACTGTGGAGTTGCACATATATTTAAATTTCAGACATGGTCTTTGAATTATAGTTTTTAATGCTCTTTTCTCTTGCATTGGCTTTCTTTTTTGTGGGCACTCTTGTGGACATATGTCAGATGTTCTTTGCCTGTCCTCTGTATCTGTTGCCTTCTCTTGAATCCTTTTCCATCTTTCTTATTTCTCTTGTTCTATAAAAGTTGCTTTTCATTGTCTAGTTCTCTTTTTTTTTTTTTTTTTAATTTTTTTTTCAACGTTTATTTATTTTTGGGACAGAGAGAGACAGAGCATGAACGGGGGAGGGGCAGAGAGAGAGGGAGACACAGAATCGGAAACAGGCTCCAGGCTCTGAGCCATCAGCCCAGAGCCCTATGCGGGGCTCGAACTCCCGGACCGCGAGATCATGACCTGGCTGAAGCCGGACGCTTAACCGACTGCGCCACCCAGGCGCCCCTGTCTATTTCTCTTAAAGTATAACCTATCACATATGGTGACTCTTGTGTTCTTACTGTCTTAGACTTCATTTTGGAATGATTTATGTCCAATTCTTTTCTTTTTTTTTTCTTTTTTTTTTTTTTTATCGTTTATTTATTTTTGAGACAGAGAGACACAGAGCATGAACGGGGGAGGGGCAGAGAGAGAGGGAGACAGAATCGGAAGCAGGCTCCAGGCTCTGAGCCATCAGCCCAGAGCCCGACGCGGGGCTCGAACTCACGGACCGCGAGATCATGACCTGAGCTGAAGTCGGACACCCAACCGACTGAGCCACCCAGGCGCCCCTGTCCAATTCTTTTCTGAGCTGAAGTCAGACACTCAACCCGCTGAGCCACTCAGGCACCCCGAGATATATTATTTATAAAAAAATCTCTGAATATTTATCAAGAAGCTAAAAACAGTACATAGTTTACTCAGTTACTCCCATTCTAAAGTGCCTGTTGTGGTTTTTAAACCTCAGAAGACTTAACATTTTTATTAAATGCTTATTAAAAGACAAAAATTAATGTTTTAAAAAATATGAATCCTCACATCACCCACCATTTCATTTTAGAGGTGACTTAAATACCGAGGTTAGCATTCTCAGTCATATGTCAGTTTTATAAATAGAGTTCTAATTCTTGCTCTGAGTAGATAACATGCCTTCTTCATCTGATGCTTTGATTTAAGTATCCAGAATTAGTAAAGAGAAATTATAACCTATTGTCATAATTTGGGCAATAGAGCCTAACTTGATCCTTGTGTTTTAGTTAATTTATAAGGATGGCCTAGGAAACTATCTTGAGTGGCATTGTTGAATATCTTTCCAGAGAACTCAGTTGCAACAGGTTGAAAGGCACTAATATTCCTTAGATAAGGAAGGCACAGACATAGTATGCCTTACAGTTTGTGTAATATTTTACATTTTACCAACTATTTATATACCTATTGCTCATTTGATTTTCACAGCTAACCTGTGATATTTGCTGAGATTTCTTTGCTGAGCTTTTTTAAATTACTATTATTTTTATTAGATTTACTCTAAGTATTTCTTTTTGGGGGGAGCAATGCAAGTGTTACTGCATTTTTAGTTTTGATTTCTGTAATTCATTACTGTTACTACATACAGTCAGTTATTATATGTTAATCTTCTATCCTGTGACTTTACTGAATTCAGTATTTCTGGAAATTGCGTTCTTTTTGTATATTCCTTGGGATTTTTGATGTAACAGTCATAGAGAATGTTTCTTTCAAACCTATATGCCTTTTATTTTCTTTCCTTGCTTATTGCGCTGGCTAGAACTTGCAGCACTATGAATAAGAGTGGTAAGAGCATATATTTTTGCTTTGTTCCTGATCTTAGAAGGGAAGCAGTCTTTCACCATTAAGTACAGTGGTATTTGTAGATTTTTTGTAAATGCTCTTTATCAAGTTCAAGTTCCCCCATTCCTGTTTTTGTCAGAATTTTTATCATGAATATATATGTGTTGAATTTTGTCAGATGCTTTTTTGCATCAATAGACAGGATCATGTGACTTTCCTTTAGCCTGTTAGTGTGGTGGATTATATTGATTGATTAAACCCCATTTGATCATGGGGTTTGATATATATATATATTTGATATATATATACATATAATTTGATATATATATAATTTGATATGTATATATCATTTGATATATATATCACTTGATATATATATATATCTCACTGAGTATCACTGATACTGTATTTCTAGTTTTTTTTTTTTCTGGTTTTATGTCTCTTTCTCTGACACCACTCATGCATTGGTGGATGAGGCTTGGGGGCATTTCATTACAGGTAGGTGGGAATAGAAGCCCAGTTTTTTTACTCAGTGTTTGTTGGCACCCAAGAGGGAGAAGCCAGGTGGGTGGAGGTTGGAGTTCTGGCTCCCCACTCAGTCTCCACTCACACTATGATGGAGGTAGTCTTGTTACCACTGAGCAATCATCAGAGTCCTGACTCTCCACTGGACCTCCTCTGACTCCTACCCATGAGGAGAGGAGAGAATATCTGGTTACTATCTTGTCTGACACCTTCCTGGAAAAGGTGTTGTGGCACCTTGTTAAACCTCACAAGAAGGTGGAACCTCACAAGAAGATAGAAGTCTAGATACCTCACCAGCCTTTGCTGATGGGGATGAGAGTAGGGCTACAGTTTGTGGTGTTTGGCTGCAGTAGAACAGTTACCATCTAAAAGTTTTCTTTCCCAGTTCTTTGGCTAGAGAGAGTAGGCTTTTATTTTGTCTGTCACATCTGATGGCTTTTCCAGGTTGCCAGCTTTTTCAGCTCCAATCTGGGATATATGAAGCATAAGAAAACCCTAGCAACTCATTACCATATCATTCGTCTCATCCCAAAGTCCCAAGGCAATCTTCCTTTTTCCTCTCCACATCACAGTTTTATTATGGCTGTTCTGTAATATCATGCCCAGGGTTTTAAATTATACTTAAGTGGGAGAAATAGGGAAAAATACATCTATCCCATTTTTCCCAAGTGGAAGTCTGAGATTCACATTTTTAAAAAATTTCAGGAAATAATCATTTCCCTGGTATAACTATTAACAGAAGTTTTGCCAGAGGAAACGATGCTTTTCACAAAGCCTATTTTTAATATAAGGTTTGGGTAAGACATTCAAAGCATTATAGATGTATTCCAGTGCATACAAGGCCATCCTGTAGAAATGAAACACTCTTAACTTCATTGTAACAGTTGCCATTAAGGAAGCCCAGGGGTGCCTGGGTGGCTTGGTCGGTTGGGCGACCGACTTCGGCTCCGGTCATGATCTCACGGTCCGTGAGTTCGAGCCCCGCGTCGGGTTCTGTGCTGACAGCTCAGAGCCTGGAGCCTGTTTCGGATTCTGTGTTTCCCTCTCTCTCTGCTCCTCCCCTGTTCATGCTCTGTCTCTCTCTGTCTCAAAAAAATAAATAAACGTTTAAAAAAAATTAAAAAAAAAGAAGGAAGCCTAGAACTCTTCAGTCAGCCCTCATTTAACAGATTGTCATTCACAGTGTTTTAGTGCATTTTTTAATCTGACCTCCTTGCCATCCTTCCCCAACTGCTCAGACTTTTCCAGAATGCTCTTTGAAACTTATGATCCTCTGAACATTATTCTTGCTCCTATCTGAAACCTGCATACCCACCAAAACAAAACCCTGGTTGAAAGACTCCCAACTATGGGAAAGGCTAGGACTAAAGATGGCTTTTATGGAGTTGGTACTAGGGAGCAGGTCTAGGCCCATCCTTAGGTAGTGACTAGATGAATTAGAGCCTTGGTTACTCAGTAATCCTCCAGGAAGGCACTGAAACAACATGGGTAGAGACTAGTCTGGCAAGGGAGACAAAGGTGGGATTGAAGAGAATGGAACTGTGAAAATGTTTTTATAGTCACTATCTATAGAAAGGGGAATATGGATTTTGTAAAGTAAAAAAAAAAAATCTTCTATGAAGATCATGAAATTTGCTGTTCAGGGGTACTCAAGGCCCTGTGGTCATCTTCAGTTTTCTGCCAGAGGAGACTGTAACAGTTGTTGGGGACCAGGACATGATTGATTCGAGAGACATTCTTCTCAGCTATGCTGTACTGTGGAGTCCCTTTTGGAGTTTTTTTTAAAGTCAGCTGTATTCAGATGGAATTTTAAACACAAAATTTGAATTTCAGCAAAAATACACATTCATGTAACCACCAGTATTGTAAAGTTCTAGAACATTTCCATCATCCCCAAAAGTTTCCTTGTACTCCTTCCCAGTCAGTCCTCCCAACCTCAAGCAAATATCTGATCTGCTGTTGCCATAAACTATATTTGCCTTTTCTAGAATTTTATATGAATGGAGTCCTTCAGTGTGTACTGTTTTGTGTCTGGCACTTAATTCACTCAGCATAATTTTTAGAGTCATCCTTTGTATCAGCGGTCTACTCCTTTTCATTGCTGGGTAGTATTTTAATGTGTGGATATACCACAATTTGTTTACTCATTCACCTGCTGATGAATATTTGAACTGTGATCAGTTGAGTAGACTGTTCTGTAGATGTCAAGCCAGTTCGTCTTCTGTGTCCTTTCTGATTTTCTATTTGTTTTATCAGTTACCGAGAGTTGTGGTGTTGAAATATCTAACCATAGACTTTTTCCCCCATCTTTCAGTTATATCTGTTTGTTTCATGTGTTTTGTGCATCTGGTTTTGGATATACACAGAATTTTTATGCTCTCATCTGAATCAACTTTAATGTATGAACTCTATCTCTGATGGTAATCTTTTTTTCTGATAGTATAGACATTGCAGCTTTTTCATGATCAATTTGATCTGTTGTTATCTTTGTCCTTTTTCTTAAATTTTTTTTTTCAACGTTTATTTATTTTTGGGACAGAGAGAGACAGAGCATGAACGGGGGAGGGGCAGAGAGAGAGGGAGACACAGAATCAGAAACAGGCTCCAGGCTCTGAGCCATCAGCCCAGAGCCTGACGCGGGGCTCGAACTCACAGACCGCGAGATCGTGACCTGGCTGAAGTCGGACGCTTAACCGACTGCGCCACCCAGGCGCCCCTGTCCTTTTTCTTATAACTTACATTTTTATGTCTAAAATGTGTTTCTTTTTAGAGAGCATGTTGCTCTTTTCTGTGCATACCAACAACAATCACTACTTTTTCATTGGAGTGATTACTATTCATATTTACTGCACTTAATTATCAATATGGTTGGTGTAAAGTCTCCCGGGGCGCCTGGGTGGTTCAGTCAGTTAAGCATCTGACTTTGGCTCAAGTCATGATCTCACAGTTCGTGAGTTCAAACCCCACATCAAGCTCTGTGCTGACAGCTCAGAGCCTGGAGACTGCTTCAGATTTTGTGTCTCCCTCTCTCTTTGTCCCTCCCCTACTCACACACACACACACACACGCACACACACTCTCACTCTCTCTCTCTCTCTCTCAAAAACAACCAAACATTTAAAAAACAATAAAAATTTTTTAAAAATCTGTCTCACAATTTGTTTTATCTTTGTCCCTTCAGATCTTTGTTCCTTTATCCCTACTTTGTAATTTTTTTGGAATAGCTAAGTACCTTTTAACATTACACTTTATGGGGCACTGGGTGGCTCAGTCGGTTAAGCGTCCAACTTCGGCTCAGGTCATGATCTCATGGTCTGTGAGTTTGAGCCCCGCGTCGGGCTCTGTGCTGACCGCTCAGAGCCTGGAGCCTGCTTCAGATTCTGTGTCTCCCTCTCTCTCTGACCCTCCCCCGTTCATGCTCTGTCTCTCTCTGTCTCAAAAATAAATAAACATTAAAAAAAAATTTTAAAAACAAAACAAAAAAAACCATTACACTTTATTTTTATTGTTGACTTCTCATACATCACTTTTTTGCATATTTAACTTATTACAGTTTATTTTCAGGCAGTATCCCACTTCCTTATAATGTAAGAGTCTTTTTTTTTTTTTTTTTTTGAAAGAGAGAAAGACTATGGGGCAGACAGGGAGAGAGAAAGAATCCCAAGCAGGCTCAGCACTGTCAGTGCAGAGCCTGACACAGGGCTCCAGCTCACAAACTGTCATGACCTGACTCAGATGCTTAACCAACTGAGCCACCCAGGCTCCCCATAATGTACTCTTAAAACTGTATATTTTCATTCCTTCCCATTCCTTTTTGCCACTTTTGTCATTTATTTTAATTCTATGTGTGTATTAAATCCGAGTATGTTTTTATTTTTATTTTAAATTGTTATCTTTTAGTGAAACTTAAATATGATTTTTTTAAAGATCTTTATATTTCCTAATGTATTTCCCATTATTGGCACTATTGCTTTATACAGATCAGGGTTACCATTTGGTATCATTTTTCTTGTACTGAAGAACTTCCTTTAACATTTCTTTTAGCAAATGGTTGCTGGCAATAACTTTTCTCAACTTCTGTCTTTAAAAGTCTGTGGTTTGACTTTAATTTTGAAAAATAGTTTTGCATACATGCACCCCAATGTTTATAACAGCATTATCTACAGTAGCCAAATTATGGAAACAGCCCAAGTTGTCCATCAGCTGATGAATGAAGAAGGTGTGGTATATGTATACAATGGAGTACTATTTGGTCATAATAAAGGATGAAATCTTACCTTTTGCAATGACCTGGATGGAGCTAGAGAGTATTATGCTAAGCAAAATAAGCCAATCAGACAAAGACAAGTACCATATGATTTCATTTATGGAATTAAAGAAACAAAACAAATGAGCGAAGGGGGGAAAAAGAGAGAGAGGCAAACCAAGAAATAGACTCTTAACTACAGAGAACAAACTGATGGTTACTGGAGGGGAGGTGGGTGGGGAACGGGTTAAATAGGAAATGGAGATTAAGGAGTGCACTTGTTTTGATGGCACTGGTGCTGTATGGAAGTGTTGAATTACTATATTGTACACCCGAAACTAATATTACATTGTATGTTAGCTAACTGGAAGGTAAATAAAAATTTTAAAAAGTAATTTTTCTGGATATAGAAGTCTAAATTGACAGGCTTTTAATCACTTTAAACAATGTTTTTCTATTGTCTTTTGGCTTACTTCATTTCTTTTGAGAAGTCTGTGTTATTTTATCTTGGTTCCTCTGTTTTTTTAAAAAAGGTATTCTAATATTTTTAAATTTATTATTCATCTTAGAAGCTTGGCAACAATGTTCCTTGATGTGGTGTTCTCTGTTTGCTATGCTTGGAGTGTTTTTGAACATATTTAAATATGTGATATTATAGTTTCCATTAAATTTGAAAGATTTCAGCCATTCTTCAACTATTTTCCATCCCTCTTATACCCCCCTCCATTTGGAACCTCAGTTGCGTATGTTAGACTATATAATCTTGACCTGTTGTACACTGAAGGTTTATCATTGTATTTTTTGGAGTCTTTTTATTTTCTGTATGCTTTTGTTTAGGTAATTCTTAATTGTATCTTCAGGCACCTCTTCTGTACAATCTAAAATGCTATTAATTCCCATCTAATAAACTTAGCATTTTGGATGTAAGCTTTTCATCTTTAAAAATTCTAATTCTTTTAAAAATCTTTTATTTCTCTTTATGTTTATATTTCTCTTTATATCTTTAAAAATATATCTGTAATAGTTGTTCTTTAAAATGTTTATGCTGGGGCGCCTGGGTGGCGCAGTCGGTTAAGCGTCCGACTTCAGCCAGGTCACGATCTCGCGGTCTGTGAGTTTGAGCCCCGCGTCGGGCTCTGGGCTGATGGCTCAGAGCCTGGAGCCTGTTTCCGATTCTGTGTCTCCCTCTCTCTCTGCCCCTCCCCTGTTCATGCTCTGTCTCTCTCTGTCCCAAAAATAAATAAACGTTGGAAAAAAAAAAATTAAAAAAAAAAATAAAATGTTTATGCTGAAAACTTATTTATTTATTTTAATATTCATTTATTGGGGGGGGGGAGATATAAAAGTGTTTTAACTTACCACATAGTAGAATCGACATTCCAGAAGAATGTACTATCTTTATCCTCTGACTTCATACACATCTTGATATGCCCCTAGACTTAGAACTTCTCTACTTGGTGAAACACACCAATAGGGGCAGTTTTATTTTGCTTTTAATGTTTTATTTCCAAATCTTAAGTTACGCTGTAGGTGATACAGGACTTACTTGATACATGTTTACATGAATGTTTTTTTGAAGGGAGAGTATGTTCCAAATTCTAGCAACCATGTGGAGTCACCTTTTTTTTTTTTTTTTTTTTCCATTTCCAGAATGTGGCCCAGGTTAGCTGCTACAGTGACCTCAAATCCTTCAGTGCCTTTTCTGTTTGGTATTGTGGATTCCTAGCTGGCGTAGTTAAAACACGGTTGTGAAGGGCAGTTGCAGTCCTCTGAGTAAGGACTTGGTTGTTTAGGACTTGCCAGTTGTTCTGTTAGCCCACAAATATTCTTTAGTCCTTGCATTTGTGTCAAATGAGTTGTTGTGAATACAGATGTACTGATGTGATCAAGTGTAACATAAAGCACTGATTTCACTTACATTTGGTTTCTACTAAAAGCATTGATTTTTCTTTGCCATTTTGCAGTACCTTCTCCAGGCAAATTCCGCTCCCCTGCAGCACCGTCTCCTTTGGCTCTCCGGCAACCAGTGAAAGCGTTTAGTAACCATGGCTCTGGTTCTCCTGGTAGCCAAGAAACAACACAGCTCACACAAAACACCTCTTCACCTGGGCCGCCCATGGTTCAGAACACAGTCCCAGCAAATCCTCCCCACAATATCAACAGCACTACTTTAACCAGACCTGCAGGGACAACAGCGATGAGAAGCGGCTTGCCCAGACCCAGTGCCCCTTCTGCTGGGGGTATACCAGTGCCTCGCAGCAAACTTGCACAGCCTGTGCGCAGGTAAGCAGCAGATGTTCTGTTCCAGCAGCCTTGAGCATAGGAAAGTGGGTAGACTGGAATCACTCCCCTCACCGCTTGTGGTAGCAAACTTAGAGTCCTACTAGGTTCCCATTAGAGTCTTCGTAGAATTTGAATAAAACATTACTTTATTGTTTTAAAGAAATCCTCACTTAAGACATCGGGGTATCATACCACTTTGGTTCAGATCAGATTTGCTCAGATACCTAACATGATTAGGCATCTCCAAAAACTCCTAGAAAAAAAAATGTTAGAACCACTCAATTTGGTTGTGATATTTGTTCATTTTGAATATAACGTTTCTCAGTAAAGATAAAGAAGCATATTAGAGCCTAGAGCGAGATTTAAGACAAAACTTATAGCTACCAAATCTGAGTATAATTCAGGAGGGTGGTTTTCAAACTTTGAAAAGGCTTTCATCTTGTAAGCATTTAAACTGAGTTACCCACATCTTTGTCACTGTCAGATAAATTACATTTCTGAATTCAGTAGTAGAGTGCAACAGCTACACTGCTAAATAACTTCTGTCGACCTTAATGCACTTTTACAATAGCATGAACATTGAACTGTGGCTATCCTTATTTTTCAGAGGAGAATATAGAAATTTAATGAGGTGAAGTAATTTGCCTGAGACTACACAATAAAAAGGCTTTCGGTTCTAAGTATGTCTGACTGAAAAGTCCATTTAAGCACGGTGCCATTTTACCTCTCTAATTATGGTGATGCTAAGTCTCTCCTATCACAGTCATCACTCTGCCCCCCACCCCTTTAATTAATTAATTAATTAAAAGTTGGTGATCCATGCTGTTGGAAGAAATGAGAGTCTTCCTTTCTTTTACTGTAGTGGCTGTGTTAACAAAAAGATGTTAGTGAAGTCACCTGACAGCCAGTAAAACTTGAAAGTTGTAGAAATGCCAAGGGTGGGACTTGCGTGATGCGAATAAGCTGTTTAGACTTTTGACCTCAGTGATCCCCTGGAACAACCTTCGTGGATCAGGGTGCCTCCTACAAAGTAATGAATATATATGGTAACATTTCATGAAGCCTTTTAAATCACTTAATGAAATTGCTTTATTTCAGATCCTTGCCAGCTCCTAAAACCTATGGTAGCATGAAAGATGACAGTTGGAAAGATGGCTGTTACTGACCAGCAGAGATGAGAATGCAGAGGTCCACAGCTTCATGGATACCCCTTCACCAGGCTAAAAGACAACTTTTATATGCAGACTGTTCAGATAAGACTCTGGGGATTGATAAATCCCAGCCCTCTCTGTCTTAATTAGCACAAACTGACAGAGATGATCAAGCAGCACTTTAATGACATTTAACATCAGATGTGTTTGGTAATCATGCAATCACTCTCCATGGAATCACATTTAGTTTTGTTTAATAGAAACTAAGTTGATTTTTTAATATTTGACAGAGGCCAATATCTGGGCAAAAAACTAACGGATGCCAAAGAGAAATGCCCATTTGTAAATGAGAGAATACCTTTGTGCACAAGAAAATGGTGAATTCAAGCTATCCAAAACTTCACGTTCAACCTAATTTACTGTATAAATAGTATCAATAAATATTTGTGTTAATGAGAACTAATATCCTGACTAATTATGTAAAATGTTTCACTAGTACTCCAAGAAACTAGATTGAGATAGAAGGGAGGGTGGGGGTAGGAAGAAATCTAGGCTAGGGATTTCAAACGTGATACCTAAATTTGTGAGAATTCTATAAATTATTTTTTACAGATTCACTGGAAAAACTGTCATTTTGTTTAACCTTACGTTTTGGATGTAGCTCACGTATCACCGCCGCGAGATAATGTTACACCGTGCATCCACCACGTTGCATTGACACATCGGACTTCTGTGTGTTTGTTTTGATTGCCAAAAGGGCTTAATATCAGTTGTACAATCTTTCTAAACTTTATAGCTCCTGGCTCAGGAAAGATAGCCTTTGCTATTGAAGCCAACTTCTTCACATGCTATTATATCTGTTAGAGAACTAAGAGATCATGTTTTTATTAACAGGTTACCATGATAGGAAAGAGCAAGTAGTATGTGTCTTTAATCTTGATATAAACACCACCGCCTCAGTGCTTACAACCTGGAACAAAACCATACAATGAGAGAGAGGGGGAAAAAAAATCTATGCACTTAACTTACAAAATCTCTGGTAATGACAGTTGTATTGTTACTATTGACACAACGGTCTGTTATGTGGTAGGAAAGTATAGTCTGCTGAATCCTACTTGAGTTGATCCACTTTAAACTAGGTAACTGTATAAAACATCCTTGAAAATACTGTCCCTTTTGACTTAGATTCTGCCTTACGTTAATTTTTACATTTTTCGTAACAAAGGAAACCCACTATATATGACTCTAACCTGTTAAATACCTGCTGTCTAGTGGCCCTTAGGTATATCCTGGAAATCACTTATTTTGGTTTTCCTAGACAATTACCAGACTAAAACTTTCTTCAGCAGACTTCTCCTTTTTCATGGTGAGGTCTGTTTTGAAATACTTAATTTAAATGGCTCTGAAATATTGGCTGTCAGGTCACCTAAAGGATTTGAGCGATTTGAACGAAAGTTCATTTCCTGTTAGTCAAAGACATTCTGTAAGTTGGCAAAAGATATTGAGAGAGAAATGAGAAACTTGATATTCAGGATAGCGTTGAGGTTGATAGGTTGAGAAATTGACAAAACTTTTAAAACCAAGACCCCCATTCTGCCATGACACCTTGGTATTTTTTATTAGCTTGACCAATAGGGAGTCATTCAGTTAGCCCAGCAGCTGGAGATTGAAACTGCCAGTGCTAATGTATTTTGGTGTACAATGCAAGGAAGAAATTTTATCCTTGACTATGAGGGTGATGGGTGTGGGTCAGGAAAGGATGGCGCCAGAATTCCACATGATGATGTACTAAAAAAATGTTGCTTTTCAGAGGAAGATAAAGAAAGCATCTGCTTCGGGTGGGGGGTATCTCATATAAAAAATCTTAAGTAAAGCGACTAGCCACTGTCTCTTTTTAAAATCATATATACACAAAACAAAATAGGTCTCAGTTTCAGTGCAACATTGCAAAAGAAAAATATGCTGCAATCTAATAATTACAAGGAATTTTAACTCTGTTTGAAATACCCATTACATTAAGTTAGATTATCTGTTTCAAAAGGAGTATTCAGGTTATTTAACTTTGTTTTTAAATGGCTGCATCAGAAAAAAAGTCTATTTTTTTTTTATTAAAATATTTCATCACTCGTTAAAAACGTATTTGGATCTGAGTTGGGTAAAACATTATTTTACCTGCCGTCGCACTACCACAGACTATTGGCTTTTAGGTTCCTAAAGAGAAAAATTGCCTTTTTACTAGAAAGCCTTTGTGTATTGCCAATTTTTCTGTTTGGGAAAATCTAAGGATTCACTGTGGTTAGTCTTACAGAAGAAATGTGGATTTGATAAACTAGTGCCTATGATTTTAACTTATGTTTGATATATAGTAGTAAAGGTTTTATGAATGTTGATTATTTTTCTGTGCCAACAGCCCAGAATTGTCACTTATATGTAAGCAGAAGGCTATGAGCCCTGCTTCCAAAGTTATTTAATTTTCTCAGTGTTTGAATGTTATTTTTTTGTAAGTGTGTTAATAAAAGTGTAAAAAAATTGGAAAAAATATAAATATTCTTAACTCAAGCATTTGCTGGATCATTTTTCTACAGAACTTGTTTGTATAATATAAAACACTCTCTGAAGAGTTGACTTTTTTCAGTTTTCATGCCCTGGAAATCACATTTTGTAAAACTGGGGACCATTCATAATTGTCAGATACTTTTTAAAACTATCTCAATACATCACTTTTATAAAAAAAAAAGTTTTTTTGACAGGAAATTAGATACATATTTGTCCCCAGACATTTGTATAACTCTAGAATGATCTAGACTATGTATGTTTAAATTTTTATTGAATGTACAGACGTCCATTTTTGACATTACGCATGGTCCTTTTTAGATCACATGAAGTTTGATTTGCAAACATTTCTATAGCTGAACTTGTATGTGTGGTTGCCTCCTTAATAAACAGCCTGACCGTAATGTTTATTATTAAATTTATACTTGTTTTTTCAAGTGTTTTATTAATTTCTGGATATGGTAAGATTCCCCACCCCCAGTTACCTACAATCGGTTTTAATAAATTTCTCAGCTGATTTTTTTAAACACACAGACCCAAGTCATATTTCCCTTTCAAACTTGATCTTCATGAGATGGAATATATCATGTTATAGTTTCCTTGTCCTATTTATTTCATATTTGGATTATCTGGAGTATGTTTATAGTTTACTTGAAATTGGTAGCTTCTTAGAACTTTGTCACCTGCTACAAATTGATACCTACTTTCAAAAAGCTAGCATATATAAATTAAGCAAAAAGCTATTATATACAAGTTTCCAAAAGGAAAAAAATTAATACATTTTCAAGCCAAATGTATTTATTTAGTTAATCATGTATATTTTTCTCTTATGGAAAATTGGAAAATATCCAAAATTATACAGTTTAATTAGTTCCCCACATTTCCTTTTGGAAGTTTTTACTGTCCTTTTTGTTACAATTGGTTTCATTAATACAGCATAGAAAAATGATACCATGTTTGAATTTTTCCTCAAGCCAATCTAAAAACTTCTAAGAACCATTTAAAATGAAATGCCAGTGTACTTGGAAATCAGTGAATGAGAAGTTTACTTAAACTTGGTATATGCCCAGTGCAACAGGAAAACCCACACAGAGGTTCTTATGAAATATTTGCTATATCAAAGGGTAGCTTTGAGTTACAAAAGCAGCAGATTACCTGATACAGAAATTAACTTTGAGGAGAGGTTGTGAATGGGATGTTCACATGAGCATGAAGCTAAAGTAAACAACCCTAATACATTTTTAATGACCCTAATATATAAGTCTGAGTGGACTAAATCGTATTCTGGTTGCTAGTCTGAAAATGGAATAGATTTCACTCATGGGCCTTACTTAATACAGCTCAGCTTAAAACTATGTTAAGTGCATGCCAATCTCAAGCCAGATCTTTATTGAAACTGGGTGAACTTAAAACAAAAACAACCTTTATTTGATTTTGAAAATAATAGAGACTCATTGCTTCAAAAACCGAAAATATTAAGAAATATAAATGATGTGGGGCCTGTGGGTGGCTCAGTCGGTTAAGTGTCCAATTCTTGATCTCTGCTCAGGTCATGATCTCACCATTTGTCAACACTCATGAGATGGAGCTCCCTCCGGGGCTCTGCACTGACAGCAGGGAGACTGCTTGGGATTCTCTCTGCCCCTCCCCCACTTGTACGCATGTGCTCTCTCTCTCAAAAATAAATAAACATTTAAAAATATACATAATAAATGATTCCACATATCACCTTGGGATCCTGCAGTCTCACCATCCAGAAACAAATATTTAAGTGCTCACCTAACATGTTTATAAAATGCTAAAAGGGGGGCACCTGGATGGCTCAATCAGTTGAACGTCCGACTCTAGGTTTTGGTTTGAGCCATGATCTCGTGGTTTGTGAATTCGAGCCTTGTGTCGGGCTCTGCATGGACTGCGCAGAGCCTGCTTGAGATTCTCTCTCTCTCTCTCTCTCTCCCTCTTTCCTTTCCACTCCCCCGCACACACACACTCTCCCTCCGTCTTTCAAAGAGACACTTTTTTAAAAAGTGCCAAATGGAAGGGTAGAACGTCTTCTGTTTAGGATGGGAAAATATTTTATTTTTTATTTTTTTAATTATTTATTGTCAAATTAGCAAACATACAGTGTGTAAAGTGTGCTCTTGGTTTTTGCGGTAGATTCCTACGGTTCATCGCTTACATACAACACCCAGTGCTCATCCCAACAAGTGCCCTCCTCAATGCCCATCACCCATTTTCCCCTCTCCCCCACCCCCTCCATCCACCCTCAGTTTGTTCTCTGTATTTAAGAGTCTTATGGTTTGTCTCCCTCCCTCTCTGTAACTATTTTCCCCCTTCATTTCCCCCATGGTCTTTAGTTAAGTTAGAATGAGAAAGTATTTTAATAGGAGTTTGCTTTTGAACAGAAGTGTACATTAACTGGTATTGAAAGCTTGACCCACAATTCTCCATTCCTGATTGTAGATGTTCCCTGGTGTTAAGAAATCCATCATATATATTTTGTATGTGTATAACAGTTGGGTGTTCTTACACAAAATTTTACTATAGAAAACTAGAGAAATAACAGTTAAATTATAAAAGAAGAAAAAGCACTTAATTCCATAGGTAAGCAACCACTTAAATTTGAGGATGTTGCCTTTTTTTTTTCTTCTGAGGGTATTGGGATCATATTCATGGTTGATAGTGTAACTTTTTTAATTTATTATTTATTTATTTATTTATTTATTTTGGAGTGAGAGAGACAGAGAGAGTGAGTGGGGGAGGGGCAGAGAGAGGGAGAGAGAGAATCCCAAGCAGGCTCTGGGCTGTCAGCACGGAGCCCGACGCGGGGTTCAAACTCACACACTGAGATTATGACCTGAGCCGAAACCAAGAGTCCAACTCTTAACTGACTGAGCCACCCAGGTGCCCCGATAGTGTAACTTTTTCTTAACGCTACGGTCACTGCCATCATTTAGATACATTCTGCTGGGGGAGGAGTTCCAGGCAGAGTATACAAATACTAATTCCAAAACTTCACCAAACCTGTATTATCATGGCTCTTTCATACAGTATCTTTTATTGACACTTGAACTGCCACCCCCTCGACAGTCTACCAAACTGAATTGACAGTATTGGTTGAGTACCCTTCCAGTTTTAAAATAAAATAGAAATACTAGGCACAAACAAATAACCAAGATAGTCTAGATTCGAGTTCTCAAACTTTGGGGTCACCTGATTGATTGGCTGTTAAAACACAGCTTTCTGCACCCTCCCACAGGCGTGCCCATTCCAAATTAGATCTCTGGTCCCAAGAACAAAACTTCTAGGAATAGGATTCCCCAGCACAGTCACGTGCCTCCTACTGGCCTGTGGTCAGGTGATCAGGGTTAATTACAAGCCATGAAGCTCCTATGAAAACATAGATGGAATGAGGGAAGACCACTTTTCCTGAAAGTGGTGCTATCCCCATTAAGTGGGCCTGGTCTTGGGCAAACAAAACAATAGATGCACCACAAATGTCTCAGTGCCTATCCTATAAAATGATTGTTTCAGTCAGTGGTCATATTTTCCTGGAGGGAACATCTGTAGTGAGAGAGAGGGTTCTGACAGTATTTGAGCCCTTGGCACAGTTGTTCTTGAGACCCAGTGTCGTTCCTATACTCGAATTCTGTGCAGCACCTCAGTCCTTACCATAAATTCCCCTTGGTACACAGGTCAATTTAAGCTAAGATTCTGTCAGTTGCCCCTAGAAGGAAGGGTTACTTTTTCAAATGTTTTTTTTTTTTAAGCTGATAAAATACAGGGGGCCCCGGTGGCTCAGTCAAGCTTCCGACCTCAGCTCAGGTCGTGACCTCGCGGTTTGTGAGTTTGAGTCCCACGTCGGACTCTGTGCCGACAGCCTGGAGCCTGCTTTAGGTTCTGTGTCTCCCTCTCTCTCTCTGCCCTTCACTCGCTCACGCTCTGTCTCTCTCAAAAATAAACATTAAAAAAATTTTTTTAACAAAAAAAATTAAGTTGATAAAATACAAAAAAGTATAAAAAGCAAATGTTCAGCTCAATGAATTACTAAGTGACTACATGTGTAACCACCACGTAGGCAAGAAATAGACTGTTGGCGCCAAAAAAGCTCTCCCAATGCTACCTGCCAATCGCTACTTTCTTCTCTTCAGGATAACAGCTATCCCGACTTCTAACATGATAATTTAGTTTTACCTGTTTTTGAACTTTATAAGAATGGAACCATACCCTTTGTAATTTTCTTCTATCTTTTTTCTGCCTAATTTTGATTAAAGGTAAAGAAATGGGGTTTCTCTCAGACTCAGGTACCATGCAACGAAAGTAATGTGAGATTCACCCATATTGCTGGTGTCGCTGTAGTTTCTTCATTCTCATTGCCATATTATATGTCATTGTATAAATGTATCATAATTTGTCCACTCTAATGTTGAAGGACAGTTGGATTGTTTCTAGTTTGAGTCTCTTGAAAATAATGCAGCTTTGGACTTTAGGCATCGTCAAGATGAAGTAAGCCCTCAAAAGCCTGTCTCCCACTTAAGACAAAATTTTGGACAAAATGCAAAAGGCAACTACCTGAGGGCACTCAAAAATATACAAAAGCAGATAGATTGGGAGGGGAGTCAAACCTTGAGAAGAGACCCATACAAGGGTGCGTTTCCCATTTTCCCCTTTTTTCTCTCTTGGGCCCAGGCCAGGAAGGGGGTACTCAGTAGAGCTGTCATGGCGGCTCCTCTGACAGGTCATAAACCAGAGGAAACTGAGGAAAAACCTGTGAAAGAAAAATTCCAAAAGAAAAAAATGAGCTCCTGGAAGCTAGAGCATGTAGAGAAGGTTTTTCTTTTCTCTTTCCGCTCATGGCATGTCACTGGTAAGTCCCCCTGGAGAAGCCCCAGTAACAAGCAGTGCCAACGGTTAAAATTGATAGAAACTCATCTTTCTGGACAGAGGAAATGGGAAAAGAACACCCACAGTCTGAAGAATGAGGATAATCCTCATTTTTCTTCATTTACTCTCTTTGTCCAGAATGTGGCCTGAGCTGTGGAAACTGTGCAGTAAGAGTGATGGAACTGAAATTCCAAGAGAAGCTCTGTCTATCTGGTCAAAGGACAGAGCAGAGGGGCCCTGTGGGCAAGGGCGAAACCATAGAGAAGAGAGCTAGGGAAGGGACTCCTCTTACGCTGTTGTGATTGGCACGAGCTCCATGCTTAGCCTTGAGCTACACACGCTCAGACCCCAAGCAGCACAGCAAAGTCTTTGGGAACTGAACTACAGTTTGAAGCACAGGATATGACACAGACTAACGACTCATAGTTCACGTGTGAGATCCATCCGATACAGATAGCATAACAGCCTTTGTAAATTGAACTGACACTGGAATCACAGCTTCCAGAAGTTGTATCAGAATTTGCTATTTGGGTTGATTGCTAAAAATCAACATTGCTCCAAATATTTTAGCAGGACCTAGCGTCTATAATATTAAAAATGCCCGGCTTATACTCTAAAGTTACTCAACATATAAAGCACCAGAAAAGTGTGATCAATTCTCAGGAAAGACAACAAATGTCAACACAAAATGATCCAGATATTAGAACTCAGACTCTAAGCAGCTGTTATAACATGAGATAAAGGAAAACACTTGCGATGAATGGAACTGAGGAAGTTCTCAAGAGAGTAGTATTTTTTTTTAAAGAACCAAATGGAAAGTTTAGAACTGAAAAAATACCCGAAACTTTTAAAATTTGTTAGATGGGTTCAATAACGGGCTGAGGACGACAGAAGGGTCAGTGATATTGAGAGAAATCAGTGGAATTTATCTAATTGAGAACAGTAACAAAGAACCAAAAAAAAAAAAAAAAAAAAAAGACCTGAGCCCCAGAAACCTGAAAACCAACATCAAAAGGTCTAACATTTGTGTCATTGGAGTCCAGTAGTAAACTGGTTCTCGAAAAAAAGAAATAAGTCTCCAATGTCCAGGTGTAAATATCCCCATCATGGCCATTTTCAAGCTGTCAACATGGTACCACTGAACATGGAGTTGGGAAGAGATGTGCAGAATCAACAAGCTGGTTCCAGCACACCAATGTTGCTCCCAGAAAAAAAACGGAGAAAGAAATAGACACAGAAAACTTATTTGAAGACATAATGGTTAAAATCCCCAAATTTGATAGGCATAAATTTACAGATTCAAGAATCTCAGTGAGCCGTACCGATCTGTGTTGATAACTGGATAAACTCAAAGAAAACCACACCCAGACACATCACAATTAAACTTCAACTCAGGGGTGCCTGGCTGGCTTGGTCAGTGGAGTGTGCCACTCTTGATCTCAGGGTTGTAAGTTCAAGCCCCACGCTGAGTGTAGAGATTACCTAAAAATAAAATCTTTTTAAAAATAAACTGTTTAACTCAAGGAAAACAGGATAAACTCACATACCCAGTCACATCATAATTAAACTGCTGAAAACCAGCGATTAAATAAATATTGAAAGCATCGAGATAAAACACAATATATGTAGTGGAACCAGAATTCAATTGATCAGATTTCTGATCAGAAACCCTGGAGGCAAGAAGATAGTGAACAGTATCTGTAAAGAGCTGGGAAAAAAAAGAATTATCAACTCAATTTTCCATCTACTGAAAATTTCCTTAAAGAATCAAGGTAAAAAAAAAAAAAAAAAAAAAAAAAAAAAAAAGAATCAAGGTAAAATAAAGACATTTTCAGATAATGGAAAACGAAGAATTTTTTGTGTACAGGCTTAAAGGAAATGATGCCATGAAAAGATGATCAGCATCACTCATCATCAGGGAAATACAAATCAAAACCCCAATGAGATACCACCTCGCACCTGTCAAATGGCTTAAATTAACAACACAAGAAAGAACAGGTGTTGGCGAGGATGCAGAGAAAGGGGAACCCTCTTGCACCGCTGGTGGGAATGCAAACTGGTGCAGCCGCTCTGGAAAACAGTATGGAGGTTCCTCAAAAAGTTAAAAATAGAACTACCCTATGATCCAGCAATTGCGCTATTAGGTATTTATCCAAAGAATACAAAAATAGAGATTCGAAGGGGCACATGCACCCCAATGTTTATAGCAGCACTATCAACAATAGCCAAACTATGGAGAGAGACCAAACGTCCATTGACTGATGAATGGATAAAGAAGATGTGGTGTGTGTGTGTGTGTGTGTGTGTGTCTGTGTGTCTGTGTGTGTCTGTGTGTAATGGGATGTTACTCTGCCAACAAAAAGAATAAAATCTTGCCATTTGCAACAACACGGATGGAGCTAGAATGTATTATGTTAAGCAAAATAAGTCAATCAGAGAAAGACAAACATCATATGATTTCAGTAATATGTGGAATTTAGAAACAAAACAGATGAACATATGGGAGGGAGGAAAAAGAGAAGAGAGGGAAACAAACCACAAGAGACTCTTAATGATAGAGAACAGAGGTGGGTGGGGGTGGGCTAAATGAGTCTTGGGCATTAAGGAGGGCACATGTGATGAGCACTGGGTGTTGTAAGTGATGAATCACTGAATTCTACTCCTGAAACCAAAATTGCACTGTATGTTAACTACCTAGAATTTAAATAAAAAGTAAAATAATAACTAAGTAAATAAATAAATGATGCCAGAGTGAAACTTAGAACGGCGAGAATGAAGGAAAAACAACATAAATGTTAAATATATGGATATGGGTACATAGAAAAGACAATTTTTCTAAGTTCCTTAAAATATTATGACTTAAAAGCAAAAACTATAACATTGTCAAGAGAAACTTTCAGTGCATTTAGGAACAATACATATGACAATTATAAGAAGAATAAGGGGATATATATATATATATATATATATATATATATATAGTGGTGAGGCTTCTATATTTTACTTGTAATAGTAAAATATTAACTCTAAATAGGCAACAAGTTTAGGTATTTAGATTGTAATTCCTAGCATGTGTATATTGCAACTGCAATTGAAAGAAAGAATAGATAAGTTGTAATAGTAAATATATTCAAAGAATCCAAAAGAAGGCAGAAGAGAAGAACAAAAACAGAGGACAAACAGAACACAAATATTAAAATAGTAGATCTAAATCCAGCCGTACCAATAATTTCATGAAATGTAAATGGCCTAAACACACCAAATTAAAAGAGACAGGTTGCATTTAAAAAGACAGTATCCGCTGGGGCGCCTGGGTGGCTCAGTCAGTTGAGCGGCCGACTTCGGCTCAGGTCATGATCTCACGGTCCGTGGGTTCGAGCCCCGCGTCGGGCTCTGTGCTGACAGCTCAGAGCCTGGAGCCTGTTTCAGATTCTGTGTCTCCCTCTCTCTGACCCTCCCCCGTTCATGCTCTGTCTCTCTCTGTCTCAAAATAAACGTTATAAAAAAAAAAAAAAAAAGACAGTATCCGGGACGCCTGGGTGGCTCAGTTGGCAGGGTGTCCAACTTCAGCTCAGGTCATGATCTCACGGTTCGTGAGTTCGAGCCCCGCATCAGGCTCTGTGCTGACAGCCAGAGCCTGGAGCCTGCTTCTGATTCTATGTCTCCCTCTCTCTCTGACCCTCTCCCACATGCGCTCTGCCTCTGTCTTTCATAAATAAATAAATGTAAAAAAAAAAATTTAAAAAGATGTGTGCTCCTAATAACAGATCTGCAAATTCATGGAACAAAAACTGGTAGAGCTGAAAGGAGAAAGATAAATCCACAATCACAACTGATAGAACAAGTAGACAAAATTAGGATATGGAAGACTTGGACACTATCAATCAATTTGACTGAACTGACACTTAAAGAAAACTCAGCCCAATAACAGTATAAAATTCGTTTTAAGCACATATGGAATAGTCACCAAAACATTATATGCCAGCTCATAAAACAAAAAGAACAGATTTTATTTGCTGAATGAAAATTACAGCAGAAATCAACTATGGCAAGATAGATATCTGGAAAATACAACAATTTGGACATTTTAAAACATTTATTAGAGATTAGAAAATATTTTTAGTTGACTGAAGATGTAGGTACAAAACATTGAAATTTGAGGGAAACAGCTAAAGTAACTTCTAGAAGGAGGTTTATAGTATTAAGTGCTTATAAATTAGGGCGGAAAATGTGTTTGGCAGAATAAAGGCCCTCCAAGATGTCCACATCCTAATCCCTGGAACCCGTGAATATGTTTACGTGGCAAAAGAGAATTAAAGTTGCAGAAGGAATTCGGTTTGCTAATCATCTGAGATTATCCAGGTGTGTCCAATGATGTCACAAGGTCCTTACACGTGGAGGAGGAAAAGCAAAAGAGGGAGGAGCAGAGAGATCGCAGCCTGAGAAGGACTCATTCTAGCCTTGCTGGAGAAAGGTGGCCATGAGCCGTGGGAGGCAGGCCGTCTCCAGAAGCTAGAAAAGGCAAGGAAATGGCTTCTCCCTCGAGGCTCCAGAAGGAATAAAGCCCTGCCAATGCCTTCGTTTTAACCCGGTGAGAAAATTTCAGACTCTTGGCCTCCAGAACTGTGAAATAATACATTCATGGTATTTGAAGCCACTAAATTTGTGGCAGCTGGTTACAGCAGCAGTAGGACACGCGTAACAGAAAGTGATCTAAATCAGCGATCTAAGCTTCTGCCTTAAGAAACCAGAAAAAGGGGCGCCTGGGTGGCGCAGTCGGTTAAGCGTCCGACTTCAGCCAGGTCACGATCTCGCGGTCCGTGAGTTCGAGCCCCGCGTCGGGCTCTGGGCTGATGGCTCAGAGCCTGGAGCCTGTTTCTGATTCTGTGTCTGCCTCTCTCTCTGCCCCTCCCCCGTTCATGCTCTGTCTCTCTCTCTGTCCCAAAAATAAATAAACGTTGAAAAAAAAATTAAAAAAAAAAAAAAAAAAAAGAAACCAGAAAAAGAAGCAGAAGGAAAGAGCAGAGAGCAGAAATCAGTGAAACTGAAAACAAAAATAATGGAGAAAACCAGGGAGGCCAAAATAATGCTGCTATGAACTTTCTGGTATACATGCATGCATTTCTGCTAGGTATACACATAAAAGTGAAACTGCTGGGGAAAATGATGTGTGCACTGACCTCTTTTCCAGAGTCGTTGTATCAGTCTACATTCCTGCTGCAGTGTATGAATATTGCTTCACATCCTTGCCAATGTTTGCTATTGACAGTTCTGTTTATTTTAGACCTTCTGAGTTGTGGTGCCTTTGTGAGTTTAATTTTCATTTCCTAGATAACTATTTATTTATTTATTTATTTATTTATTTATTTATTTATTTTTAGAGAGAGAGCACGTGAGCTGGGGAGAGGGACAGGGGGAGAGAGAGAGAGAGAGAGAAAGAATCTTAGGCAGGCTCTGCGCTCGGTGTGGAGCCCAACTCAGAGCTCAATCCCACGACCCTAGGATCGTGACCTGAGCTGAAATGACGAGTCGGATGTTCGGCCGACTGAGCCACCCAGGTACCCCTCCTTGATAACTTATAATGGTTGAGTACATTTTCATATCTTTTTAACAATTTGGATATTCTCTTGTTGAAGTCTGTTCAAATAGCTTGCCTGATTTTCTGTTGTCTCCTCCTCCTAATAATGTGTAGTTCTATGTGTATCCTGGATAAATAAGCATATATAGTTTTCAGTAGTTTCGCATGATTCTTATCTTGTTAATGAGTTTTAATCAGTTTCACCAGGAGTTTCTCAACTCTATCCTTGCAGCTATTAATTCAATGTGTCCCAGGGCCCAGTCCTTGGCCTACTTGTCTACACTCACTCAGTGATTCATGGCTTAGAATTCGTCTATTACACGTCTGGAATTCAGACCCATTTTCCCATATGCAACTGCTGAATCAGCATCTTTACTTGGCCATCCATGGACCTCCCAGGGTATACGTGTGCAAAACCCAACTTCCAAATCTGCAAACCTGTTCCATCTTTCTTGGCTGATGGCAACAGGCTGAAAACTTTGGAGTCACTCTTGATGACTCTCTCTCCTATCTCTCCTTCCCTCCCTCCATCACTGTTTCTGCCTCTCTCTCTCTCTCTCTCTCTCTCTCTCTCACACACACACACACGTATAAGTTTCACAGGAACAGAGATCTTTGATTTGTCATTATGTCGCAAGTGCCTAGAATAGTACCTGACACATTGTAGGCACTCAAATATTGAATGAAAGCATTACTGATGAGAGTCTTTAGAGAGCAATTTTTAACACTTAGCAAAATTTAATGGACTTTAGATTCATTAACCCCACTTCTAAGAATTATCTTACAGATATACCTGCACATTTGTTTGTGTAAATGTGAATATAAGGATATTTATTACACTATTATTTAGTGGGTTTTTTCAAGTCCCTCAAATCTTTATTTTATTTTTTTTATTCACGTATAATTAACATACAGTGTTATATTAGTTTCAGGTGTAAAATATAATGATTCAACAATTCTCTACATTTCTCAGTGTCCATCGTGATAAGCATACTTTTAATCCTCTATTTCACCCATCCCCCCACCCACATCGCTTCTGGCAACCACCAGTTTGTTCTCTGTATTTAAGTCTTTTTTTTGTCTCTTTCTTTCTTTCTTTCTTTCTTTCTTTCTTTCTTTCTTTCTTTCTTTCTTTCCTTCTTTCTTTCTTTTGTTTCTTAATTCCACATGAGTGAAATCATATGATATTTGTCTTTCTCTGACTGACTTACTCACTTAGCATTATCCCCTTTAGAACCATCCACATTATTGCACCTGGCGAGCTTTTATTCTTGTTTATGGCCAAGTAATATTCCATAGTGTATATATAGCACATCTTTATCCATTCATCGGTTGGCTCCGGTTGTTTCCATATCCTGGTTATTATAAATAATGCTGCAATAAATATAGGGATGCATATATCTTTCAAATTAGTATTTTTATTTTCTTTGGGTCAATACCAGCATGGAATTACTGGACCATGCAGTAATTCTATTTTTAATTTTTTGAGGAGACTCCACACTGTTTTCCACAGTGGCTACACCAGTTTGCATTCCACCAACAGTGCAGGAGGGCTCCTTTTCCTCCACATCCTTGACAACACTTGTTATTTCGTGTTTTTTATTGAAGCCAGTCTGGCAGGTATAAAGTGATATCTCCTTGTGGTTTGAATTTGCATTTCCCTGCTGATTGGTGATGTTGAGTATCTGTTGGCCATCTGTATCTTCTCTTTGGAAAAAAATCTGTTCAGGTCCCCTGCCCAAATTTTAATTGGATTATTTGGGGGTTTTTGGTGTTGAGTTGTATGAGTTCTTTATATATTTTGGGATATTAACAACTCATCAGATATATCATTTGCAAATATCTTCTCCCATTCAGTAGGTTGCCTTTTGGTTTTGTTAATGGTTTCCTTCACTGTGCAGAACCTTTTAATTTCGGTGTAATCCCAATAGTTTCATTTTGCTTTTGTTTCTCTTGCCGGAAGAGACATATCAAGAAAAATATTTCTATGGCTGATGTCAAATAAATTACTGCCTATGTTCTCTTCTAAGAATGTTATGGTTTCAGGTCTCACATTTAGTTAATGCATTTTGAGTTTATTTTTATGTCTTGTGTAAGAAAGTGATCCAGCTCTATTATTTTGCATGTAGCTGTCCAGTTTTCCCAACACCAATTGTTGAAGAGACTGTCTTTTTACTATTGTATGTTCTTCCTCTATTTTCATAGATTAATATGGGTTTTATTTCTGGACTGTGTTCTGTCCTACTGATCCATGTGTCTGTTTTTGTGTGGGTACCATACAGTTTTGATTAACATAGCGTTGTCGTATATCTTGAAATCTGGGGTTGTGATACCTCCAGCTTTGTTCTTTTTCAAGATTGTTTTGGCTATTCATGGTCTTTTATGGTTCTATAGAAATTTTAAGATTATTCTAGTTCTGTGAAAAATGCTTAGTATTTTGATAGGGATTGCATTAAATGTATGAACATTTTAGCAATATTAATTCTCCCTTTCCGTGAACATGGAATATTTTTCCATTTGTTTGGTCATCTTCAATTTCTTTCATCAATGTTTTATAGTTTTTAGAGCACAGATATTCCATCTCCTTGGCTAAGTTTATTCCTACATATTTTATTATTTTAGGTGCATTTGTAAATGGGATTGTTTTCTTAATTTCTCTTTCTGCTCTTTCATTATTAGTGTATAGAAATGCAATGGATTTCTATATATTAATTTTGGATCGTGTGACATTATTGAATTCATTTACCAGTTTTAGTAGTTCTTTGGTGGAGTCTTTAGGGTTTTCTATATATAGTATCATGTCATCTGTAAATGGTGAAAATTTTGCTTCTTCCTTACCAATGTGGATGCTTTTCATTTCTTTTTCGTATCTGATTGCTGTGGCTAGGACTTCTAGTACTATGTTGATTAAAAGTAGTGAGAGTGGACATCCTTGTCTTGTTTCTGGTCTTAGAGAAAAAGCTCTCCATTTTTTTTTCCATTGAGCATGATTTGAGCTGTGATTTTTCATATATGGCCTTTATTATGTTGAGCCAAGTTCCCTCTAAACATATTCTGTTGAGAGTTCTTATCATGAATTGATATTAAACTCTGTTAATTGCTTTTTCTGTATCTATTGAGATTATCATATGGTTTTTATCCTTTTTCTTATTCATGTGATGTAGCACATTGATTTGTGGGTATTGAACCACACTTGCATCCCTGGAATAAATCCCACTTGACCATGGTGAATGCTTTTTTTTTTAATGTACTAGATTCTGTCTGCTAATATTTCATTGAGGATTTTTACATCTATATTCATCAGAGATAGTTTGCTTTTTTGGTAGTGTCTTAATCTGGTTTTGGTATCAGGGTAATACCGGCCTCATAGAATGAATTTGGAAATTTCCTTCCTCTTCTATTTTTTTGATTAGTTTGAGGAGAATGGGTATTAACTCTTCTTTAAATTTTTGGTAGAATTCACTTGTGAAGCCATCTGGTCCTGGACTTCTGTTTGGGAGTTTTTTTGATTACTGATTTGATTTCATTGCTAGTAATAAGTCTGTTCAAATTTTCTATTTCTTCTTGATTCGTTTTTGGAAAGTTATGTGCTTCTAGGAATTTATCCATTTCTTCTAGGTTGTCCAAGTTGTTGGCATATAATTTTTAATATTATCTTGTAATCCTTTGTATTTCTGTGGTATCAGTTGTTATTTCTCCTCCTTCATTTCTGATTTTATGTATTTGAGTCCTTTCTCTTCTTTTTTTTTTTAAGTGTGGTTAAAAGTTTATCAATTTTGTTTATCTTTTCAAAGAACCAGTTCCTGGTTACATGATCTGTTCTATTGTTTTTTAGTCTCCATTTCATTTCTTTCTGCTCTAATCCTTATTATTTCCTTCTGTCTAATGGCTTTTGGCTTTTTCTTCTTTTTCTAGCTCCTATAAGAGTGAGGTTAAATTGTTTATTTGAGATTTTTTCTTGCTTCTTGGTAGGGTTGTATTACTGTAATATTCCATCTTAGAACAGCTTCTGTTGTATGCCAAAGATTTTGCAAATTTTTTTATTGTTTATTTATTTTTGAGAGGCAGAGTGCGAGTGGGGGAGAGGCAGAAAGAAAGGGAAGCACAGAATCTGAAGAAGGCTCCAGGCTCCGAACTCTCAGCACAGAGCCCGACATGGGACTTGAACTCAAAAACTGTGAGATCATGACCTGAGCCAAAGTCAAATGCTTAACTGACTCAGCCACTCAGGCAGCCCTATATGCCAAAGATTTGGTTTTTTTTTTTTAATTTTTTTAACATTTATTTATTTTTGAGAGAAAGAGAGAGACAGAGCATAAGCAGGGGAGGGGCGGAGAGAGAGGGAGACACAGAATCCAAAGCAGACTCCAGGCTCTGAGCTGTCAGCACAGAGCCCCATGAGGGGCTCAAACCCACGAACCGTGAGATCATGACCTGAGCCAAGTCAGACACTCAACTGACTGAGCCACCCAGGGGCCCTAGTCCATTTACATTTCTAAGTAATTATTTATAGGTATGTACTTATTGGCATTTTGTTACTTATTTTCCAGTTGATTTTGTAATTCTTTTCTGTTCCTTTCTTTTTTTGCTCTCTTCCCTTGTGGTTTTACTGCTTTCTTTCGTGATATGCTTAGATTCCTTTCTCTTTATTTTTTTGCACATCTATTATAAGTTTTTGATTTGTGGTTACCATTAGGCTCATATATAAAATCTGATGCATATAGCAGTCTATATTAAGTTAATGGTCCCTTAAGTTTGAACCCATTCTAAAAGCACTATATTTTTACCCCCCCATCTCACATCATAAGAATATGGTGTCATATTTAAAATTCTTTTATTTTGTGAATCCTGGACTAATTTTTATAGATATAATTGATTTTACTTCTTTTGTGCTTTTACCTCCATATTGATTTTCTTTTTAAAATTTATTTTTTTTTAACATTTATTTATTTTTGAGACAGAGAGAGACAGAGCATGAACGGGGGAGGGGCAGAGAGAGAGGGAGACACAGAATCGGAAACAGGCTCCAGGCTCTAAGCAGTCAGCACAGAGCCCGATGCGGGGCTCGAACCCACGGACAGTGAGATCGTGTCCTGAGCCGAAGTCAGACGTTTAACCGACTGAGCCACCCAGGCGCCCCTCCATATTGATTTTCTAAGTGATTAATTGACTACTTTTATTATGTTTGTATTTACCTGCAAAAAATTTCTTCATCGTTTTCTTACTCCTAATTATGGCCTTTTCTTTCCACTCAGAGAATTCCCTTTAATGTTTCTTGTAAGTAGGTGGTGATGAACTTTTTAAACTTTTGTTTGGGAAACGTATCTTGTCTTATCATATCTTACCTCTGCACCCTTTTCTTCCTCTTCTCCTTCTGAGGTCCCTATGATGTGAATGCTATTGCTTTTGGTGAGGTTGCTGAGTTCCCTTAATCTATTATGATTTTTTTTTATTATTCTTTTTTCTTTTTGCTCTTCAGCTTGGCTGTTCTCCATTACTCTATCTTCCAGTTTGCTGATCCATTTTCCTGCCTCCTCTAGACTACTACTGATTCCATCTGGTGTATTTTTTTTTTTGTGATGTTTATTTATTTTCGAGAGAGAATGCACATAAGTGGGGCAGGGGCAGAGAGAGAGAGGGAGACACAGAATCTGAAGCAGGCTCCAGGCTCTGAGCTGTCAGCACAGCGAACCCAGGGCTCGAACCCACGAATGGTGAGATCATGACCTGAGCCGAAGTCAGAGCTTAAACAACCGAACCACCAAGACGCCCCCATCTAGTGTATTTTTAATTTCAATTAACAAGTTTGTTTTCTCTGATTGGTTCCTTTTTATATTTTCTATCTCTTTGTTGAAGATCTCACTGAGATCCTTCACTCTTTATGTCCAATAAGTATCTTTATGGTCATAACTTAAAAAAAAATTTTTTTTATGTTTGTTTATTTCTGAGACAGAGAGAGACAGAGCATGAGTGGGGGAGGGGCAGAGAGAGAGGGAGACACAGAATCAGAAGCAGGCTCCAGGCTCTGAGCTGTCAGCACAGAGCCTGACACGGGCCTCGAACTCTCAAACTGTGAGATCATGACCTGAGCCAAAGTCGGTTGCTCAACCGACTGAGCCACCCAGGTGCCCCCTTAAAGAAATTTTTTTTAAGTTTTACTCATTTATTTTGAGAGAGACAGAGAGAGCACAAACAGGGGAGGTGCAGAAAGATAGGGAGAGAGAGAGAATCCCAAGCAGGCTCTGCCCTGGCAGTGCAGGGCCAGATGCAGGGCTCGAACCCACGAACCATGAGATCGTGACCTGAGCTGAAACCGAGAGCCGGATGGATGCTCCACCATCTGAGCCACCCAGGTGCCCCTTTATGAGGGTGACTGTAAATTTCCCATCAGTAATACTGCTTATTCTCATTTCATTTAGCTCTTTTGCTGTGATTTTGTCTCGGGCTTTCAGTTGGGACATAATCCTCTGTCTCCTCATTTTGTCTAATTCTCTGTGTGTGATTCTATACATTAGGGAATTCCGCTTTGTATCCCAATCTTGAAAGTAGTAGCCTGATGAGGAAGAGGCCCTGCGGTGCCCTGTAGCGCACTGTTCCCCATTCAACACACCCAAGCACTCCAGGGTTGTCTCCCGGGTCGTGTTTGCCCTACGGCTGTGGCTGAGCCTCATCTGTCTTCGGTCCGGTCAGCTGCAATGGGCCACTCTGCCTGCCCTGGGGAGGGTTTGAACCCCATCAGATTGAGGAACCAGTCTGGGGCTGCCGTGGGTTTGCAGTTGGGTGGTGTCAGCAGTCAGATCGGATGCCTTCCCCCAACCCATTTGTCCGGGATGCAGTGACCCTGAACTGCAGGGCTTTCTCCTTGTGCTGCCCCTGGGAGGTTTTTGTTGGCGGGCAGAGACAGCAGTCAGCTGAGTTGTCTGCCCCAGTCCAGCTGCCGGGGCTGCAGGCGCATTGACTGGCAGGGGCACTGCCTCTGCACTGCCCGTTATAAGGTGCAGCTGCTGAGACCCCAGTCAAACTGGTGTGTGGGGTTACCCTCCCCTCTCCCCAGGGAAAGAGTCACTTTGGGGTTTCCTGGTCCCTGCCAGGGCTGCTTACAGGGTAAAATGCAGCAGGAACCACTTTGAAGGGACTCCTGCTGAGTAGGAGGGGTTGGTTGGGGTGGAGCCATAGGAAAACGCAGCGGTGGGATGCATGCTGGTAACGGGGTAGGTGGAGTGGAGTGGTTCATGCACGTGTCCAGCTATCCGGGGCAGAGACGGGGGCAGAGAAACGGTACCTACCAGCTCTTTTGCTCTTAGAGAAGTCTCCGAAAGATCCCTGCCCCTCCAGCATGCGTTCTGAGATTAGCAAATCTTTTTCACGTAGACCCCAAGCGCTTTTCAAAACCCAGTGGAGTTGTTTATTATGTTCTTGACTTAAGGACCGGGGCTCGGTTTCCTATTGCCCTCCGGCTCTCCCAGAGCCAAGCCTGCTGACTTTTAAAGTACCTGGAGGTAAGGGGCACCTGGGTGGCTCTGTCGGTTAAGCATCTGACTCTTGATTTCAGCTCAGGTCATGAACTCATGGTCGCTAGATCAAGCCCCACATCAGGCTCCATGCTGAGTGTGGAGCCTGCTTGGGATTCTCTCTCTCCCTCTCTCTCTGCCCCTCCCCGCTTGTGCTCGCTCTCCCTCTCTCTCTCTCTCTCTCTCTCTCTCTCTCTGTCTCTCACTCACTCTCTCTCCTAAATAAATAAACACTAAAAAAAAAAATTACCTGGAGTTAAGCCCCATTGATTATTTTTTTAAAAACTCTCATAATTAAGCCCCACTGGTTTTCAAAGCCAAATGTTATGAGGACTCATCTTCCCGGTGCAATCCCCCCATGCCTGGGGTACCTCGTGGGGGCTGGCTTCTCTCCCTTCTCCATGCCCGTGGTCCCCCTGCCAGTTTGGTACCCAACCACATCTCTGCCCCTCCTACTGTTTTCAGTGTGACCTTCTCTCTATGACTAACTGTGGGAAGTCTGTTCTGCCAGTGTTGCTTGTGTTTTCTGGGTTGGTGGCACGGACGTGGCTATTATCTAGGTGCATCCATGCGATGAGGCAAGCCTAGGATCCTCCTGCCCTGCCATCCTCTAAACCGTGCCCTCCAAGGACATATATTATGGTATGACTTGCGGCAAAGGCTGAACTTAACATGGCCACCGGTAGGAAACTGGTTAAATTGTGATACGTTATCTGCCCACCTATGTAGCCACAGAGAAGATCAAGATACAGTAGTTTCGTAAGTAATGATGTAGAATGACACTTGACACGCTGTTAAAAGTCAAACCACGGCGCCAGACGATATCATATGTGGGATAAAAAAGGTTTGTGTGTGTGGTATTTGTTTGATTAGCAGCGACCACTTCTAGAGGAATACAAAAGAAACCGGTAACTAGCTGCTTGTCGAGAGGAGAACTGGGGACAGGCAGGGTTAACAGCGGGAAGAAGACGTCCTCTACCTGACAATTTTTGTTGTGCTGTTTGAATTCTTTTTTTTTTTTTTTAATTTTTTTTTTCAACGTTTATTTATTTTTGGGACAGAGAGAGACAGAGCATGAACGGGGGAGGGGCAGAGAGAGAGGGAGACACAGAATCGGAAACAGGCTCCAGGCTCCGAGCCATCAGCCCAGAGCCTGACGTGGGGCTCGAACTCACGGACCGCGAGATCGTGACCTGGCTGAAGTCGGACGCTTAACCGACTGCGCCACCCAGGTGCCCCAAGTACTGTTTGAATTCTTTATGATGTGCACATGATACACCCACCGGTTTTTTTTTTTTAAGTAAAAGACAAATTTAACTCTTCTCCTAACTATTCCCCCCAAACCTCTGTGACTTAGTTTGAAGCAAGTAGAATCTGGTCTGTGGGACATGTTCTTCTTTTTTATTTTTTTTTTTTTAGTCTTCTCATGTATGTCGTCTTCAGTTTATGTATTTGGGCCACAAAAAGCATTGTCATAAATCTTACTTTAATGTTATGCTTCATTATGGTTTTTTTTTTAATGCTCCTTCTGTCTCTGGTATAAAATTATCAAGAGCACTGCTCATTACGTTGTTCAGCGGCCCCCACAGAAGGGCCTATGTGAGCACTTTATTCTAGAATGCACTACCTGGAAAATCATTGTCTGTCTTGAACTGGGGCTCCATGTCTTAGATACAAGACCGATGTGCTTTGTCACATTTCCATTCTTGTCCCCGCTGCCAGAAAATTTGGACCTGTACATGCTGCTCAATCACAAAAACTGAATTTATTTCCTTATAGCCTGCCTTGATCTAAGAAAAAAAATTAAGGTGGTCTACACAAATACAAGACGTTTTTAATTAGACAGGAAAACATTATGAAGCTGAAGAGAATACAAGAACACTCGTGTGGCCTGTTTCCTTCCTCTTCCTTTCCAGAGCCCAGATTACATTTTTTTTTAAATTTTTTTTTCAACGTTTTTTATTTATTTTTGGGACAGAGAGAGACAGAGCATGAACGGGGGAGGGGCAGAGAGAGCGGGAGACACAGAATCGGAAACAGGCTCCAGGCTCCGAGCCATCAGCCCAGAGCCTGACGCGGGGCTCGAACTCACGGACCGCGAGATCGTGACCTGGCTGAAGTCGGACGCTTAACCTTCTGCGCCACCCAGGCGCCCCTACATTTTTATTCTATAATATAAATATTCTCTTAAAAAGAAGTAAAGTGAACATAAGTGAAGAATCCATATTTGCATTCTGCATCTCAGTATTAAGTTTTTTACCTATTTTCATTCTTCAGCAAGCAAGAAAAGCTTCTGCAGATTTAACTTACTTTGCACAGCCCCAGGTTGTGGACTGAGACAAAAAAATCAGTTCTGATAATATAGTTTTATAATCAAGTTATAAGTATTGGGGTTTTTTTTTCCAGTTTTACTGAGAAATAATTGGCCTACATCACCATATAAGTTTAAGGGATAGAACATGATGGTTTGATTTACATATATTGTGAAATGATGACCATGAGAGGTTCAACCAACATCAATCTCTTCATGTAGATACAATAAAAAGAAAGGAAAAAAGAAATAAAGGGGAAAAAAATTCTCCTTGTGGTGAGAACGGGATTTACTCTCTTCACAACTGTCCTATATATTACACAGCAGTGTTAGCTATAGTCATCATGTTGTGTTTGACATTTCTAGTGCTTATTTATAACTGGAAGTTTCTACCTTCTGGCCATCTTCCTCCAGTTTCCCCTCTCCCAGCCCTCCACCTCTGGTAACCGTGAGTCTAACCTCCTTTTCCATAAGTTTTGTTTTTGTTTGTCTGTTCGTTAGATTTCACATATACGTGAGATCCGACAGTGTTTGTGTTTTTCTGTCTACCTTACTTCACTCAGCATGATGCCTTCAAGGTCCATCCGTGTTGTCATGAAAGGTAGGATTCCCTCACATTTTATGGCTGAGAAATATTCCACAGTGTGTGCGTGTGTGTGTGTGTGTGTATACATATAAAATTATAACCTTTTGGGGCGCCTGGGTGGCGCAGTCGGTTAAGCGTCCGACTTCAGCCAGGTCACGATCTCGCGGTCCGTGAGTTCGAGCCCCGCGTCGGGCTCTGGGCTGATGGCTCAGAGCCTGGAGCCTGTTTCCGATTCTGTGTTTCTCTCTCTCTCTCTCTGCCCCTCCCCCGTTCATGCTCTGTCTCTCTCTGTCCCAAAAATAAATAAACGTTGAAAAAAAAAATTATAAACTTTTTTATTTTGAGTATAGTTGACACGCAGTATTCCATTAGTTTCAGGTGTACAACATAGTGATTTGACAAGTTTATACGTTATGCTATGTTCACCACGAGTGCAGCTGCCATCTGTCCCCATACAACACTATTATAATATCATTGACTATGTTCCTTATGCCGTCTTTTCTTCTTGTAAGTTATCTATTCCATAACTGGAAGCCTGTATCTCCCACTCCCCTTCATCCTCCCCCCCCCACACCCTCCCCTCTGGCAACCCCATCAGGTTTTCATTCTCTTTTACCACAACTTTTTTGTATCCTTTCATCTGCGGGTGGACACTTAGGATGTTTCCGTGTCTTGGCTGTTGTAAATAATGTTGCCATGAACGTGGGGGTGCACACATCTTTTCAAGTTAGTGTTTTCCTTTTCTTCAGATAAATACTCCGAAGTGGAATTTGCTGGGTCCATGGTAGTTCTATTTTTGATTTTTTGACGGTCTACACTGTTTTCCACAGTGGCTACACCAATTCACATTCCCGCCAACAGTGCACACGTGTTTCCTTTTCTTCACATCCTTGTCAACACTTAATATTTTTTGCCTTTTTGGTGATGGCTATTCTAACAGGTGTGAGCTGATATCTCACCACGGTTTTCATGTCCATTTCTCTGGTGATTAGTGATGTTGAACACATTTCATGTACCTGATGGCTTTCATATGTCTTCTTTGGGAAAATTTCTATTCAGGTCCTCTGCCCATTTGTAAATTGGATTTCTTGTTTGCCTCTTTGTTTGTTTGTTTGCTGTTGAGCTGTATGAGTTCTTTATATATTTTGGATATTAAGCCCTTATCAGATATATGATTTGAAAACATTTTCTTTCATTCTGTACGTTGCTTTTGGCCTTTTTGGTTTTTATTTCATTTTATTTTTATGGTTCTCTGTGTGGAACTTTTTAGTTTGATGTAGTCTCTCTTGTTTATTTTTGCTTTTGTTGCCTTTGCTTTTGGCATCAAATCCAAAAGGTCACTGCCAAGACCAATGTCAAGGAGGTTGATTCCTATGTTTCCTTCTAGAAGGTTTATGGTTTCACACCATGTTCAAATCTTTGACCCGTTTTGAGTTAATTTTTGTGTAATTTAAGGTGTAAGACAGTCGTCCAGTTTTATTCTTTTGCGTGTGGCTGTCAAGTTTTCCCAGTACCATTTATTGAAAAGCCTGTCTTTTCTCCATTAAGTATTCTTGGCTTCCTTGTCAAATATTATTTAACCATATATGCTTGGGTTTATTTATGCATTCTTGATTCTGTTCTATTGGTCTATTCGCCTGTTTTATGCCATTACCATACTGTTTTGATGACTGTGGTTTTGTAATATAGTTTAAAATCAGGTGGGATGGTGCCTCCAGGTTTGTTCTTCTTTCTCAGGATTTCTTTGGCTTTTGGGGACCTTTTGTGGTCCCACATAAGTTTTAAAAGTATTTTTCCTACTTCTGGGGGTGGGGAAGCCATTGGAATTTTGATAGGGATTGTATTGAATCTGTTGATGGCCTTTGGTAGTATTAATGTTTTAACAATAGTAATTCTTCCAATCCATGATCATGGGATAACTCTCTATATTTGTGTCTTCTTTTCCTTCTTTTATCAATGGCTTATAGTTTGCATAGTAGAGATCTTTCACCTCCTTAGTTAAGCTTATTCCTAATTATTTTATTATTTTTGATGCTATTGTAAATGGGATTGATTATTTGTCATTATTAGTGTATAGATATGCTACCGATTTTCGGATGTTAATTTTGCGTCCCTCATCTTCACTGAATCCATTTATTACTTCTAACAGCTTTGTGGTGGAGTTGTGAGGGTTTCTCTGTATAATATCATGTCATTTGCAATTTTTCCTTTCCAATTTGGACGCCTTTATTTCTTATCCTTGCCTAATTACTGCAGCTAGGACTTCCAATCTGTATTGAGAAAAAGTGGTGAGTGGGCCTCCCTCTCTTGTTTGTGACCTTAGAGGGAAAGCTTTTAGCTTTTCACCATAGAATATGCTGCTACCTAACGGCTTGTCATATATGGCCTTTATTATGTTGAGGTACGTGCCCTCTATGCACACTTTGTTGAGAGTTTTTAACAGCTGGTCAAAATTTCTCTTCTAAATCCAAGATGTTTCCACCACAATCTGAAGCACAACACATTTTCATTGAACTGTAGGGTTCCTTCCCATAAAACTTCAGAAAAAGATCTGTGAGTATCTATGGGAAGATAAAAGTCACTAACATCTGTGAGCTAGAAAGAATACAATTTTGAAATTTCTAAATCTCAGAGTCAGGAAACAATTATAAGAGAAATACCTCTTCAGGGGCACCTGGGTGGCGCAGTCGGTTAAGCGTCCGACTTCAGCCAGGTCACGATCTCACGGTCCGTGAGTTCGAGCCCCGCGTCGGGCTCTGGGCTGATGGCTCGGAGCCTGGAGCCTGTTTCCGATTCTGTGTCTCCCTCTCTCTCTGCCCCTCCCCCGTTCATGCTCTGTCTCTCTCTGTCCCAAAATAAATAAAAAACGTTGAAAACAAAATTAAAAAAAAAAAAAGAAATACCTCTTCATTCAACAAATTATTCAGCATCTTCTATGTGCCAGGACCTGTGCCATATGCAACATCCATAGAGTAAGGAGCTCTTACAATTATTAAGTTCACAACACAAGTTATTTGAACTTTTTCCAAACAGTCGAAATTCTACTATGTCACTAAGGAATTAATTGCGACTAAGCCTACCATGGTACCTAGCAGTGACTGCCAACGACACTCTACCTAAAGTGAGAGAAATAAGCCACTATTCAGACATGTTTTATGTAAGGGGATCACTTCTTAGGGTAACATCATCAACACTCAAACCATATCCTCAAGCCTTTACAACATATCTTCTCTGAAATTTGACTGACACGGCATCCTTGTTCGTAGAAATGTTAAGTGCCAACACCCTTTGAATAAGTTATCTCATTGTCAATTTGATCGACTCCCTAATTTTAAACGTAAGAATAAATAGTTTAACCAGAAATCAATAAGGCGTGTGTGAAGTCTCAGTAAAGTTAATAACATAGCGTGTTCACAAATCTATTTTAAATGTTTAGAACATTCGAACCCTTATAAAGCAGCAATTGTTATTATATTACAGGACTGGAAAACCACCTGGTAATGGAGTAGACAAGAGCAAATCATCAGAAGTGGAAGGGATAGACAGAATGCCGGGTTTTAATAGTTGTTTTCATTTGTTGAAGCGTTTGGGTCTTATATAATTCAGCTATTTAGGCCTCATGGTCCAAAAGAAAGCAAAGCAAAGTCTTTAAAGAGGGCAGGATGTGGGTAGCTGGGATGATCATACTATCAATGGCCACCGTGTTTTAAGCGCTTACCTTGTGTATGCTGGGCACGTACCCGCGTCATCTCATTTAATCTCAAAACCTTATGAGGTAGATACTATTATTTTTCCCACTTTCACTACAAGAAAACTTTAGCTTATGTAAGTCAAGCTACTTTCTTTTATAGTTGCAAGTTCCAAGCAGAGAATTGATGAAATAAGGTGGTAGTTGGCTTTGGGACAGTGGGTAGATGCTAAGATAGAATTGGAAACAAACCAACCAACCAACCAACCATTATGCTTAAGTCATTGATATTCCAACAGCGTTGATAAGGCAGTCATTGATGCATTTGTGAGACCTAAATATGTTACTGAAACACCCAGGATTTTGGGGGTGAAAACACTGTTATAATTCATTTATAACATTGAATGGTAGCAATTGTAAGTCTACTATCATTGAGATATTAATTGTCGATACACAAATTCACCACCTTGAGCATAAATATTGTATGACAGCAAGAGCCTCAGGGTGAAATCTAATGAACTAAGACAAGAAAATGGTAAATAGAGTGATGAAAAAAAATTTTTTTTTTACCCATGCAGGGAATCAGAGGGAAAAAAACAAGAGCTGTCAGATTAGCCTGGTCTGTTCAAATCTGGTACCGTAATTTTCCTTTGTTAGCTAATGTTCGGGAAGCTACGAGACAAAAGATCTAGAAAACTGGATCCCAAAGGTCAAATCCATGTACAAAAATTATAGATGATGGTCTTCAGCACTGTTGTGGAAAATGATACTAAGGGCATGGCAGAGTGGGTAGGAGCATCTGGGATCAGGCCTGAGCTGACTCCTTGTTCCACCACTTAGTAGCTGTGTGACCCTTAGTGGGTCACTTCATTAAATTTCAGAATCTCCCTCCACCCCTCAACAAAGGGGCTTGATCGTAAAATCTATACTCTGAACTCACTGTGCAGGTTAAAAGAGACAAAACATATAAAGAGTTTCACATATTTCCTGGGCTTCAGAGAACATTACCTATTATAGTTATTAATACTAAAAACAATAGTTAGGAGATATCACTTGGTCAGTATGTAATAAATTTGGCTTCATGTAACAGCAAACTTAATTTTCAGGAACATATATAAGTATGCAAGAAGTCCAAATTAGGTTATTGTAGTGTTGGTTCCATATTCAACAATAATTTCAGGGATCCTGGTTCTTTCTAACTTTATGCCCCTCCATCCTTAGGGTTGAATTTTGTCTTCATTCTTACTGCCTCATGGCTCTATATAATTGCTGCAGATCCAGCCATCACATTTTTACTCAAGGCAGGAATATGGGGAAAGGGGAAGTGCCAAGGTCATCCTCTCTTTTTCACTAAGAAAGCAATAGATTTCCCAAAGCCCACCAACTTCTGCTTGTGTCTCATTGGCCAAAACTGTGTCACAAAGCAACTCCTAGCTAAAGGAAGCTGGGAAAGTGAGGATTTAGTTGAGTACACTGCTTTCCCAAATAAACGAATTCTGTTACTGGAAAAAGAAGGAAAGTGGATGTTGGATTAGTAACTAACAGGGTTTGCCACAAATAAATGAATTTTGTAAACATTAGAAACTTTGCTAAGTTCCAAAAACTTTTTTAAATCTTAGTCATTTAAAAAAAATTTTTTTTAACGTTTATTTATTTTTGAGATAGACAGAGAGACAGAGCATGAATGGGGGAGGGTCAGAGAGAGGGAGACACAGGATCCAAAACAGGCTCCAGGCTCTGAGCTGTCAGCACAGAGCCCGACGCGGGGCTCGAACTCACAGACTGCGAGATCATGACCTGAGCCGAAGTTGGCTGCCCAACCGACTGAGCCACCCAGGCGCCCCAGATCTTGGTCATTTTTAATGAAAATATTTTTCTGATGCTTTCATAAACAGAAGTTGCTGATTTTTTTTTGGGGGGGGGGGGGACAGAGAGAGACAGAGCATGAACGGGGGAGGGGCAGAGAGAGAGGGAGACACAGAATCGGAAACAGGCTCCAGGCTCCGAGCCATCAGCCCAGAGCCTGACTCGGGGCTCGAACTCACGGACCGCGAGATCGTGACCTGGCTGAAGTCGGTCACTTAACCGACTGCGCCACCCAGGCGCCCCTAGAAGTTGCTGATTTTGATGTGAATGTTGCTTAATGATTTAAGCTCATCGATAAAGTCAATGCCATATTCTGTGTTCAGTGGATTTGTTTCTTCTCTTACTACCAGTTGTCAGTCTTATTGCCAGAAAGCCAACTTTGAAACCATGCTTACAAATGTGGTGCCTTGGGGTGCCTGGGTGGCGCAGTCGGTTAAGTGTCCGACTTCAGCTCAGGTCATGATCTCACGGTCCGTGAGTTCAAGCCCCACGTCGGGCTCTGTGCTGACAGCTCAGAGCCTGGAGCCTGTTTCAGATTCTGTGTCTCCCTCTCTCTGACCCTCCCCTGTTCATGCTCTGTCTCTCCCTGTCTCAAAAAAAAACAAAACAACAAAAAAAAAAAGTTAAAAAAAAAAAAAAAACAAATGTGGTGCCTCTTTTTCTGCTAACCCAAATCAAATAATCCAAATTACTAGAATTACATATGAGAATAGTCAGGAAGTTCTAAGTTCTTAACTGTATCATCTGTTTCTATATGGATGCCTACTTTCTGTTTATCTGTCTTTGGGAGAGTTATTTCACAGGCCTCTTTTGGCATGCCTCTCGATTTTTTCACTATGTTCAAATGTCAGAATATCCAGTAATTAGGGAGGGGCAGGAGGGAGAGGGAAAAAGTGCCGCCAAATACAGTGCTCATCAAGACTAGTGCAGTAGACAGACAACCAGTTAGGATAATAACGGACATATGCGTTGAATGTCTTACCTTTTAGATTCATACCATAGCCACGTGGCAACTCCACAGGCTTTGGATAGTAACACCTGCCATAGCCAAGGCCCTCTCTGTCTTCAAGGACATTTTGTTGTTGAGGTTGTTTGCCATTTTTGTTATTGACAGTGACTTCCCTTTCTTTTGATGATATTTAAACTATGATATTTATTATCCTTTCCACAATGAACTTTTTTTTAGGAAGAGGAGAGTTCTTACGTGAATACCTCCTTGGAAAGTCAAGATGCTATTTTCTATTCTGAACACTAGAGGGAAATCTTGTTTTCTCTTCGAGTGGTTTTAAATCCCAACTCGCCCTCAGCTAGCTCTGAATTCATTTACTTTGTTTTCAGTGTTAAGTGAATCAGTGTGAGATTTTTCATATTTATCAAAATAAAATGAGTGGACATGATGACTAAATGTAACGTGGGTGGGATCCTGGGGCAGAAAAAGGACATTAGGCCAAAACTAAGGAGATCTGAATAAAGCACGGATGTTAGTTAATAATAATGTATCAATATTGGTTTGTCAATTGTGACAAATATACCATAGTAAGGTAAGATATTGACAATAGGGAAACTGAGCAGAAGGCATGTGGGGATTCTGTACTTACTATCTCTGCAAGTTTTCTGTACGTCTAAACTGCCAATATAAAAATAAAATTATTTTGGGATGAGCACTGGGTGTTGTATGGAAACCAATTTGACAATAAACTTCATGTATTGAAAAATAAATTAATAAAAAAAAATAAAATTATTTTTATTTAAAAAATTCACTTAAAAAGTGAGTCCAGGGGTGCCTGGGTGGCTCAGCCGGTGAAGCATCCAACTCTTGATTTCAGCTCAGGTCATGATCTCACAGTTTGTGAGTTCAAGTCTCCCGTTGGCTCTGCGCTGACAGTGTGGAGGCTGCTTGGGATCCTCTCTCCCCCACCTCCTCTCTGCCCCTCCCCAGCTCACTCTCTCTCAAAATAAATAAGCTTAAAAAAAAAAAAAAAAAAAGCGAGTCCAGAACATAATTTCCATTCTTTTCCTTTTTGGAACCATGGAAAATAGTTTTAAAACAATAGATTTGCAGGCCAATTTGAATATTAGAGAGAAGACCTTTGCTAAATGAGCTTTAAGTATGTGAAGATATAACTAAATAGGATTGGACACATTCAAAATACTGAAACATGAAAAAACTATTGGTTACATGAGCTTCTCAAATTCCCAGCAAAGCACCCCTACCAGCGGAGATGAAGGAGGAGAGTCTCCCAAGTGTCAAGTGTCCGAGAAGGTCCTTGTGTTCTCTTGCTAACTCCCATACGTGGGCGCCCTTGAGGTCTATCCTCCCCAGCCCGGTGTTCCACCTCAAAGAAACACAACAGAAGTCCCCTAAAATTCCCTGAGGCGCTCTCAGAGAAGGTACGTGTTTCTATGTGGCACACCCCTCCACGAGAGTTCCCGAGACCTCTCTCATGCTCTCCAGGATTTTGCCTCTCATGTGCTCCCTCATTTCTCTTCTCTCCCTCACTGAGTTCAAACCCACGGTCCCTGGGCTGATGGCCCCCTTCCCTTCTCTGAACTTCTCCCTATTGGCTCCTCGAGGACTCATTTGCCCCTCCCTTCAGGTGGTTCCACTCCTTGCCTAGAGCCGTGGATTCTTTCCCTGTAGTGGGAAGGCCCGGGGCTCTGCGGTAGGCCTGAGGGTGTCCATCAACATTCTGGTTCTCCTCCACCTGGGCATGAGGTAGAATTGCGTGTCCCCGCCCGTGCCCTTGCTTCAGCCAAGGGAATATGCCAGCCTGTAAGAGCTGTCACTCCCCCCTTCTTCTCCCTCCTACCGGAAAACACCATCATTCCAGGCAACGGAGGCTCCCTCGGCTTGCACACTTAAGTGAGGACGATGCGGAGCCCCCAGCCAAAACTTGGGGTCATACAACACAAGAAAGAAAAGTATCTCTGTGGTTTTAAGCCGCTGAGATGTTAGGGTTTTTGAGCAACATAGTGTAGCTTGCCCTGACCGTCCACCATCCCTCCAAGCAAAAACGAACTATAATCTTCCCCATTTCACATGAGAAGGAGCTGGAGCACTGGCAGATTAGTATCACCTAGCTACAAAGGAGTAACCTGGGATTAAACCCCAGGAAGTTGGGCACCTGGGTGGCTCGGTCGGTTGACTGCCTTCGGCTCAGTTCATGATCTCACCATTTGTGAGTTGGAGCCCCACATCTGGCTGTCTGCTGTCAGCATGGAGCCCACTTCGGACCCTCTGCGTGCCCTCTGCACCTCCCCCACTCACGCTCCCTCAAAAATAAATAAACGTTAAAAAAAAAACCAACAAAACAGGAAGTATGGCTCCAGTGTCTGTGGCCTTATAACCACCCTTAGAGACGCCCAGGGATACAAGGAAACATCTATCTTCCTTTTCTTTCCCCTAAAGGGTGTCAGCTGCTGCTCCATCAGGCCCGGGGTGGGGGGGCGGGGAGGAGGTTTCTCCACCTGCTGCATAGCTGTTGTCCTTAGACTGGCCTGTGTTAGAGCCTTTTCCTAGATCTGCGGATTTTTTTTCTCTTGTCCTGCTGAAGCTTTCTAAGAGGCTCACAGAAAAGGGTCCACGGGAGGTTAACACTGGAGGGCTTGAATTTTTGAAAATACTTTATGCTTCCCTCATTAGGATGGTTAATTGTTTAAGTATTTTTTAAGTTTATTTATTTTGAGAGACAGAACAGAGAAGGGGCAGAGAGAGAGAGGGAGAGAGAGAATCCCAGGTGGCTGCCGCGCTGTCAGCGTGGAGCCCGATACGGGGCTCAAACTCACCAGGAGATCACGACCTGAGCTAAACCAAGAGTCAGACACTTAACTGACGGAGCCACCCAGGCAACCCTGGAATGATTAATTTTTATGTCAGCTTGGTTGGGCCACAGCGCCCAGATACGTGTCAAACATGATTCTGGATGTTCCTATGAGAGTGTCTTTGCGTGAGATTAGCATTCACATAGGTGGATGTTCTGTTGGTCTCAGCAGATGCTGGTGCTCTTGGCTGGGAATGCCCCAGGCACTAGCCTGGGCCTGCACTGCTGTGACCAACCCCCACAGACATTCCCCTGGCTGGTACCACTGCTGTGGCCAGACAGGCTCTTGTGGTGATGATCAGAAGACGCACATAAGTGAAAAGCCATTGGAGAACTTTGGAGAACAAATTTGTTACTCCCAAGTTCCAATCATCCGAAGGCCTAAATAGAACCGAAGACTCACCTCCCCAGAGCAAGAGGGAATTCGGCCAGCGTATGGCTTTGGGATTTGAACTTCAGCAGTGGCTCTTCCCAGGGTCTCCAGCCTGCCAGCCCACCCTGCAGATTTTGGACTCGCCAGAATCCATATTCAGATGAGCCAATTCCCTGACATAAATATCTTTCTCTATAGATACACATGCTATTCGTTCTGTTTCTCTGGAGAAGCTGACTGAAACATTCATATATAACTGATAGCGTGAAAGCTAGTTGAAAGATAATATTGAAAACAATAGATCCTTAGAACATTGAAGATATTTTTCAAATAGTTAGAGTTGGTACCGAAAGTCTTATATTCATCCTATTCCTGTTCCTTTGAATGTGGACTTTTTCACTTCTCTTTTTTTTAAAAAAAAAAAGGCATTTTTTTGGTCCCAAGTATTTTAATCTTTTATGCTTCTTTTTTTTGGGGGGGGGAGGGGGTGGGGGTTGGGCCTTAAAAATGTGTTGTTCTAGACCCCAGTGTGGGACTTTTCACACGGAGATTCATGTTCTTCAATTCTGGGAAAATTTCCTCTTTACCTATGAATATACTTCATTGGACCAGAAGCTTTGTAAAGGCAGGACCATATAAGTATCTTGTTCATTATTCATTTATGGTGCCTAGTGTAGTATAGTACTTAGAATCACACAGTTGTTTGAGCAAATGAATGAATACAGAAGTGAGTTTCAAACATGTAAATCTTGAGGTGTAAGTTGTACGTGGGAGCCTGGAATTCAAGAAAGACATCAAGGCATCATAAGTATAGACCAGGGAGTTAAGTGCATATATGTGGTAAGTGAAGCCCTCCCTGGTCATGAAATGAGCCCCTGGAAAGGTGTACAGAGAAAGAAAGTGGGCAGTAGATGCCTGTAAAGGAAATGATTCCTCTGAATAAGAAAAAAAAAAAAAAACACCTGTGTTTCCTGAATCTTCCAAGTACAAGTAAAACTTGAGAAAGATATTCCCTTATCCTACGGCTTTCTGTACCTCCTATCAGAATTCTGCAGATTCTTTGAGAAGCATGGTACCAGGGCACACTAATTATGGGGTCGGCCATCAAGATTCACCTCTGTGTATCGAATAAGCAGACAGAAGGAGACACACATGGGCAGGAAACAGAAGTGGGAGAGAAGAAAGCTGTTGACAGGTAAGAAAAGTTACCAGAAGAGAAAGGTAGGTGGACTCTTCTGACCCGTCAAGCCCTCAGTCTCTCCTCAGCTATTCAGACTCTTGTTCTCGGGCCCTCTGCTCCTGAAAACGTTACACACTGCCTCACACTCCCTCCATGTAGCCCCCAGTGCTCCACCCCTGCGGGAAGCAAATATTTCTTGCAGGCCTAGCTTCTGGGCCTTACCCACACCCTCGTCCCCACTCTCCACCGAGTCTAATTTCTTGTCTAAGAAGGCTCAATTTCTCCTGCTGTTAAACCTAGCTTGAACGGAAACCGATATCCTTTTTTTCTTTAAATGTTTGTTTGTTTGTTTTGTGAGAGAGAGTGCACACATGGGGTGGGGGGTGGGGGAGTAGGGGGAGGGGCAGAGAGAGAATCCCAAGCAGGCTCTGTGCTGTGGGCTCAATCTCACAGTGAAATCGGATGTGAGCCGAGATCGAGAGTTGGTCATGTAACCAAATGAGCCACCCAGGAATTCCTGAAACTAATATCCTTTTTTTTTTTACATTAAAAAAAAAATATATTTATTTAGAAAGAGAAAAGTACAAGTGGGGAAGGGGAAAAGAGAGAGAATCCCAAGCAGGCTGTGCACTGTTAGTGCAGAGCCCAATGCAGGGCTTGAACCCACCAAGTATGAGGTCATAACCTGAGCCAAAGTCGGATGCTTAACCCACTGAGCCACCCAGGTGACCCTGAAACCAATATCCTTAATTCTAACTGAAGTTAGCTAACTTCTCCAAACACTGGATGCCTAGGCCCCTTCATCTGCCTGTTTGGCCAACTAAACCACCTGCCTTGACCTTGAGTCCAAGGTCCTATCTCTACTTTTCCCCCTTTGGATTTCTCTGCAAGCCCCACACCACCTCAGAGTGCAGCTCTCAGGGACCCTCCGCCCTGTGTGGTATCTTTCTGGCAGAACATCCTTGCAGATTAGCTCATAACTGCATTTGTTTATTTTAATTTTAGAAGATGTATTGCCTGTTGGATAAGATGATGATGAAGTCCCCATCCAGCATGCAGGTCTGAGAATCTCCACCACCAGACTAGCTGACTAGAGCGTTAAGAGGAAGTAGAAAGATGGTGTGTGTGTGTTGGAACATTCTATACAGAGATTCAGCTTCTGTTAGTGATGAGCTAGATAATAAGGACCAACCTTTCCTCTAAAATGAAAAACGTTGAACGAAATATATTTAAAGTCACATTAAAAACAATAAAGGACTGATAGGGCACTGGGTGGCTCAGTCAGTTAAGCGTCCTACTCTTGATTTCATCTCAGGTCATGATCCCAGGGTCAAGCCCTGCATCGGGCTCTATGCTGTGTGTGGAGCCTGCTTGGGATTCTCTCTCCACTCCCTGTCTCTCTGCCTCTCCCCACCCCAAAGAAGTTTGGTAAAAACAATAAGGAAAAGGTAGTGGGACCTGCCATCTAAATTTGGGGGAAGGCTTGGGACACCTGGGTGGCTCAGTCGGTTAAGAGTCTGACTTCGGCTCAGGTCATGATCTCACGGTTTGTGAATTTGAGCCCCACGTTGGGCTCTGTGCTAACAGCTCAGAGCCTGGAGCCTGCTTTGGATTCTGTGTCTCCCTCCCTCCCTGCCCCTCCCCTGCTCACACTCTCTGTCTGTCTCTCTCTCAAAAATAAATAAACATTAAAAAAATTTTAATTTGAGGGGGAGGCTTGAACCTAGAAGTCAGGGGAAAGTATCTGAGCACCAAAACCACCTCGTGCTAAAAATGTTTGCTGATGCTGAACACTTAGTCTTGAGTTCTCCAGCCTCCTCACTAAACAGACAGACCCAAAGCCAAGAGCCCAGCCAAGAAGAGGAAACTTAGGGAATAACATTCCCTACATCATAGGGACCCCCAAAGGCTGCTATGAGGTTGTGATATGTTGCCAAGAGAACAGAGCAGGTAGAGAGTGTGATCTGGGTTGGGGAGAGGAGCTGGAGGGTGAAGCAATCACTAGTGGCCAGGGATTTAATCAACCACACCTATGAAAGCCTTCATTAGAAAGAAAGAAAGAAAGAAAGAAAGAAAGAAAGAAAGAAAGAAAGAAAGAAAGAAAGAAAGAAAGAAAGAAAAAGAGAAACAAAGAAAAAGAAAGATAGAGAAAGAAAGGAAAAGAAAGAAAGAAAAAGAAAGAAAGAAAAAGGAAGAAAGAAAGAAAGAAAGAAAGAAGAAAGAAAGAAAGAAAGAAAGAAAGAAAGAAAAAGAAAGAAAAAAGAAAGAAAAAAAAGAAAGAAAAAAGAAAGAAAAAGAAAGAAGGAAAGAAGGAAAGAAAGAAAGAAAGAGAAAGAGAAACAAAGAAAGAGAAAGGAAAAGAAAGAAAGAAAAAGAAAGAAAAAGGAAGAAAGAAAGGAAGAAGAAGAAAGAAAGAAAGAAAGAAAGAGAAACAAAGAAAGAAAGAAAAAAAAGAAAGAAAAAAGAAAGAAAAAGGAAGAAAGAAAAAAATAAAGAAAAAAGAAAAAAGAAAGAAAAAGAAAGAAGGAAAGAAGGAAAGAAAGAAAGAAAGAAAGAGAAAGAAACAAAGAAAGAAAGGAAAAGAAAGAAAAAAGAAAGAAAAAGAAAAAGGAAGAAAGAAAGGAAAAAGAAGAAAGAAAGAAAAAGAAAAAAGAAAGAAAAAAAAGAAAGAAAAAAAGAAAGAAAAAAGAAAGAAAAAAGAAAAAATAAAGAAAGAAAAAGAAAGAAGGAAAGAAAGAAAGAAAGAAAGAAGAAAGAGAAAGAAAGAAAAAGAAACAAAGAAAGAGAAAGAAAGAGAAAGAAAGAAAGAAAGAAAGAAGAAAGAAAGAGAAAGAAAAAAGAAAGAAAACAAAAGAAAGAAAGAAAGAAAGAAAGAAAGAAAGAAAGAAAAAGAGAGAAAGAAGGAAAGAAAGAAAGAAAAAAGAAAGAAAGAAAGAAAGAAAGAAAGAAAGAAAGAAGCAAAAGGATGGGATTTGGAGGGTTTCTGGGTTTGTGAACACAAGATTAGGGGAGGAAGGTTTCTCACCCTTTCCCTGTGTCTGGCCCTGTGCATCTTTTCATCTGGCTGTTGATTCATATCCCCTTTAAAAAATTTTTTTTAAATGTTTTTATTTATTTTTGAAGGAGAGAGACAGAGCATGAGTGGGGCGGTGGCGGGGTGGGGGGGGGAGGAACAGAGAGAGAGGGAGACACAGAATCCGAAGCAGGCTCCAGGCTCCGAGCTGTCAGCACACAGCCTGATACAGGGCTCGAACACACGAGCCGTGAGATCATGACCTGAGCTGAAGTCGGACGCTTAACCGACTGAGCCACCCAGGCGCCCCTATTCATATCCTCTTTTAAAAAAATGTTTATTTATTTATTTTTGAGAGACAGAGGGAGAGGGAGACAGAGAATCCCAAGTAGGCTCCACACCATCAGCCCAGAGCCCAACTCAGGGCTCGAACTCACGAACCATGAGATCATGACCTGAGCTGAAACCAAGAGTCAGACGCTCCACTGACTGAGCCACCCAGGAACCCCTCGTATCCTTTTTAATAAACCGGTAATCTAGTAAGTAAACTGGTTTCCTGAGTCTTGTATCTGCTTAGCGAATTAATCAAACCCAAAGAGGAAGTCGTGGGAACCTCTCATTTCAGCCAGCCAATCAGAAGAAGCACAGGTAACAACCTGGACATGGGACTGGCATCTAAAGTGGGATCAGTTTTGTGGAACTGAGTACTTAACCTGTGGATCTGATGCTATCTCTGAGTGGAGAGTGTCACAACTGAGTTGAATGGTAAGAATGCCCAGCTTGTGTACGATTGCTTGGTGCAAGGGGGTAGAGGGAACCCACACATTGTAACTGGAGGCAGAATATTAGCTACACAATAAAAGAAATGGTAAACAGGTACTAGACTCCCCCTACCTCCCTGTAGTAAGAGAACAGGAGGAAACAAGCAAGCAAAAACAGAAAGCTAAGAAGGGAAAAGTCTCTAAGACGTTATGGCCACAGATTTGTTTTTAAAAGTATTTGTACCCAGGGCGCCTAGGTGGTTCAGTCAGTTAAGCAACACACTCTTGGTTTTGGCTCAGGTCATGATCTCATAGTTCATGGGATTGAGCCCCCCATCAGGCTCATACTGACAGCACAGAGCCTGCATGGGATTCTCTCTCTCTCCCTCTCCCCCTCCCTCTCTCTCTCTCTCTCTCTATGCCCCACACATTCCCCCCCCCCACTGCCACATGCACGCTCCCTCTCTCAAAATAAGTAAAAATTTTTTTAAGAAAGAAAAAAAGTATTTGTCCACTAGAGAAGTATAGCCTGCGTGAACCAGAAAACCTCAAAGTAAGAGTGTTGACAACTGGTATGTCTTTGCACTTGGCAGAAATGAATGCAACAACTCTCTGAAACAGGACTCATTTATCCTGGGCTCCAGGGAACCACCAAACTTTTCCGAGGGGCAATAATCAGTAAACAAAAATACACAAGAAGTAAGACAACAAGAATAAAAACCAGTAGAAAAAAAAGAAAAAGCTAAAACAGACCTACCTAAATTTCAGATATTAGAATTATCAAGAGCGAAGTATATAAATGACAAGCCTGAAAATATCTGTAGAGCCATTAAAAGTAACAAAGCAGATTTGGAAAGAACAAAATAGAAATTCTAGAAATGAACACTATAGCAACCAAAATGAAACCTTGAAAGAAGAATCAGTGAGCTGAAAGACAGAACAAAAGAAATTACTCAGAATGTGTAACACAGAAGAGGATGGGACACACAGGAGACAGATAGGAGATAGGCAGAAAGACAAGCCGAGAAACTCTTGGAGTTGGAATCCCAGAAGGAGAGGAGAGAGAGAATGGAGTGGACCCAACGTCTGCAGAGATAACGGCAGAGCACTTTTGAGGAAAATATGCAAGACATTGATTCACAGATTCCAGAGGAATTTATGTTGCTTAGGCTTTTCACACCTAAACACATCGTAGTGAAACTTCGGAAAAACAAAGACAAAGGCAGAGTCTTAAAAGCAGCCAGAGGGGGAGAGGAAGAGTATATCTTCAAAGTAAGAGCAGCTAGACACACAACTGAGTTCTCGGCAGAAATTAGAGAAGCCAGAAGACATTGCTGTGATGTCTTAGGTGAACGGAAAGAAAACGTGCATCAGTCAGAGTTCAAGTGGAGAAGCAGAGCCAGGAAGAGATACATAGGAAGAGATTTGTTGCAAAATATCGGCTATGACATTTGGGAAGCTGACAAAGCAAGTCCAAAGCCAGGAGGGCAGACTGGGAGTCAAATGGGACAGGCCGGCACTGCAGTCCATAGGCAGGATTTCTATTTCATTCTGTGAAGTCTCAGCTCTGCTCTTCAAGGCCTTTCCGTTGTTGGATTACGCCACTCGGGTCATAGGATACTCTCCCTTACTGAAAGTCCACTGGTTAGGGAGGCTAAGCACCTCTACAAAACACCTTCACAGCAACCCCTAGATTAGTGTTTCATTCAATAACCGTGAACTAGACAGGTTGACATATCCAAAGAATATCACAACTGCCAACCTGGAATTTTATGCTCAGTGAAAATATCTTTTAAGAATGAGAGCTAGGTTCTTCAAAAAATTCAAAATAGAACTACCCTATGACCCAGCAATTGCACTGCTAGGTATTTATCCAAAGGACACAGGAGTGCTGATTTGAAGGGGTACATCCACGCATGCCAGTGTTTACAGCAGCACTATCAACAATAGCCAAAGTATGGAAAGAGCCCAAATGTCCATCAACTGGGATGGATAAAGAAGATGTGAGATATAGATATAGATAGATATAGATATAGATACACACACATATACAATGGAGTGTTACTCAAAGATCAAAAAGAATGAGATCTTGCCATTTGCAACAACGTGGATGGAACTAGAGTGTATTACACTAAGCGAAATAAGCCAGAGAAAGACAAATAGCAGAGGATTTCACCCATACGTGGAATTTAAGCAACAAAACAGACGAACATAGGGGAAGGGAAGCAAAAATAATATAAAAAACAGAGAGGGAGGCAAACCATAAGAGACTCTTAAATACAGAGAACAGACCGGGTTGCTGGCAGGGTGTTGGGTGAGGGGATGGGCTACCTGGGCAATGGGCATTGAGGACACTTGTTGGGATGAGCACTGGATGTTACATGGAAGTGATGAATCACTAAAATTCTATTCCTGAAATCACGATCATACTATATGTCAACTAACTTCGATTTAAATTAAAAAAAAGAAAAAAAAAAAAAAACGAATGAGAGCCAAACAGGGGCACCTGGCTGGTTCAGTCCGTAGAGCATGCAAGTGTTGATCTCAAGGTCGAGGTTTCCAGCCCCATGTTGCAGGTACAGTTTACTTTAAAAAACAAAACAAAACAAAACAAAAAAATGAGTACCGAAGATTATTTATTTGTGTTGCAATTATTTATTTCTTTACTTATTTATCTATAAATATATATTTATTTAAGTAATCTTTACACCTAATGTGGGGCTCTAACGCATGACCCAGAGATCAAGAACCACACACTCCCCCAACTGAGCCGGCCAGGCTTCCCAAAGATACTTTTAGATGAACAGAAACAGAGTTTATCACTAGCATTTCATCACTAACAGAATTTCTAAAGGATCTATTTCAGGCAAAAGGAAAAGCATCCCAGATGGAAGTTGTGAGTTACAGGAAGGAAACTGAAAAGCAAAATAACTAAACATAGTAACAAAAGATACAAAGTATCTACTTCTAAACTATGAGAATTGAATGATTTAGAAAAGTTCATTCAAAGGAAAGCGGGAAAATGGAAAAGGAAAAAAAAAAAAACCAGAATAGATGGGCATAGAGCCAGAGAAAATCAGGCACAAAATAAGATGACAGATTTAAACCCAAATATGTTAATAATCATATTATATGGAGATAGGAAAAGACAAAATACTCTAATAAAAAGGCAAAAGTAAATTTTTGACTGAGAAAAAAATAAGTGTGGCTTTTCCAAGAGACACGTCTAAAACATAAAGATATTTAAAGATTGAGAGTAAGGGGCAGCTCAGTCGGTTAAACGTCCGACTTCGGCTCAGGTCATGATCTCACGGTTCATGGGTTCGAGCCCCTTGTTGGGCTCTGTGCTGACAGTGTGGAGTCTGGAGCCTGCTTCAGATTTTGTGTGTGTGTCTCTCTCTCTGCTCTTCCACCCGCTCACACACACACACTCCCTCTCTCTCAAGAAGTAAATAAACATTGAAAAAAAATTTTAAAGATTGAGGATAAAAAGATAAAAAACCTGTATTAATCAGAAGAATGCTGGAGCAGCTCTATTAATATCAGACAAAAGCAATACTGGTCACTTCATGATGACAGAGAAACTCAAGTCGTCAGACAAATATGAAAATTTTAATTTTTAAGCACCTGAAAACATGGCCGCAAAATACATAAAGCAAACTTGGATACATTACGAGGAGAAATAGACAAATGGTCTATCACGGTGGCAAATTTTGATCGCACGTTCAAAGTTTGTGTGAAGTTTCAAAGAGGCCAATGGGCACTTATGTTTTTATGACTGAAAAATGATGAAGCCCTCTTAGTAACAGTGTTTAAGTGAGGAACAAAGATTATATTTCATGAAAGAAATAAGTTATGAGCAAAATAAATGATGATTTAAAAAAGAAAACTTTAGAGCTTCTCACACAGAGAATTTGCCCTGCATTATTAGAAATAAAAACAGCCACAAAAGATAACAAAGCACCAAGAATACAGAAATACGGTGACCTTACGAGCCTCTCGAATGTGTTTTGCCTGGATGCGTTTTGAAGAAAGATGAGGAAGGACGCATAGTATCCAACAGTGGCAAGAGGAAACTAGCAGCGATGATCTGGCTAACAATGGACTTTATGCTGGACAAAGTCCTGGGAGCAAATGCACCCTACACTTAAAATTAGGAGCCCTGGGACTTGGGTTCAAGTCTTCAGCTTCTTACCCCCCAACCCCACTTATTAGCTTTAATTAGACGTGGGACCTTGGGAAAGGCTGAAGTTTTCTGACAGCCCATTTCAACGCACTTTGTAAGGATACTGCGTGCTCTATCTGCTCACAAATTTATTGTGATGTCACATGAAATCATTGACATGGCAATGACTCTGTATAAATAACACAATGGACCACAAACATGTCTCAAGTCCAAATTAACAAATGGATGCAGAAAATAAAACATCGGAGGTTATTCTCAATGGTATTTTGAAACACAAGGATATATATAACGTAGATTTGTAAGTTCCCCGGAAACAGACAAAATAGTGCCCCGGGGAAAGGTTTGCATTCCGTGTGCGCATATCCCTCTACTTACCCTCTACTCCCATTTCGTACCTGAGAGTTCATGGATTCCAGAATGTCAGGCTGAAGAGTTGGAAGAAGGTGAATGAGAAGCCCCGTATGATGGCAAGAGGGGAGAGACCACTTTGCCATCTTCTCTTGCTATCTCTTTGGGAAAGGGTAGGATATGGAGAATATTCCCTGACGTCTTGGAGGAGAGGGTAAACTGTGTCCCACAGAAGCCTAGGGAACATGGCCTGAAACCAGCATGGCAGAGAGAGACAAGCATCATAAATTCTTCTGACTTCCCTGCAGGGTTCTGTACCTTTTAGGTTCAGGGGTACAAAAGCCACTCCTTGCAACCAACCATGACCGTGAATAAAACTTTTATACACCACTTATTGTCTTGCAGAGAGTCCCAGGACACTTCTCAAGAATTCTACACTTTCTCTTTGTCCCTGTGGCAGAAGTAGAGAGGGCTCCAAAAAGCAGGCTCATGAACTCAAGGAGGAAACAGTATTATGTGTGGCCAGAAGAGACTTCCCAGCAAAAACAAAAAACAAAAAACAAAAAACAAAAAAACCCCAACTCTCTCCAAATAGAGAAATTGCATCATTGCAGGGATTGTAAAAGAGACCACAAAGCCAATCCCCTCGGCAGTGCCCAAGAGCTATGGAAGTTTGAACTGTGGAGGAAAGAGAATTAATAAATCTTTAATCCCTGGTCATTTATGTTGCTAGTAGGTAGGCAGTGGTCCTGAAGGTGATCCAATTAACTTTATCAAATAAAACAAAAGATGACAGTGAGTCCCTAATGGGACCCGAAAAAAACAACCGTGCCTAGTATAGGTCAAGCCCCATGAAATTGCTGATATTTGACGATTACCTGCAAAAAAGAGTAGTGACATATAGTTCAACTTACTACAAAAGCAGAAAGGAATGTTCATAATTTTTTAAAAGATTTTTTTTTTAATTTCTAAGTAATCTCTGCGCCCAACATGGGACTCAAACCCACAACCCCGAGATCAAGCGTCACACTCTCCACCAACTGAGCCAGCCAGGCGGCTCTGTCCATAAATATTTCTAAGGGATGGTCCTAGGTACTAGTATTTTGAGTAGGAAAGACAAGAGTCACTTGGAAGGGAGGGAGCTTCCCGTGGAGAAAAATCCCACATACAAAATGGCATCTTACTTACCTAACCCTAATAGCAATATATTTTTAATTAGACAATTCATAAACAACTTCCCTGAGTTTAGAGTATGTAACTAACATGGAGACATGATAACAGAAATAACAAACCAGAGTAATGTTTCCTTTTCAAGAATAGTCATAAGGAGATCATTTCCGAAGTCAAATGAAATTATTTATCCTTTTCTCAATTTGTTCCATGTGACAAAAGAAGCTAGATGCCCCCTGAACCCATTCATTCATCTTGGACACACAGCCCAAGCCCCTTCCCCAGCCTTCTTGCATCTATTTTGTAGAACCACGTGGCTCTGTGGTGGGCTGGTACATGTTTAACACCTCATCTGTAGTATCTGCCTTTTTCCATAGTGTCCGTATTCCCACGAAGCCCTATTTCAAGCCACCAACGGGATGCCATTCAATGTGGAATTGGGAAAAAATGCACAGAACTCTCAGTTGAGACCAGATGGTTAGCACACCACTGAGATGGTGAGTTCTTACCAACGGAATGCGAGAAGGGACAGGTCACATAGCAGGCAAGGCATTATGTGCCTGTGGCTGTTTCCACTCCAACTCTCTCGCTCTCTCACAACTTGGTGGCCTCCTGAGGAAGATGATAAAGATGCAGGATGGGAGGAGGATAAATTCTCGAGTTCCTTCAGTGCTTAGGAACATCTGCCCCGGACTTTACCCAAGTGAGCAGTGAACATCTACTACATCAAAACGCTGAGATTTGCGGACTGTTAAAGCAATTAGCCTCTCCTAACATGTTGCCTTTAGAGAAATGGCAACCGTACTCTGTAATATCTCATTTTATCAATTGTATGTCTTCCTTCAACTCAAACTCTAACCAAGGATACAACCATGTAAGTTATATACCTTATATGACATTGTGCTTTATAATGAGACATATATATTTGGTCTGTGTCCTATTCTTGGCAAGGAGCTCTTAAAATTGTTGGAATTCCCTAATTGAGAGTTAAAAGTGTCTGTTGTTATGTTAATGAGGTGGTTTTTGCACCTGCTCTAGGGTCACCTAAGGTTGGTTGGATGCCAGGAGAACCAACCATGCGATTAGACAAAAGTCCCAACACCTGACCTCGGAGGAGGGAAGCGAGAGAGGCTTGAGGTTGAATTCCATCACCAGCAGCCAATGATTCAATCAACCATGCCTCTGTAATGAAGCCTCCATCAGAACACAATGGGATGGGGTTAGGAGAGCTTCCTGGTTGGAACACATGGAGATTCTGGAGAATGGCGCACGCGGAGAAGGTGGGGAAACTGCCCCCTTTCCCCACACCTCATTTCATGCACCCCTTCCATCTGGCTGTTCCCGAGTTATAACCATTTATAATAAGCCGATCATCTAGTTAGTAAGTAGTGTTTTCTTTTTTTTTTAGTTCTGTGACCTGACCTAACAAAGTCATCAAACCTGAGGAAGTGGTTGTTGGAACCTCCAATCCATGGACGGTCGGAGGCCCAGGTGACTACTGGGACTTAAGCCTGGCACCTGAGGTGGGGGAAGGTGAGGGTGCAGTCTCACAGGACTGAGCCCTTGATGTGTGGAATTTGACACTATTTGCAGGTAGATAGTGCCAGAATTGAGTGGAATTGTAGATCATTCAACTGGTGTTGGAGAATTGCCTGGAGGTGTAGGGACTCCCCTCCACCTCAGAATTGGTGATCAGTATCATTACCCTACAGCTGTTGACCTTGCTTTAAGAAAAGAAGTCTTGGGGCACCTGGGTGGTTCAGTCGGTTGAGCATCTGACTCCGGATTTCAGCTCAGGTCATGATCCCAGGCTTGTGGGATTGAGCCCCACGTCAGGCCTCTTGTGGGGCTCTGTGCTCAGCCTGGAGCCTGCTTGGAATTCTCTCTTTCTTTCTCCCCCTTTGCCGTTCTTCCTCTCTCTCTCTCTCAAATAAAATAAAAATTAAAAAATATAAAGAAGTTCTCACAAATAGCCATTATCATCGGTTTTTATTAAATAGCAAAGTGGATGTTTCATAACTTTAATAAATGACTTTAAGGAAAACATCAACAAGGCACATTTTATTTAGTTTCAAATGAAAAAGTCGGAAATAATAGCCCAATCATTTCAGTCCTTTTAATAGCTTGGTATCAATTTAACAAATAATGATTCAATTCAGTTTAACCCTTGAGCATATAGCTATAAACAGATATGCCTTGGACTATTTTCTTGGCAAACTCCCAGCCTGAAGCATAATAATGGCGTGTAAACGGCGTGTGTCAGGGTCATATTAATTCATTTAAGACTGCAGTAAAATTTCTCGGCAGGATTTCTTCTAATGTTATGGGCTGTAAAGAAGTATCTAGTGAAATTTATGTTGTAATTGACTCCACCTGGCTTTGTAACACTGCTAAGAGCAGTCCGTTATCAGGCAAGAATGGAATGGTTGAGACAAATGTTAGCACAGACTGACGTCATGAATCTTATTTCCTGGAACTACTTGAATCATCAAATTCTAAGTGACCAATCAGACAAGAGGGGGAAACCATCTTTTAACGTAGGATTTTCAACAACAGATGGACATCCTGCATTTCTTACTAAGCATCCCCGCTCCCTCATAGAAGCAGCCCCTAGTTTGAATGGTGAAAATTCCCATGAACAGAGTGGACGGTGGGCCTCCCATGGCTCACTTGGCATTGAGCTCGGGGGTGGCATCGCTGAGAGAAAGTCTCAGGGAGACTAGCAGAACATGTCTCTAGTGATATCGCCTTGTTAGAACATCCCTTGACCTTTAAAACAATTTTTTTAATGTTTCCTTATTTTTGAGCAAGAGGGAGATAGAGACAGAGCAAGAGCAGGGGAGAGCAGAGAGAGAGAGAGAGAGGGAGACACAGAATTGGAAGCAGGCTCCAGGCTCTGAGCTGTCAGCACAGAGCTGGATGCCGGGCTTGAATCCACAAACCTTGAGATCATGACCTGAGCTGAAGCAGACGCCTAACGGACAGAGCCACCCAGGGGCCCCTGACTTTTTTTTTTTAATGTTTATTTATTTATTTTGAGAAAGAGAGCATGTGTGTGAGTGGGGGGGGAGGGGCAGAGAGAGAGGGAGAGTGAGAATCCCAAACAGGCTCCATGCTGTCAGCGCAAAGCCTAACGCAGGGCTGGAACTCACGAACTGAGACCATGACCTGAGCTGAAATCAAGAGTTGGCCACTTACCTGACTGAGACACCCAGGCACACCGACCCCTTGGCTTTTAGCCCCCATCTTCACACAGTGCAGCTGAAGCTTATAGAGAAATTTTTTTAATGTATGTCCTTAAATCCAACATTTTTTTGGTGATTTTTTTTTATTAAATATAATTTAATTTATTGTCAAATTGGTTTCCATACAACACCCAGTGCTCATCCCAACAGGTGCCCTCCTCAATGCCCATCACCCACTTTCCCCTCTCCCCCCAACCCCCATCAACCCTCAGTTTGTTCTCAGTATTTAAGAGTCTCTTATAGTTTGCCTCTCTCCCCCTCTGTAACATTATTTATTCATTTTTTTCAACATTTTAAACAAAGAGATACATGGGTAAAGTCTCAAATTACTTCCCAAAGTAAGTAGGGGATGTCAGAATGACGAGAGGGTGGTTTGAAAGGGGCACCACGCGTGCAGACTTTGGTGTTGCTGGATCGCACAAGTCAACTATTTGTAACAGTCTTGTTAACTAAAAGGTACCCAGTAAGGTACCTTTTAATCATTATACATCCTAATATGGGATTTTGTTACTTGTGTGTAAGTGTGTAGGCGATTTAGTAAGTTTGACGTTAGGAAACTGATTTTCGGGACTCTCGTGGGAAAAGAAGGAGTTCTGGAAAACGGATGGCTGACTGACCACAGTCAGAGCAGCTAGCAGGACTGCTTGGGTGGAACCTGGAGATTGTCCTAAAAAATAGCATCAAAGGGAGTTGAAAGGCCTGTATCTCTTGTTCCTATGATCATATGACCCGACTTCAGCTCTCAGCTCTACGTCAAAATATCTTGGACTAAATGAGCTTCTTAAGGTTGACCCAAGCAACAGGATGTAGAGGGGAAAATGGGGACTTTTGCAGCAACGGCAAAGAAAAGTCAAGTATGTATACGAATATGAGCAGGCATTCTGTCTTCAGGTTAAAAAAAAAAAAAAGAAGAGAGAGAGAGAGAGAGAGAGAGAGAATGATGGCAGGGATCTTGGTGATGACAGCTCTCAGTGTGTCCTTGAATCATACTGCTTCACTATAGACCGGTGTCCCCTGTATTTGTGCACAGCTATCATTCTGGTACCTCTTTTCAGTTGCCTCCTTGAAATTCCCTTCGCCTCTCTCCTATGTTGGATTTCCTGTTTTCCATGCCTTCTTGGCTTACTGTTTGATGTTGATGGACACATCCTACAGTAGCTTCACCAGAAAGGGCACATGAGAGGTAAGGTCTTTGCAAGACTGTCAGTCAAAACTCTCTTATCCAAACCTGGTAATTTATTAATAGTGTAACGGGGTATGGAATTTCAGATCAGCAACCATTTTCCTTCCAGACTGTGAAAGCATTACTGTAATGTTTTGATTTTTAATTTCATGTATTTTTCATTTCTGGAAATGATCTTTGGTTCTTTTTCAAAACTGCCATGTCAAGGGCACCTGGGTGGCTCAGTCTACTGAGCATCCCTCTCTTGATTTTGGTTCAGGTCATGATCTCAGGGTTTGGGATTGAGCCCCATGTTGGGCTCCATGCTGAGTGTGGAACCTGCTTAAGATTCTCTCTCTCTCTCTCTCTCTCTCTCTCTCTCTCTCTCTCTCTCCCTCTTTGCCCTCACCCTGCCCCTCTCCCCTGCTCTCTCTCTCTCTCAACTTAAAAAAAAACCAACAAAAACCTGCTATGTCATTCACACGATTACTTTTTTCCTGAACGTATTTTCAAGTTTAATTCTTTCATTCTTTGAACTTGGTAGGCCTACTTGTTTAAAGTTCACGTCTGATCATTCCAATATCCATTGTCATTCAGATTCAGGTTTTATTTCCCTGTGCGCTCCTGCCGTCCGCTAGATACGACCTTAGAAAAATGATTGTGGTGGTTCCCTGAGGTCCTGGTTGGATGTGCCTTCCCGCAAAAGTTTCCATTTGTTTCTTCCAGATGCCTAAGGACCACATCAAGGTTTGAGAGTTCTTGGCCCACCCGGGTTATGTGTGCTCTGAATGCAGTTTCGTGTGAGGACCATCCGTGGGCACAATGTGCCTACGTCAGCCTCTTTTCCTCTTTTTCCTTCCTGTTCCCCGAGGCACCACCAAGGCGGCCCTCTCCACAGTTCCCTGCAGTGCAGGGGAAGGAGGGCCAATCTAGCTCAGGTTTGCCATTATTGTTTCCATGTTCTCCTTGCCTCTCTGGTCACAAGCTCTAGTCCTGAAGTTCCCAACTGTCTATGTCGTTAATACTTGGAGGTATTTTTATCTTCAAAAATATCTTTTATCCAGTGTTTTTCACTGTTTTCAGCAGGAGGATCACTACGTTTTCTAGCCTGCCTTTACTGGAAACTGAAGTGCTTTGTTGATTTCTTGCTTGCTTCCAGTGTTACTGTTAAGTCCAAAGCCATTTGGATGCCTGATCCTTCACATACGATCAGGGTTTTGTTGTTTCTGCTTTCTCTCTCTCTGAAAGCTAATAAACCTGGGTGCTAGTTTTGTAAAATTTCACAAAGTCTCAAAAGTGCCGTGCACGTCAGGGAACAGAAAAGGACACGGCGGGCAGGACAAGGTAGCATTCAGGTGGTTATAAAAGCAAAACCCAAACCAAAAGGAAGTCGTGCCATGATGGAAGACCATGCTGAGAAACACGTGCTTCAGGGTGAGCCTGTTTATCCATCGTACAGGGCTCTATCAGTGTGTCCCTTCAGTCTGAAATCCCATCCTTAGACTCTGAGAAATGTCCTCAAAAACCTGCACTGAAGATTTACTTTGCTCAGTTTTCTCCATCTTTCCAGGAATGTGTATTCGATATTGTATCTTGGGGACTGGCCCTCTGTTACAGACTGTTTGTGTCCCCCCACAATTCATAGGCTACCATCTAACCTAATCCAATGAAATGGTATTAGGAGGTTGGAGTCCTTGGAAGGTAAGTAGGTCATGAGGGTGGGGCCTTCGTGAATGGTATTAGTGTATCCCTAGAAGATGAGAGCAGGGAGCTAGCTTGTTCCCTCTGCACCTGCCATGTGAGGATGTAACTAGAAGTCTGCAGCCCTAAAGAGAGCTCTTCAAAGCTGACCATGCTGGTACCACAATCTCGGACTTCCGGCCTCCAGAACTGTGAGAGGCCCATTTCTGTTGTTGAAAAGCTATCTGTCTATGGCACTTTTTTATAGTTCCCGAACTAAGACGCCCTTTAATTTTTGTAATCGGTCTCTCCTGTGTTCTGCCTCCGGCATTTTGCTTTATTTAATAGAAACGGTTAACTTTATGGCCCAGCTCTGTGATTGAGTGTTTCAGTCCTGTTTTCATATTCAAAAACGTTGACGCCTCTTCTTTTTGATGTTTTCTAAATGGTCCTTTTAGTGGCAGCCAGTTCTTTTGCGATTGCAATACCCATGTCTGAAAGGTGCTTTTTTTAACGTTAAAAAGTCTTACTTCCTTTGCTTGGTCTCTATTGCAATAGGTGGCCTGCTTGTTTGGTTTTTGTGTGTGTGTATGGGGTCTTTACCTTCCACAGTGGAAGTTTTCCATTGGTGCCTAGTAATCTTTGGTTGTGTGTTCATTCTTTTTTTTTTTTTTTAATTTTTTTTTCAACGTTTTTTATTTATTTTGGGGACAGAGAGAGACAGAGCATGAACGGGGGAGGGGCAGAGAGAGAGGGAGACACAGAATCGGAAACAGGCTCCAGGCTCCAAGCCATCAGCCCGGAGCCCGACGTGGGGCTCAAACTCACGGACCGCGAGATCGTGACCTGGCTGAAGTCGGACGCTTAACCGACTGCGCCACCCAGATGCCCCTGGTTGTGTGTTCATTCTTAAGAGAAGGAGGCTAAAATGCTGACTGGAAGATCTGAACACCTGCACGATGATCGGGGGTGGGCACTTTTATTAGGGACACTCCAATGTCCTCTTTTTACTCTGTATGCCAAGTTCTGGAGCCAAGTGGGGGAAGAAGGCTAGGGTAGTCAGTCGTGGGATCTTGTGTGCGCACATTCACCTATTACTTTTTCTTACTGTATTTGTCCCCTCAACTACATCTGAGGCAACCCCACAAAAATCTTTTACCCTCTCCAGAGAGGAAATCTGCAGTCTAGGGGAAGTTGTCTAGAGACATAAACTAGGTAGTAGATCTGGACATTTAATTCCACCTCCTCCTCCTCCTTCTTCTCTTCTTCTTTGGAAAAAAAAAAAAAAACACCTTTATTGAAATGTAATTTACACACCAAGAAATGTACAGACTTTCAGGGTGGACCCAACTGCCCCTGAAACAACCCTAATTTTAGGGAAGCGTGGGTGGCTCAGTCAGTTAAGCATCTAATTTCAGCTCAGGTCGTGATCTCAGTTTGTGAGTTCGAGCCCCCGAGTCAGGCTCTGTGGTGACAGCTCAGAGCCTGGAGCCTGCTTTGAATTCTGTGTCTCCCTCTCTCTCTCTCTCTCTCTCTCTGCCCTTCCCCCACTCACATTCTATCTCTTTCTCTCAATAAATAAATAAATAAATACATAAATACATAAACAACCATTTTTAAGAATCCTAATTTTAGCCCATCCTTCACACTACCTTCTTGCAGTTCATGGACCTGCCCATTCTTGCGCCTTGGGGAATCCTATGGTGTAAACAGAGTTAGTAGTGTAATCAATATGAGTGAGAGAAGGGCCAACTGTGGTAACTGATTCTCTCAGGAGACCTATCTTTTCTTTTTTCTCTGGCCCCAGCACCTAGACTGAAATGAACAAGTTCATTAATCTTTACATGCTTCGTCTCTGCTAAGGTGCAGATAGCTTTCTCTCCTGCCTTTCTGAAGAGGCTGGCTCTTCAGGATTCCTTTATGTGGGGTATCTCGCTTCCAACATCCCCGCTCTTGGTGCCTGAGGCTCGGTCTCTTGTGTCCTGTCCCCCCCCCCCCCCGCGCCCCCATGCCATCCCCCTCCACCCTGAGAACTCTGGGTTCCTAGTCCTGGCAAATGCCCTCGAGACCACATGGGGTTTTGGCACTAGTTTAGTTCACTATTATATATTCCTGGTTTTCAAAGGATATTTACTGTATTTAATTCAGTGGTTTCCACGTTTGGTAACTGGAGGATTTTTCAGAATATCTAGCCCACGAGATTGCTGGGAACGATTCATCTTATTAAATCCTATTCATCTTTAAGGGCTCAACTCCAAGGTCACCCCTCATGTGAAAGCTCTCCATACTTCTGGAGGAGTGAGATCTTCTTCCTCTAACCCTCCACAGCCCCCCTCATGACACTCCTCCTCCACTGCTGTAACTGACTTGGAAGGTGGCTTTAACTGTGTCTTACATACCGGTTGCCGTCACCAGCTCTGAGCTACTCAGGGCAGACACTTCTGGATGCGTCTCTTATCTTCTGCATGCAGCAGAAGGCCTGCCGGCTGGGCGTGGGGGTGCTTAATGCTTATTGGATTAAAAGAAAAGTAATTGTTAATGTGTTCATGCCATAGTTCAGATTCTGCTTGAGGCTCCCAATCATATCTGTTAGGAGATATTTGATGTCCACATATTTATTTTTTCAACGTTTTTTTTATTTTTTATTTTTTTTATTTTTGGGACAGAGAGAGACAGAGCATGAACGGGGGAGGGGCAGAGAGAGAGGGAGACACAGAATCGGAAACAGGCTCCAGGCTCTGAGCCATCAGCCCAGAGCCCGACGCGGGGCTCGAACTCACAGACGGCGAGATCGGGACCTGGCTGAAGTCGGACGCTCAACCGGCTGCGCCACCCAGGCGCCCCTGATGTCCACATATTTAATGTAAACATGTGTTGGTGCCTTCATTCTGTCCCTGAAAACATGCCAAGTTTTCCCTAGCCCAAGATCTTGGCATTACTGTCCTTCTTCTTGGAATGCTGCTCCCCTGGACGCTTGCGTGCTACCATATTTCCCTTATGTAGACCTCAACGCGAATGCTACGTTCAGGGAGAAGACTCCCCTAATCACCCCACCCGCGTGCCACATTATTCTATTTTCTCTTCTTCATGGCCTGTATTACAGCATATGACTGTATAATCATCTAAAATTAACTTATTTATGAGTTTAAAAGCTACACGTATAAATGCAATCTATGCAGTAGTATCCCCAGAACCTAAATTAAGCCTGCCACACGATAGATAGCCAATAAGTAATTTGTTGATTGACTGCCTAATATGTACAGGTGCAAGGGATTTTAGAAATGAATAAATTGGGAGGCAGCTACGGGGCTCAGGTGGTTAAGCTTTCGGCTTTGGCTCAGGTCATGATCTTATGGGGTTGTGAGTTTGAGCCCCGGCTCGGGTTCCCCGTGGTCAGTGCAGACCCCACTTCAGATCCTCTGTCCCCCTCTCTCTGCCCCTACCCCACTCATGCTTTCTCTCTCTCGAAGATAAATAAACATTTATTTAAAAAAAAGAAATGAATAATTGGCCCTCATGGGTTCATTTAAATCAAATGGGCCCTCCTGGGTTCATTTAAATCAAATCAAATCTATTTGATCAAAAATAGATATTCCTGTGGACCATTTTTTTAATGTTTATTTACCTTTGAGAGACAGAGCACAAGCAGGGGAGGGGCAGAGAGAGAGGAAGACACAGAATTCGAAGCAGGCTCCAGGCTCTGAACTATCAGCACGGAGCCTGACACGGGGTTCGAACCCAGGAACCACAAGATCATGACATGAGCCAAAGTCTCATGACCTGAGCCAAAATCAGATTCTTAACCAGTTGATCCACCCAGGCACCCCTCCTGTGGACCATTTTTGAGATTTGTCTATGGCAGACAACTAGTCATATCTGTCTTTTTCTAGGGCTAAATTTAAGTTATACTCTGTAATTCTGGGGACCCCAAAGATCATGTAATCATGTGTTAGAGCATATTTAACCTTGCTTCCTAACTAAAGTCCTGGCTTTGTCTGTAGGTAGTGCTAGTTTTGGCCCCCTTGTCATGGAGTTAGGTCAAATTCTTCCAGATGGGGCTTTGGTTCAGCCGACCATTTTCTTCTAAAGGATGCCCACCTCTGCCAAAGTAGTTTGCTAGGTAGGAAGGAAGTATGGGATTATAGATGAGGGAGAAGACACTTCAGTAGAGGTTTGGGAGAGCTAGGTGGCAAGGGTACCGGGGGTTAGCAGAGAAGAGAGTCCTAAAAAGTAGGCTCAGATGGTGTGCCGGGGGGAAATCCAAGTAGAAAGCCCTCAGAAATAACTTGGACCAACTCTGATATTCAGGCCAGGGTCAGCTTTGCCCAGAATTGGTCTGAAAAGACGCAGCTCCTCTTACCTTGGCAAGAAACCTGCGTGACTGTTGGGGAAGGAAGAAGGCTCAAGCTGGCATTTTTTTTTTGTCCTGGGACCCGAGCTTCTTGCGGATAAAGAGTACAGCGAAGCAGGACGTAGGTATCTGCTTCGATTCTAAAGAGGTTATAATCGCTGTAGCCCAGTGACCGCACTGCCTTTCTTTCACCTTCCACCTGCTACAGGAAGCCAGGTCGAGGTGTGAGCCAAGGTTTGGCTCTGCGTGCTAAACAGATGCTCTCTGGAAGTGGTTTGGCCGTGCTACCCACACACACACGTAGCTTCCAGCGGTGGTCCCCCAGCTGGAGTGGACAAAGGGGTTGGTGAAAAATGCCCATCCTCCTCAGAATTTCTGGGTCGGCAGGTTTGACACAGGGTCCCAGTGATGGCATTGTCATCATTGTGTCTGCCTTGTCAGCCGGTGCCACAGTGGTTCTGCTAAAGGCAGTTTGTGGATCACTCGTACAAAATCGGCTTTCAGAAAATAAGAATCTAATATTGACTAAGTTTTTGCTAGGAGCTAGGCATGGCACTAATAATTTATGTTGTATTATTTCCCTTCTTTTTTTTGAGACAGAAAGAGCTTGCATGCAGGAGTGTGTGTGTGAGCGGGGGAGGGGCAAAGAGAGAGGGAGAGAGAGAATCTCAGGGAGGCTCTATGCTCAGCTCGGAGCCTGACTCAGGGCCCGATCTCAACAACCGTGAGATCATGACCTGAGCCAAAATCAAGAGTTAGATGCTTAACCACAGAGCCACCCAGGCGCTCCTATGTTGTATTAATTAGTTCTTAATCCTCACCAGTTAGTCAGGTACTGTCATTAGATGTGGAGACAGACTGAGAGGTCAGCTGTGATGTGTAAGTGGTAAACCCTGAACTTAAATCTAAGGGTCTCTGAACTCAGAGACCGTTTCATTGGGCTAGGAATATTTTTGAAATCTTACAATTCTTGGTAGGATTCTCTGATACCTTGCTACTCAAAGTGTGGTCCTTGGAGTACACATCTCCTGGAAAGCTGTTAGAAAGAACCTCAGGCCCCCAGATCCTGTGAATCAGTATCTACATCTTAACAAGATTGCCAAGTGCGGGGGCGCCTGGGTGGCGCAGTCGGTTAAGCGTCCGACTTCAGCCAGGTCACGATCTCGAGGTCCGTGAGTTCGAACCCCGCGTCGGGCTCTGGGCTGATGGCTCAGAGCCTGGAGCCTGTTTCCGATTCTGTGTCTCCCTCTCTCTCTGCCCCTCCCCCGTTCATGCTCTGTCTCTCTCTGTCCCCCCAAAAAATAAATAAACATTGAAAAAAAAATTTAAAAAAATAAAGATTGCCAAGTGCTGTCTGTATCCATCAAAGTCTGAGAAGTGCTGTTATAAAATATTTTATTTATTTATTTGTACCCCATCACATGTCAAAATAAATTAGCAATATGGTTTCCTATTGTATATATTATCGAAATGCCTTCTAATCTTGAGCCCAATGAGGGGCTTGAACTCATAACTCTGAGATCAAGACCTGAGCTGAGATCAAGAGTCAGACGCTTAGCTGACTGAACCACCCAGGTGCCCCAGAAATACTTTATATCTTGAGTATTGTGATTCACGTTGAGTTATGAGCTTTAATTTATCCATTCAACTAAATTTAGCTGAACTAATTTTATTATTTCTCACCCAGACTATTACAATGATCTCCTATTTGATTTATCTGCCTCCAATCTTTCCTATCTTCTATCCACTGCAAGATATTTTTTTCAAGTAGTGGAATACCTTATTGAAATAAAATTTTGGCAAAAGGCCTACAATGATAAGATAAAAGTACAGCTTCTCCAGCTGAAGTGTGTGGTTTTTTTTAGGGGGGTGGGTGTCAGAGCTCTGTCCTCTTAGCTTCCCCCTAGTCCCCAAGATCCCTCCTGTGAACCCCCAGCTGTCTTTGGAGCACAGATGACCATCTTTGCTCTAGTGGTTCTCAGCCATGGCATCATGACTCTTTCATGATCAATTATGAGGTGCACTGCACATAATTTAGTAATAACTGAGGTACCAAAGTTTGTGATCAAGTCACTTTTTTTTTAAATTTTTTTTTAACGTTTATTTATTTTTGAGACAGAGAGAGACAGAGCATGAACGGGGAGGGTCAGAGAGAGAGGGGGACACAGAATCTGAAACAGGCTCCAGGCTCTGAGCGGTCAGCCCAGAGCCCGACGCGGGGCTCAAACTCACGGACCGCGAGATCATGACCTGAGCGGAAGTCGGCCGCTTAACCGACTGAGCCACCCAGGCGCCCCTGTGATCAATTCAGTTTAAAATAACTTGGAGTGGGGGAGCCTGGGTGGCTCAGTCGGTAGAAGCATCCGACTTCTGCTCAGTCATAATCTCACGGTTCATGGGTTCGAGTTCCATGTTGGGCTCTGTGTTGACCGCTCAGAGCCTGGAGCCTGCTTCAGATTCTGTGTCTCCCTCTCTGACCCTCCCCCGCTCATGCTCTTTCTCTCAAAAATAAAATAAACGTAAAAAAAAACAGTTGGAGTGGATTCAAGTCACGACCTTAACTTACATTTCATTCTTCTTTCTTCAGGATGGAAACCCCTGTAGTAGTTACACATGGGGGGGGCTGGGAAGACATGAACACAGATGTCAGAGTGGAAAATGACTGAGAGTCATGGATTTCGGCTGGCCTTCATGTTGCTGCCGGAGATTTTCCTTAAAAGTATCATCCTCTTGGGGCGCCTGGGTGGCGCAGGCGGTTAAGCGTCCGACTTCAGCCAGGTCACGATCTCGCGGTCCGTGAGTTCGAGCCCCGCGTCAGGCTCTGGGCTGATGGCTCGGAGCCTGGAGCCTGTTTCCGATTCTGTGTCTCCCTCTCTCTCTGCCCCTCCCCCGTTCATGCTCTGTCTCTCTCTGTCCCAAAAATAAATAAACGTTGAAAAAAAAAAAAAAGTTAAAAAAAAAAAAAAGTATCATCCTCTTTGCTTATCAACTCACCCCTCTACAGCCTACAGAATTAAGCTCAATCTGCTAACCCCTGCCTGTCTCTCTCATCTCTTGTCATTCCTCCCTCAACCCCTCCAGGACTCCAGTCCCCTCATGCTAAACGTAGCAGACCCCCCATGATTCTGTGTCTACACAGGTCCTGTTCCTCTGCAGTCCGTGGAAATGGGAAAAGAAACAGAGAGAAAAGCAAATTCCCAACCTTCAGTGCCTGCCTCCAATCCCTCCTGGGGTCCTGGGGTCCTGCCTTTGGGCTCTTTGATACCCTGATGTCGGGCTCTGTCTGGTCCTACATTTGTCTGTGAGATGCAGAGATCTCCTCTACCTCAACTCTGTACCTGCAGGGTCTGGAAGGCAGTGAGACAACTCACTCTTCCTCTCTAAGTGGAGCCAACCAGTGTAAGAAAGCTATCTTATATGTTAGGGTTTTTAGATCCCTTTTTCTTTCCCTTGCTCAAGGTGACACTGGCAATACTCCTTTAAGTCACAGTAAAATACAAGGTGCTCCTCAGGGCTCTAACTTACCATAAAGATTTTTGAGGTTCCAGTTTTCCTATATCAGCAAGAATTATTTATGTCAATTCCCTAAAGAAGCAGAGGTACTTTATCACCCCAATCATTTTCCATTTGCGTGAGATGCACAACAGGAATTTCCTTCTTTGTGCCAAACCCAGCAGCGCACAGGCTTTTTAGAAAGTAATTCATTCATTTGGAAATAGGAAGTGACAAGCGGTAATTGATCTATTTCAGTTTGCTCTCACGGGAGATAGCTTTTATTTATTTGCCCCGTGGCCCCTTTCAATTTACTGTCTGTGTTTTCTAGAAAAGTTTCGTTTTATTTATTTATTTTTTTCTCAAATTCAACGAGGAGCAAATTTTAGACTATTTTAAATCACACGCGTAGACCGCTCTGTCTTCATCTCTACTTTCCGACTATAGCTGAGTGTACGATTTAGGCAATTCCAATGCCCCTGTTTCTTGCCTTTGCTCTCGTCTCAGTGTGTTGTCCAACCTTGTTTATCCTCTGCTTTCCCTCCTCCACAGAGATTTTAATTTCGTTAAAATGTTTTCACTGTGGCTGTGACTCAAGCGGCTCAGCTAGCTGCAGAAACACGGTGTCATTTAACATTCCAACCCGCAGCCCAGACAGTTGCGCATCAGGTCATTTGGAGCAGGACTGTCGAGACCGCTTTGTGACGATGACTGGCAACACCCGGCCGCCGCAACGCAGACTGCGGAAAACCAGCTGGTATGCCAAGGGCAATAATTCCACTTCCGTCACCAGACTACAAATCAGAGCCGAGTTAACAGAAGTGAACGCTGTCACCAGGTGACAATTCGACACCAAAGCCACACTCTCGATTCCCTCTGTGCTGGTTGGATAAGACCACACCCGTTCATCAATCCATCTGCCATCCATTCAACGATACACAAAGCAGGCCTATTTCAGGATAGGAAGTAGGCAAAGGCAACGCTTAGGGCACACAACAGCCCTGGCACAGCTCCCGCTGCAAACATGCCTGTAGTCTCCTGGAGAAGGTAGACTTCCAAAAAATATTGACAGGTGCGGGTGAGGTCCAAAACGGTGATCCGGGACACCGAAGAAGATAGCGCCTGACTCTAAGAGGGAAACGAAAGATGAGTTAAAGGGGCTTACAGGGGAAGTGAGATTTGAAGTAAACGCTAAGGGATGGATTGGTATTTCCCAAAGAAGGACAAAGGATGGCTGTATTCCCAGAGAAACACGTATAGAAAGGCGAGCGACGGCTGACAGCCGTGCCATTAACAAAAGTGAAGAAGAGGAGATACAGGTTTGGGCTGGATAGAAGGAATTCTGCTCTAGGAATATTTGCAGTTATGGGTAGCAGAGTGAGGGCTCAGATGAGATTTGGGGCTAGAAATGGAGATCTGGGAGTAAGTCTCTACAGTGCATAGCAAAAGCCAGATGAGTTCATGAAATCACCTACAAAAGTGCAGAGGGAGAAGAAAAAAAAAGAGCCCATGAGTAAATCTAGAACAGCAACATTTTTTAAAGTGTACTTATTCATAGAGAGGGTAGGGTAGGGGCAGAGAGGAAGAGGAAGAGAGAGATTCCAAAGCAGGCTCAGTGCTGTCAGTGCGGAGCTCAGCGTGGGGCTCATTCCCATGAACCACGAGATCATGACCTGAGCTGTTTATGTCTGCTCCCCAGGTCTCTGCCATAGGCTTCAAATTGACGTTCAGTGGCATATTAGACTCCAACTGGACATTCCAAACATCCTATACTCAACACATCTAACACTTTGCTACTTGAGTCTCAAACTTGCTCTTTTGCCTGTGTTCTATATCTCAGTTCATATCATTACCATCCACCTCATCTTTCAAATTAGAGCTTAATTTTGCTTTGAATCATTTCTCTCCTTCACCGCAAATGTACCTTTTCCTCTCAATTTCCATGCTCACTCTGTGCTATGAGCTGCCATTATTTTCTACTGCCATGGTCAGCCTCCTGCTTGACTCTCTCCCTGTTCTTTGTGCTGTTTCTATCCATCTACCCAGAGCTTGGAGAATTGTCTTTCTGTGTCTTGAATCTGGATATGTCACTTCCCTGTACAGAAAACTTAGCTCACTTCCTGCGGTCCCAGAATAAAGTTCAAGCTCTTTACATGGCAACAATGACCCTAAAAGATTTGCCTTCACTACCCACCTTGCCCCATCTTGTTTCTTGACCTTGCCACTGTGTATGCCTGCTCCATTCCCCGTGATCCCAGGGGAAGTAATGTGCTCCTAAGACTTTGTGCAAGCTGGTCTCCTTCCCTAGAACGTCCTTGGCCTTGCTTTACATGTTGAAAGTCCAGTACTCATTGGTTGGTTAGACTTAGACTCCACAGCCAGAATTGATCTTTCTCATCTCATGTGAACCTGAATATATAAAGTTCATCACAATGTGCCTTGCATTTGTACCCTTAGCTGTATGCTTTTGTTCTCAAGGAGCTGCAAGGTCCTTGAGAACATGAAACGTACCTTATGTCAACCTCCATCATTCTCCTGTCTAGCAAAACACTGGGAGATTAATACAGTGTTTGAATCGAGTTGTTATAACACAATATTATGAAAAGAACTCTGAAATTTTAGGGATCTATGTCTGTTAATCACAGCCTCTGAAAGGTCTAGAGAAATAGAAGAAACTATATATATATATATATATGCGCACTTTGTATACATACCTATACATACATACCTATACATACATGTATACATACCTATACATACATACCTATATGTATCATATGTATTCTAAAATACCAGATTTTGGAGGAAAGTCAGTTATTGGTTAGTTAAGACTAGTTAAAATTAGATTAGTTAAAATTTAGTTAAATCAGTCAAAATCTAGGGAAATTAGTTAAATTAGTTAAAACCAGATTAGTTAAGATTAGTTAAAACTAATATTTGATTAGTTAAGAGAGAGTCTGGGGCACCTGAATGGCTCAGTTGGTTAAGTGACTGACTCTTGATCTCAGTTCAGGTCTTGATCTCAGGGTGGTGAGTTCAAGCCCCGCCTTGGGCTCGGTGCCAGGCATCAGCCTACTTGAGAGAGAGAGAGAGAGAGAGAGAGAGTCTAAGCAAGTATGATGAAAATCATTAGTACCAACTTTCAATCCCCATTTTTCCAGCCCCCATAAAGTCCTTTCAGCACAATTTTACAGAAATGATGGGGGAAAAGCAGTGACTTTATCTACTACCTCCCGATCAATATTCTAGACGAAGTAGGGCAATGGATAGCAATGACAGACACTGGTAAGCAGCAGCCATGGGAAATCATGCTCATATCTATTGAATGGCAAGACGAATTCAATATTGAAAGTAAGAAACAAATATGAAATATAAAATTATTAACAAACCACAGTCTTGTCATAGGATCACGTGAACCCAGAACTCATTACTATTCTCCAACACATATCATTACTGACTAAGGTTAAATGGGCGAGCAAGCTTCTTCTGTAACGGACAAGAGGTTTTAAATTATTCCAAGAGAAACTCACCTTTAAAGAGTGTTTAGGGGCATCTGGGTGGCTCAGTCAGTTGAGCATCCAACTTTGGCTTAGGTCTTGATTTCACAGTTTGTGGGTTCGAGCCCCGCATCAGGCTCTGTGCTGACGGCTCAGAGCCTGGAGCCAGCTTCGGATTCTGTGTCTCCCTCTCTCTCTGCCCCTCCCCTGCTTGCGCTCTGTCTCTGTCTCTCTCTCTCCCTCTATCAAAAATAAGTTAACATTTAAAAAAATAAAATAAAAATGAGTGCTTCGAAATAACATTTCTTAAATTAAAAAATGTTAATGATTTATCTACTTTGTATGGGATGATGAAAATTATAAAAAAAAAACCCAAATCCAAACCAATTAGTGGAGTCTAATTTTAATAAAACTTCTTTTTAAAAAAAAAAAATCTCATTTTTCCTATTTAGTGTATGGTCTGGTAACTTAAGAGGTAATTTTTCAGTTGGGAATCTTGAAAAACATCACTGGAGATTTTTTTTTTCATGTTTGGATCAAATAAATTCTCAGTTTAATATCCTGCTAGAGCTTTGTAGATACTGTTTTCTCCTTCTCGGTTTATCAGATGACAAATGTCTCCTGATACAAGCTTTATGCCATTCAATGATGGCTACGTGATGTCCTCACTACAGTCTTCCATGCATCGAAAACATGTTGAAATGTTAGCACTTCAAGAAAGCAACAGACCTCTCACTTTTCAGGTTAGTTGCCAGTGACGGGAAAGTTAAAGGAGAGATAAAGACAAGGATGTAACTGGTTGAAGGACAGACGATCAGCAGAAAAAAAAAGAACAATCTTTCTGTGTAAAGCAAAGCACTGAAGGGATATGTGGAAAGCCGAGGGCTTCTCTGGAGCAGACTCCGAGATGACATGAGAAGGAGAATCTGGATTAAATCAAATCTCTCCTGATGGCTTTTTGGTAGCGACTAGGAAGTGTACAATTGAATCACATGATCGAACAGCACAAGATGATACTCTTACAAGATGACGGAGATCTGATGCGTTATCAGAACAAGCAGGATGGGCTGGGGGAAAGTCACGGACCAAATTCGTCCCAAGACTGTTCTGGGAATTATTGGGAAGCAGGCTTTCTCTTTCCATGGGGGGTTTAAATTGGTAAGATATACAGGTATCCCTGGCTTTTCAGAAGTTCGCACATGGCCACTTCACTTTTATGAAAGACCTACGTTAGCACCTGTTTGAAAAGAAATCTGAAGAGAATTTTCCCTTTTATGCTAAAACGATAAAAGGAGAAAGAGGAAAATAGCATTCAGAGTTTGTTTTGCAATGAGCTGTGACGGAGGCAGCTCTCCCCCAGCAGTGAGAGCAGCCTCACCAAGATCTTTCCCCCAAGAACTACACTTAGCATCTCAGCAGCAAGCCTTCACAGCTTTGAACTGTGTCTGTGAGCATCTCTGTTTTATCTCCATTTATTACATTCATCCGTCAGCAAGATGTGTTTTAAGTTATCAGAAAAACATAAGACAGTCGATTTGGGGGGTCTAGGAATGCTCAGAAACTTTCCTGCATAGATGAATGGTAATGGCTTCTTCCCTTTATACCATTCCAGCTTACGAAAGATTTCATAGGAACGCTCTATTTGCCGAAAACTGTATGGGGAGTTGTTGAACCTCCCTATGGAGAAAGTATACATGAAAATGAAGATACCAGTAGAGGAAAGGAGAGCTGAGAAATGGAGAGGGACAGAGTCCTCATTTTAACTTGGGAGCCAGCCACAGCTGGAGATTTTTCATTTTCATGAGTCAATAAATGCCCTTTCTGGCCTTAAACCAATGTGACTTAGGGTTTCTGGCACATCACCTGAAATAATTCTAATTTTAAAAAATTTCCAGAAGCAGGGTTGTATTATCAAATTGCTTTGCCCAGAAGCTGTATCAAATACCTCACCACCGTCAAAGGTGTTTGAGTGCTTTTTCCATGGCATTTCCAGCATTAGATGTTGTTGACTTTGAGAATTTTTGTCGGTTTGGTTTTAAGTTTCATATTTTGTGTTTAGTTAACGACTAGAGAAGTACAACTTTTTCCCTTTAATAAAGAGCATACACTTTTTTATTGTATATTGTCTGTCTTTTGCCTATTTTTCTCTATCAACCTTTATTTTCCCTGTGGATTGATTAAAGTGACTTAGCCCTCGACACTTGTGGAATTTATTTTTCCTCTGGGTTTTTTATTTTAAAAATAACATTGCTACTTTTCTCATTATCAAATACTATTATGGCAGAAATTCAGAAACACCATAAAAAATAGAGAAAAAACTAAAAATCACTTTTAAATGTTTATTTATTTTGAGAGAGAGCGTGTGGGGGAGAGGGTAAAGGGCAGAGAGAGAGGGATAGAGAGAATCCCACGCAGGCTCTGTGCTGTCACTGCAGAGCCCCACGTAGGGCTCCATCCCATGAGCCTTGAGACCATGACCTGAGCCAAGATCAAGAGTAGGATGTTTAACTGACTGAACCACCCAGGCAACCCTAAAAATCACTTTTGTTTTTTTAAAAATTTTAAAAATCTTTATTTATTTTTGAAAGAGAGAGACAGACAGACAGAGTGCACGCAGGGGAGGGGCAGAGAGAGAGGGAGAATCCAAAGCAGGCTCCAGGTTCCGAGCTGTCAACACAGAGCCTAACATGGGGCTTGAACTCACGACCTGTGAGATCATGATCTGAGCCGAAGTCTGATGCTTAACTGACTGAGCCACCCAGGCACCTCTAAAAATCACTTTTAATCCTATCACTCAGATATACTATACATTGGAGAAATTCCCTCTAAATTTATATATATTCAATATATTTACTAGAATATAAGTGTATGTGTGTGTGTTTATAGCTTGTTTTATCACTTAAGATTTTATCACAGGAACTTCTCCCTTATTCTTATTATTTCTCTAAATAGATCTTGGACTCTTTTAGAAACCTGGGGAAATTCATGGACTTGTTTTTCAGGAAAAAAAAAGTACATATACAGAAAAGTTCATCATTTCAAGAGGTTCTTAGATTCATGTATGGACTCCAGATTAAGAACTCTGATTATAAACATGGTACTTTGTATCTGCATAGCAGTCTCCTGTATTAGTGTACTCATTGATTTAACCACACTGCAACAGGCTTAGGAGACAGACTTTGGGATCCAAAAGCTTGGGTTCCACTCCTGGCTCTCTCCCTAGTAGGCGATAACTTGCCAAATTTCTAACCCCATTAGGCCTATCGTAAGGGTTAAAGGAGATGGTCCATGCAAAGGCTTAGAAGATTGTCTGTATATAATACACACTCAATGTAGCTTTCATTAAAAAATTATTTTTGGGGGGCGCCTGGGTGGCTCAGTCGGTTAAGCGTCCGACTTCGGCTCAGGTCATGATCTCACAGTCCGTGGGTTCGAGCCCCGTGTCGGGCTCTGTGCTGACAGCTCAGAGCCTGGAGCCTGCTTCCGATTCTGTGTCTCCCTCTCTCTGACCCTCCCCCGTTCATGCTCTGTCTCTCTCTGTCTCAAAAATAAATAAACGTTAAAAAAAATTTTTTTTAATTATTCTTTCTTACTGTTTCCTTATAATGAACACCTAGAAAAAGAATTGCTGGGTCAAAGGAAAAACACATTCTTAGGGCAATTGTTATTCACCAAGTTTCCTTCTCGAAAAGACATACCCCTGGCAGGATGAGAGACTGTCCAGTTAACAGCATCTTTGCCACAACACTATCGTATTTATTTCAGTATTTTCCAATAAAAATGGCATTTAATTGCTTTAATTTCTTTGGTTACTAGTGAGTGTGAATATTTTTAGAAGTATATGGTGATTAGCATTCCTTTCTGTGATCTTGTGTGTCTATTCGTATCATTTGCCTTTTTCTTATTGTGTTGTTTGTTTTCATTAATTTGTGAAACTATTTTGTAAATTAACAATATTAGCTCACGGGGCGCCTGGGTGACTCAGTTGGTTGAGCGACCTACTTCGGCTCAGGTCATGATCTCGTGGTTTGTGGTTTTGAGGGCCCCCGCCCCCCAATCCTGTCTGGCTCTATGCTGACAACTCAGAGCCTGGAGCCTGCTTCAGATTCTGTGTCTCCTTTTCTCTCTCCTCCTCCCCCACTTGTTCTCTCTCTCTCTCTCTCTCTCAAAAATAAATAAACGTTAAAACTTTTTAAAAATTAGCTCTGGATTTTATATGTTTCAAATATTTTTTTCATTTTGTAATTTGCATTTAACTTTTTTCCCTTCTGTCTTTACTGCTGTGCATAAAATGTTTATGTAGCCATATCTAGTGAGCTTCCCATTAGGATTTCTTCTGTTGCTTTTTTGCTTAGGAAGACTTCCCTTATCCAAAGATGATATAAATATGAGCCAAAATTTTTCTCCAGTATTTGGTTGTATCATCATCATTATTATCATTATCATTATTAACTCTTTAATCTATTTGGAATTATTTTTGGTGTTCGGTGTGCAACATAGTTCTAAATTTATTTCTCACCTCCCCAGCCCTCCATTGTATATTTTCCGGGTGCTATGTTGTTGTCTTGCCCTTCTATATATTCTCTCTCCTCTGGATGGGCCGGACCCTCCTTGGTGGCAGCAAGAGTAAAAGAAAGGTAATTGAGGAGGCCACACCAGTAACATACCTGATTGTGAGCTCTGTTTTCTACTCCTGGGGTTTTCTTCCAGTGAAGGAGATCAGAAAGAAGAGGGAGGCTTTCTTTACATTGACAATAACTACATCAGGAGGAGAGATGACCGCTCCGCAGGCCCCAAGAAGCCCCCAGAACTGCAGGTTTACTGTGAGCCTGCTGATTTACAAGCCAGGCCCATCCCTTTCTGCTTTTTGCTCTTTGTCCATGGCATAAATCACCTCCCATATCCCTCCCCAAACCAAGATGGGAGCTAGTTGGATGAGTTGGGCTGCCTCTAATTACCGCTTATTGAATTTGATTGTGGATTTTAATATCATTAACACAAGGAGGGGGCAAAAACAGGGGCGGTGTCTACAGTTAGGCTTCAGCTGGCCCTCTGCCATTTGTGTTCTTGGCTAATCTCATCCTGTGGTTTAAAGAATGTGAAGGCTCAGCAGGGGCCCCTCCTTATTTTGTCCGTTTCTCCGCGGGTCTCCCCTGGATATACTTACTTAAAGAAAGTATTTGGGTGACGTGTTTCATTGTATATCTGAGTATCTTTGTTTTGCTTACATAAGCCTGAATGGACACCTAGAATATTTTTGGTCATGTTCCACTTCCTTCAGAGCTCAATAGATGTCACTGCATGGTTTTCTTGGCTCTACTGTTTTAGGAAAGTATGACAGTATGTTACTTTCCTAAATGCTTGCGCAGCTCTGCCCTCATGGAATTTATGGTCTAATGGAAAAAAGATAGTTTATTTGTGACTAAGAATGCAATATGCTGTGAATGTAATCTTATTTTTCCATATTCTCTGTCATTTTCATGAGATTTGGAGAGGAGAAAAGATAAACACGTGGGCTCAGTCCACCACTGGGAAATGGAAGTCGCCCAGTCTCCTCTGGTGTCAGAAAAGTGGGGAGGGATAAGTTCCCAGGGGGAAGAATCCACTCTGGGGTCCTGGCCCCATGCAGTCTAACCCTGAGCTAAGACTTCTATCTAGAAAATCCTCCTGTTGGCTTTCGCAACTCACCTGGCTTTGGCTTTATGGTGTCTCCAGACAGGTATAGATACCTTCTCAAATGGCTCCACCTCCCTGGTATGCTGCGAGCTCCCTCTCTTTGTAGATGCCTCTGGTGACTGAAAGTTGCTGAGCCAACAGTCCTGTGAACTCTAAATCTGATTTGTTTGGGGGATAAACCTGTCCGAGGCAGGGAATCCCACCACTTTATTTCTTTCTGGTCCTTTAATCCCAATGCCGGGCTGCGCTCATAACACCTCATAAATTTATGGCCACGGAGATATCCTCTCCCCAACTGCCAGTAACTCCCCAAACACATTTTTCCACAGAGCCTTTTCTTAGCAGAGCTCTCCAGGGCCCTCGTTAAGGGCATATCAGATGCACATTCATCCAGACACTACCTGTGGGTTTGGCTGCTGAGGCTGAGACTTCCCTGCACCTCAGATTCCTCACGTGTAAGAACGAGTTAACAGCATCTCTCAAGGCTCTGCTGTGACAATCCGGTGAAATAATGCACACGCACTTGCCAACCCCCCAGTATTGTTATTACTTTCTACTTTGAGTCTGAACGCATTTTATTTAAAAACTGTTAGCAAATTACGTAAAGATTACTTAAAAAAAAATTTTTTTTTAAAGAATTAAAAAAAAAAAAACCTGTCAGTAAATGAAAGCCAGATATTGTGTCTTGCTACCAGAGAACCGCTCACATTAAGTCCGGGACCCTTCTCGATGCTCAGGGTTGCAGGCTCTTCGAACAGTGTATACAGTTCATGTGCATGCATTGATAAGCTTCCTGTGTGTGTGTGTGTGTGTGTGTGCGCGCGCGCGCGTGTGCGTGTCTCCAGATTTCATTATGAAATGGGCAGAGCCCATCACAGAACTCGATCGGCAGCCAGGCACGGTTTTTCTTCTTGTCCTTTGTCAGCTCTTTGTTCCGCCCCTGGCTGCACTCTAACAGAACCACTTACTGGTGATTAAAAGGAGGGACCCGGCGGCGGGGCGGGGCCTGCCAGGCGCCGGGGCCGGGCGATTGGGTTCACCCTGGGGGGCTGCGCTTTAAGTGCCGCCAGCGGAGGACCCCCGCCCCCCCCCACCTCCCACAGCACCCGACGCCGCGGAGACGTCAGCGGCGCGCAGCCGGAGCTCCGCACCTAGCTTCGCCTGCGGCTGCGGACCGACGGACAGGCGGACGCGGGCAGGTGGCACCGCAGGACGCGGGCAGAGGCGCGCGGGGCCGGGGAACAGCGGAGCCGCGGCCGCCCGCCTCGGCGCCATGGACGGCCCCGACAACGCGACGCTGCTCTTCGCCCCGTCCTCGCTGCAGCCGGACAACTACACGCTGTCGCCCAATGCCAGCAGCCTGAGCGCCGGCCCCGACCTGCCCGTCTCCCCTGCCTCCAGCGCCGGCCCCAGCCCCGGGCTCAGCCTCGCGCCCAGTCCCGGCGTCGGTTTCAGCCCCGGCCCCGCGCCCACCCCAGAGCCGACGGCAGGCAGCTCGGCGGGCGGCTCGGCCAGCCTGGGCCCGTCCCTGTTCCCCCACTCCTGGGCGCACCCCCAGACCCCGTTCTGGGACACGCCGCTGAACCACGGGCTGAACGTGTTCGTGGGAGCCGCCCTGTGCATCACCATGCTGGGCCTGGGCTGCACGGTGGACGTGAACCACTTCGGGGAGCACGTCCGCCGGCCCGTGGGCGCGCTGCTGGCCGCGCTCTGCCAGTTCGGCTTGCTGCCGCTGCTGGCCTTCCTGCTGGCCCTGGCCTTCTCGCTGAACGAGGTGGCCGCCGTGGCGGTGCTCCTGTGCGGCTGCTGTCCCGGCGGGAATCTGTCCAACCTCATGTCCCTGCTGGTTGACGGCGACATGAACCTCAGGTACGGGCTGGTCCTTAGGCGTCTTCTCCTGCCAAGCAGCCGCGCTTAGCCGCGGGTTTCAGACGGAGAGGAAGGAGAGGCGGTTGGAGAGAGGCGTGGGAGAGGGAAGACGACAGTGCAGCGAGGGGTTGACGCCTGGGCTTTAGAAGCCGAGGCGGACGTGAAGAGGTAGTGCTGTGGGGGGAGAAACCTAGACGGGGACAGGGCTGCCGACTGCCTTGGGGTTTCCTGCACAGCTCTCGGACCATCCTTCTCCAGTTTGGGCTGTCAGCGCAGGTCCTCGGCCTCTAGAAGACAAAGGGAACTGGGAAGCCTGAAGCTAGGACTCTCCGGAAATGCAAAAGCAAAATAGGGCTACTGGCCCCGATAAGGAAAGTGATCTCATACAGAGGACAATATAATTGAGTTCCATCCAACAAGTCGTGTTCAGCAGCCTTACCACGTCTAACAGGGTGCTTTGGAGGATGAAAAAAAAGAAAGATGTTCTTGCCCTCAGAATCAACCAGACTGTAGCCAGCTCAATAGGCTTTATAAAGCCAGGGGCAGCAGTCCTGAGATCCGACCCCACCCCCCCCCCACCTCCCCATCCTGGGGTTCATGTTTCAGTTGGGCTTAGGGGTGTTGTTCTCTTGGCACCGATGAAACAGGTTCTCACCCCTGACTTCAGTCTCCAGATTTGCAGTCTCTTTCTTTCTCCTGTATCCAATGTGCAAGAGAGACTGTTGGCACAGAGCCCATTCTGAATTCTGTTCATTCCCCTTTCTGCAGCATCATCATGACCATCTCCTCCACGCTTCTGGCCCTAGTCTTGATGCCCCTGTGCCTGTGGATCTACAGCCGGGCTTGGATCGACACCCCTCTGGTGCAATTACTACCTCTGGGGGCAGTGACCCTGACCCTCTGCAGCACTCTCCTCCCTATCGGCTTGGGGGTCTTCATTCGATACAAATACAACCGGGTGGCGGACTACATTGTGAAGGTAAGGTCACTCTTAGAGAGTCCTTGGTCTCTGACCCCTGGCTGAAATGCTAAGAAGTTTGGGAAAGAGGGATAAACTTGCATGGATAAACTTAAAAAAAAAAAAAAAAAAAGTTTGTGCCACAAAGAAAACTTCTACCTTTTGCAGTTGCAAAAAACTCATAGCTTTAATTAAAACATAACTTAAAAAGAGCATAAGTGAGCAATTAGTATTCACAGGAGGAAACATATCAGGAGGGAGAGAGATGAGAGTGCCATTAAGTGGCAACATATTGTCCACTAACGAATCGCGGTGTTACTGAAAATCAAAGCAGGTGAAGTGAAATTATGTGAATTGAACTTGAGCAGTGTTTCAGAAATGCATTCCTATGTTTTAAAAAAGTGGAACTCTAATTCTGAGAAATTGTGTAGAAGGTTTCTTTAAAATGTTTTATTGATTTTCTAAAAATAAGTTGACCCTAATAGGACCAAAAGTAATTTAAAAATCACACTGAGGGAATATCATCCAATGCACAAAATATTGACTTTAAAAAGGCACAAAATAAAAGTGGGTCCTGGATAAAGAATGCAGAATACAGTACTGTTATTAAATCGGTGTGTTTCCTTTCCCTTCCCCATTGCGGTAATGCATGTGGTTTCTAAGGCTAGTGAAAGAATGAGGATTCCTATTATTTTGTGCAATATTTCCAATGTTGCTTTGTTTTTAAAAAAAATGATACCTTTTGTAGCAGTAGAGATTTTGTTAATTGTTGACTGGAGAAAAAATTTAAATATTTGTCAACTAAGCTTTCTTTGAAAACTCAAAAATAGTCAATAAGAGTAAACCATGAGTAGGACTCTCAGTTTAGGAAGTTACTCAAATGAAACACATAACTAATTACTGTAAATGCACAAATTCATTTGGCCAAGTGAAGAGAAAAAGAGTTTCCCCAGTGTTTCAGTTATGTAGATTTAAAGACATAATCTTTTGTGTTTTACTTATATTAAATACATTAATTTTAAATAATTCAAAATTTGATTATTCAAAGGAGCTAACTTTTATTAACGTGAAAAATAATGGGTTCTTTTATGCAAATATAGCCAGCCATGAGTAAAATTGTGCTCTGTAATAAACATATATATTTTGAATGTAATAAATTTATATGTACATGTAAATATGCATATATTTTATATGTTATACATAATATATCTTATTATGTATACATATGTATACATATGTATGTATACATAGATAATCTTAAGACGCATTAAGAACTTATTAAGCTGAATCATTAAGCTAATACTACAAGATCTTAGGAATTCTAAGAGAAAATCAATCAAATAAGTTATTCCCATGCTAAAAACAGATAAATATATTTAAATAATAGACAATTCAATAAGATTGGGTAACTTTGAGTTTAAGGTGAACCTATTCTTACTCCTTAACCAGAACATTCATAAGGTATGTTTTATAACACTTTTACACTTTTGCAAACACTTTAAAATGAGCATTCAATGTCAGTGCTCACCCAAATGATTTAAAATAGTTCAAAAGAAACTTTGGTGCCAGTATTTTCACAATGAAGAATCAGATTTCCTGTCAAAGCTTTTGATGTGGACCCACTTTGAAACTTAATATCAGAAAAGTTTTAGGGGTTCCTGGCTGGCTCAGTTGGTAGAACATGAGACTCTTGATCTTGGAGTCGAGAGTTCGAGCCCCACATTGGGTGCAGAGATTACTTTTTAAAAAAGTTTTGATTTATAATAGTTTGTTTGGTTTCTGCCCATTGTACCTTTGTAGCATGAGCACCTTATATAATAAGCATTTTAGCACTCTCTATGGTAGACTTTTTACCAGCCCAGATACATTTTAAGTGGTTTTTTTAAAGATTATAAAGTATATGCCAGTCCCACAGACTGCAAAGGGGTTTTGCCTCAAACATCCAGTGAACCAGAATCAGCACTTAAACTGTTCTTTTGGATCTCTAGTTTCCCTCACAAACACCTCCTACCCCCATTAAAAAAAAAAAAAAACAACCAACAACTAGCTAATTACTAAAGGAGAATGAAGAGAGGAATTTTTAGGTTTCCACCTTACTATTTACACAGCTTGTCTTACTTGAATGAGTGAACTGTATCAGCCAGACATCAAGATGACAGTGTTCTATACAGTCAATTGTACTGTATCTAAACTCCGTTATATGTAAGAATTCCTAAACATCATTAGAGATGTATAGGTGGGATGTTTCTCGTAAATAGATGAAAAAGGGGTGTTGCAGAATTGCAAAGAATTCCTCACGTCTTCTGTTTGTTTGTTTTTTTTTCACTTACATAATCTAAGAGTTGGTGATTGTTTCAGTGTTGCTATCAATTCCCTGAGATATAAAGTATTTTCAAGTTTGAAAATATCACATACTAAGTTTCATACTTAAAACAATTTTTTTTAATTTATTTGAGAGAGAAAGAGAGCGAGCGAGTGCAATGGTGGGGGAGAGGGGCAGAGGGAAAGAGAGAATCTCAAGCAGGCTCCACACTCAAGTGGGACTTGATCCCACAACCCTGGGATCGTGACCTGAGCCAAAATCAAGAGTTGGACTCTCAACAGACTGAGCCGCCCAGGTGCTCCTTTATAAACGTTTTTTTAAATTTATTTTATAAGTTTCATACATTTTAGTGGCTTTTTATCTCATGGGTTAAACCAGAGATCAACCAGAGATATATCTCTTATGGAAAACATGGGGTCCTGTTCAGGGAAGGTAATTTTTCTTTTCCTCTCTCTGTTCATCAGACCATACTTGGTATATCAGGCTTTATTCTAACTGCTGTTTAGAAGAGGCACATTCACAAATTAAATACATGTTCTGAACAGTCAGGACTCCCACCACAGAGTTATGTGAAAGTCTAGAGACAATCTGCTGGAGACGAGTAGCCTTTTCTTCCTGTTTTTTAAAACAGAAGTCTGGTCTGTGCTGCTCCCGGGGGTCTATCCAAGACGATGGCTAGTTGTTAAAGAAAGCAGATTGTCACTAGACATAAGGACAGGCCTCCAAACAATCAGAACTGTCCAACTAGGATCTGGACTCCTCCTGATGAGGTGACCCATCCATCCTCAGAAGTGCTTTGTCAAAGACTGCTTAGGGCAAAGATCTCCATTTTGTGTGTGAGGTGAGGCTACATGGGTCTCTTCTCCCAAGAGCCGAGGATTCTCTTGCCTGAATTCCTTTCCGACTATCTTGTTTCTGACGGCTTGTCATTTTCTATTACTAGGTCTCCCTGTGGTCTCTGCTAGTGACACTGGTGGTCCTTTTCATAATGACTGGCACTATGTTAGGACCTGAACTGTTGGCGAGCATTCCCGCAAGTGTTTACGTGGTAGCAATTTTCATGCCTTTGGCAGGCTATGCCTCAGGCTACGGCTTAGCTACTCTCTTCCGTCTTCCACCCAACTGCAAGAGGACCGTGTGCCTGGAAACAGGGAGTCAGAATGTGCAGCTCTGTACCGCCATTCTAAAACTGGCCTTTCGGCCGCAGTTGATAGGAAGCATGTACATGTTTCCTTTGCTGTATGCCCTTTTCCAGTCTGCAGAAGCAGGGATTTTTGTTTTAATATATAAGGTGTATGGAAGTGAGATATTACACAAGCGAGATCCTCTAGATGAAGATGAAGATACAGACATTTCTTACAAGAAACTAAAAGAAGAGGAAATGGCAGACCCTTCCTATGGCACAGTGAAAGCTGACAATTTAATTATGATGGAAACCACTCAGACTTCTCTCTGAACACGGAGATACAGAGGAGTTTCTATCTTGCTGAAATGTTACTTCATATTTATGATGTTTTTCGTCTGTGGTAGTGAATGTGGTTTACATAAAGGGTAACACATGGTTCACATTATCATACATGTAACAGTTATGACCTTCTTCCCGTTGTAAGGTTGTATTGGTGTATTAACCAAGCACTTTTGCAAATTACACATCAATGTCATAATACAACTTGCACCCGGGACTGCTGAAGTAAAGCCTGAACATGTTCATGTGCTCTTTGGTTTTTATCATTACCAATTTCTAGGACTGTTTCAAATAGATACACTCTTAGAAAACAGGGTCTTGGAAATGCAGAATTTGGGTGCACTCTTATGGTAGTAAAAACAAGTTTTGTTTTGTTTTGTTTTTGGTAAAACATAACTTGTAAAGCAATTTGTAAACCATAACTGAGTTGAATGTAATTGTTGTTAGAAAAAAAAAAGTGCTTGCTCCATGTAGAAATACCTGACAATGTTGAATTTTGATCTGTATTCAAAAAATCCCCAAACAGGTCAACTAAACAATGAAATACAGTATTTTATTGTCAAACCTGTATCAAATCAGAAAAAAAATACATTAATGCATTTGATTACTTGATCTGATATCTATTAGTAATGAACAGCTATCATTTTTTCCCCCCCAGGGAACAAGGTATTGTCTTCTCAGCTGGGGACTGATTTTGTCTCTGCACTTATGTAACACACCCCAAATCAATCTTTTAGAGGGATGGTTTGCTTAGGAAAAACTGTAGTACGATCCACCCCAGAGAAGAACAATAGACTCTCCGCGTGAAGTGGAGGGGAGGAGAGGACGTGCTTCAGGGTCGAGAAGAGAAAACAGTGAGCTCAGATGTGGATGCCTTGAGTGCTGTCCCTGTGCACCTGCCCAAAGCGTTCAGTGGGTAGACTTCTCAGAGCAGTTCTGAGATCATTAAACTAGAATCTGAGTTCCTAGGTAACAGACCCAAAGCAGTTCCCCAAACTTTTGCGTTTTTGCTCACTAGCCAGACACGGACACCTGGAACAATCAAGGTATGGGGACCACCTGGCGCAGCTAATCGGGGTAATTGCGCTCTCTTGGCCTCCTCCTCACCTCGGGCAAGCTCACTTACCAATCAGTTCTTGCATCGCAAAGAAAGCAACCTTTCCAGATCATCTCAGGGTGTTTGTGCCGGCCTCCAGGCGTGGTAAATTTCCACACAGCGAAGGTCAGGGACAGGCCACCTCGGCGCAGACCCGGGGACCCGAGCGGGCGGCGGGAAAGGTGCGGATGGCCGCGCAGCGCGGAGACAGGCGGTGGGGCCGGCGGCCGGCAGCCTATTTAGGGCAGGGCGTCTGCGGGAGCGGCCGGGGCTGCGCTTATGGCTGCCCCGGGGGACGAGGTGCTGGACGGCTACATGTACCCGGCGTGCGTCCCCTACTCGTACCCGTACCCCTACCCGCCCACCGCCAAGGGCAAGGGCGAGGCGGGCGGCTGGCGGCACCGGGGCGGGGGCTACGCTCCCGCGTCCTCCTCCTCGTCGTCCTCCTCTGCCGGGGCGGCCTTGCCGGCTTTCCCGGGCTGCGGGCAGCTGACGGCCGCCGAGTATTTCGACAGCTACCAGCGGGCGCAGCTCATGGCCCTCCTGTCGCAGGTGAGCCCGGACCTCGGCCCGCGGCCCCGCAGGGCCAGCAGCCGGGACGTGGCGGTGCAGGTGAACCCGCGCCGCGACGCCTCGGTGCAGTGCTCGCTGGGGCGGCGCACGCTGCTGCGCAGGGTCCGCGACTCCGGCCCCCCGGCCGGGCCCGGCACCGAGGGCGCGGCGGGCGCGGGCGGCTCGGGGTCCCCGCAGTCGGCGCGCCGGGGCCCCGAGCAGAGCAGCCCCCCGAGCGGCGCCCCTCGGACCGTGCGCTTCCCGCGCACCGTCGCCGTGTACTCGCCCGTGGCCTCCCGCCGCCTCACCACCTTCCTGGAAGGGGCCGACGGCGCGGCGGGGGAGCAGCTGCCCGGGGCGCCCGAGGGAGAGCGAAGGACCCCGCCTCCGAGGCCCCGAGGCCCCGAGGAGGGAGAGGGGTCGGCGAGGAAGGCGCCCCAACGGTCGCAGTCCGAGGAGGAGGAGGGGGACGACGACGCGGCCCAGGCCGCGGTGCGGAAGAGCTGGGAGCCGCCGGGCGCCGGGCTGCAGCCGCGGGAGGCCCGGGGTGACGAGGCGGCCCAGCGGCGCCCGCCCAGGGGTCCGGAGCAGTCCCCGCCGGTGGGGCAGGCCCGGGACGCCGCGGGCCAGAGGTCGTCGCCGCGGAGCCCCGAGCAGGCCAAGGAGAGGCCGCGCTTCCAGGTGAGGCTCAGGCGGCTGGAGGGAACCGACTCGGGAGGGCCCCGGGGGTGTGGTCTCCTCCTGGATCCTGTCGCTGCCCTCGCCGGGTGGCTGCTCGCGCACGTGGAGGCGCCAGCTTTCTCAGGCACACGCCAAGCCTGTGTGGCTCTTCGCAGCCGCTCCCAGCAGCAGGTGCCCCTCCAACGGCAGAATTCAGGGAGTGCGGCCTGATGGTTGTTGCTGGCGATTGTGGAACGTGGGCTCCGCAGGTTGGCGAGGGAGGCGCCCTGATAACTCTTATTCTGAGCGTATTTACTGTATAAAACCCTGACTGTGGGCACGTGGTCCAGTGTGGATTTCGCGTTTGGACGATCTAGGAGGGGTACTCAGCAGATCAGAAGGAGAACTTGCTGGCAGGGAGAACCGATTCCCAAGGATCCTACTCTATCTCAAGGCAATATGGCAAAAGCCGTAACGGTCATTTCCTGGGGTCCTGCCTGGTCATCTCCCCTGATTCTTGCCTCAAGCTTCCACCGGGAGCTAGAGCTATGAATGGTCTCCCTTGGGATTTTTTTTCTTGCTCCTAGAAAGCACCCTTATTCAGAAACTCAATACTGCTAAAGCGTTTGGGCCTTCAGCTGTTGTGCATTGCGGCCTGAGCGCAGCAGGTTTGGAGGGCCAGCTGAACCCTAAAGAGCTGGCGTGTGCTGAGGAAGTGGCAACCCTGGGAAGTGGAAAGGCAGGGGTAGGAAGAGGCCTGGAGGCCTCCTTTGGGGTCGGCCCAGGGCTGTTGGGGCCAGGGGAAGAGACGGGGAGTGAGTGGAGCTCCACAGAAGCTATGTGTAATGTAAACCACGTGTGATCTTCAGTCGTACCTGTCCCGGGCCTGCGTTTGCTCACCTATGAAATTGTGGTAGAATTGGCAGGAACTTCAGAGCGCACTTAAAGGTCTGACTCCAAGCACTTGTTCATAATGTGTTTCTCACCGGGAGGGAAGAGGAGAAGCTCAAGAATAAGGCAGTACTACTTTAGTTCATGTTAAATATGAATTCTGGCTTATCCACAATAGATTCCTAGCGCTGTTTGGAAATTGAACTGGCAGCACAGAGAATGGACTTCTGAGTGAACATCTTTAAAGTGTCTTAGGACACAGAATCTTCCTCCTTTTCTTCAGCTTAACCACTTTCACATGTGTGTGTTCTAAAATTAGACTTTATCCTACAGAGAATCTGTAGGTTTAGAGATTTAAAGAATTTAAAGAATTTAAATTTAAAGAACTTAAAGATTTAAAGAATCTCCAGGTTTAGAGAAGCCTAGATGTTTGGCTTTTCCCTTGCGTGTCAGAGGGAAAATACCTACTTAGCAACTTGCCAGTTGGTTTGCTTTATGAACCAAGCTAATCTGGAATACATTTTTAGGCTCATGCTTGCTTCTGTGCTTGATTAAGCTATTAGCTCCCCCAATTACGACATCGGAGAGACCAATTCAAACCTTGAGCCTGCGTTCCTCCGTGATCTGGAATGCGGTTGCCAGTTTTGAACAGCAAACCGATCCTTCGCAGCTTCTGAAATGAAGGCTAATTTGGATATCCTGTGGGTTAAACTCTGCTGTCTTTTTGCTCAGTTCTTAGAGCAGAAGTATGGCTACTATCACTGCAAGGATTGCAACATCCGATGGGAAAGTGCCTACGTGTGGTGTGTGCAGGGCACCAACAAGGTAAGAAACACCAAGGAACTGGCAGCTTTTTTTTTTTTTTTTAAGTTTGAGACAGAGCATGAGCGGGGGCGGGGCAGAGAGAGAGGGAGACCAAGAATCCCAGGCAGGCTCCGTGCTGTCAGCACAGAGCCCAACACAGGGCCTGAACCCACAAAACAGGGAGATCATGACCCGAGCCGAAAGCGAGTCGGACGCTTAACCGATGGAGGCACCCAGGTGCCCCTGAACTGGCAGCTTTTTGACATTGAGTGTCGAGAGGGTTTTGCTTTAAGTGTTTTCCTCTCTCATCACAGGTTTACTTCAAGCAGTTCTGCAGAACTTGTCAGAAGTCTTATAACCCTTACCGGGTGGAGGATATCACGTGCCAAGTAAATTGAATGTTCACATTTTGTGTCTGAACTGGGTAGTTGGTAGAGGGTTTGGGTGTAGTTTCTTGAAGGTATTTCTTTAAAGAGGCTAGGTTCCCAGTGACCTAGGTTTTGACTGCTTTTCGGTGGAGATTATGGAAATAATACTCAACTGGGAAACGGTCTTGGGGTCTTGTTTCCTTCTGGTCATGTTCATCTCCTTAGAGCCTATTACCTCACCTGCAACATGGAAGAAGGTCTGCCTTACCTGGTACTCAGTCTAACGTGAGAAAGCAGATCAAAAATCGAATACGTCTCTACTAACGTGAGGTGGTGAAAGTTGTCTGTTTAGCCCAAATGCTTTTTATGAAGCACATACCCAAGTTAGGGTATTTAGGAGAAGCATGGGTTTTAAAGTTTGTCTTGCCTGAGTGCTGGCAAAGGGAGGATGACTTCTGTTCAAGTAAATCTAAGCTGCCCAGCTTTCTGGGGCTAACTCGTAACATTGCCGGTTTACTATTAACTGTAAGCTGCACTGTGCTCAGGGGCTTAGATAATCTAAGAGGTGACTGAACTTGCCTGTCAGCACACAGCTAGTGGAGCCTGATGTGTCCCGTTGACACAGCCTAATCCGTGCACTCCAATCAGGTTGGATGTTGGAAGCCTCACACGCTACGGTGGCGGGGGAGAGAGCCCAAGTGTGGGAAAATGGTGTCAACCCCCTTCGATCGGGGCAGAGCAGGGTCAGGTTCTAAAGTGGGATGGATCCCTTAACCGCTCGCTCTTGCCTCCGTGGTTGCTGCACTGCTTTCAGTGTCCGATTCGGATCAGTTGTAGCAGGTGGAGGTGAGGGCAAGGTCCGTCCCCGCCCCCTAGCCGCCCCCTAGCTGCCCCCTCCCTCCCCCTCCCTCCCCCGGTGCCAGGCTTGACCCACAGCTTGCTCCTAATCCCTGGCCTCACACTTTAGCTTTCCTCATCTGACTCCTCTCCCATGCTTGCTGCTTCTCCACCCTTCAAGTGCAGGAAGAGCTTTCCTTTTAGATAACTGTATTTCAAAAAGTTCACAAGTCCAAACTGAATCCTAAGCAACATGAGACCACGACCACCTGGTTAAACACCCTCTATTCTTTATCCTCCCCTTGCTGGAAGGGGTGCAGACAGAACAAGATTAGCACAGGGCCTTGCTTAGAGCGTGTTCAGTAAGTGTTTGGATGGACTAGAAAAAAAACTTTGAAGTTTGAGGAAGTGACCATGGGTTTATCTTCTGTATGTGCTTCTCACTTTGGTTTTTCAGAGCTGTAAACAGACTAGATGCTCCTGCCCTGTAAAGCTCCGCCACGTTGACCCTAAAAGGCCCCACCGTCAAGATTTGTGTGGGAGATGCAAGGGCAAACGCCTATCCTGTGACAGCACTTTCAGCTTCAAATACATCATTTAAATGAATGTAAACGGATGGGCCAACTTGAACGTGAGCTAGTGAAGCAGACACGTTAGCTTTTTTCCGTGCTCCTTCCTTATGCCTCTCCTTCTCAAAATACTTCATGAAAGGCTGTATTTTTGACAGAGCCTTCAAATAAAAGTATTGCAAAACAATTGATAAATTGCAGAAGATTTTTTTTTTTTTTTTTTTTTTTAAAGTTGAAAGCTGCTCATGCTAACAGTCTGGGTCTGTCACTTAGTTAGAGGACCTCACAGCTGTCAGGTTTCCTGCTTATGTGTGTCTGTAGGACTGAAGCTTACAAGCAAGATGCTGATTGAATGAACAGCCATGTCACCATTAAAGTCGTTTTTCGGGTGAGGTGGAGTTAGAGTGAGGCCTTAATGTATGAGGAGAGTTAGGGTTCTGACTCTGGGTTGCCCCCCGAGCGGCTGGCTAGCTGTGGGTGGCATCTAGTGGGGAGGGAGGCTGTGAACCACATGGACTGGTTGGTTGATCACAATTTCACATAGGGTACAGGTGGGGACCAGAACGGGGTGGCCACGGGCAGCTTCTTTAAGACTTCAGGTGGTAACTTAGAAATAAGCCTATTAAATGTACTTGAAGATTTCAAGTTAACCGACTACTTAGGCTAGGTCCTTGTCCTGTAGTTTGTATAACTGCAAATTCACATAGGAATCCGTATCCTAGCTGCACCTGCCAGCTTTCTACAGGACTCCCAAGAAAATGGTAAGGCTCTGCTCCCAGAGCTCTCCTGCTTGGGGATGGCAGTTTGTCTAGAGCCCTCAGGGACTTGTAATGAAATCAGCTGAGGGTTGTTGGTTTAATAGTTATGGAAACCACATAACTGGATCCAGTTACTAATTATGCCTCTCTCGGATTTTTTTTTTTTTTCCCTGAAGTTGTGAGAGATAGGGGGACAGAGGATCTGAAGCGGGCTCTGTGCTGACAGCAGCAAGCCCGATGTGGGGCTTGAACTCACAAACTGTAAGCTCATGACCTGAGCCGAAAGCACATGCTTAACCAACTGTGCCACCCAGATGCCCCTTTCTTCCAATTTTCTTATCCCATTTAAGTTAACCCTTATGACCTTAGTTATGTCTGTTAAGATCTTGGATGCTTGGGTGTAGACAAATGTGAGGAATAAGGAACCTAAACGGAGTTTGAGGTCTCTTGAACCCTTAGAGCAATGGGAAGTCCCCTCAGAATTCATATGGACTTAGGAAGGTGCTTGTGAAAACAGAGTCTAAGGCCCCTATCCCTACTGAATCACTATCTGGGACTGAGGCATTTTAACAAGCACCCTGGGGATTGCTTATGGAATTGAAGTATGGAACTACCACCTGGGTCAGGCTTGTACTTTGCAAAAACATGGATGTGGCCTCTACCCTTATGGAGCTTCCAGTGTAGTGGGTAGATGGCCATTATTTTCTGCATTGAAAAAAAAAAAACATGGAGTTCCTGCCACCTGATAGGAAAGAGCTACTTGGTCAATTGATAGAGGCCTGTGATAAAGAGGATCATATTTAGGGAGGTCAGGGGAAGACTTGCCTGAAAAATGACTCTTGGGCTGACCTGAAGTTTGGGTGAGTTGAATTAGTTGAAGAGGGGAAGGAGAAACTTTCCAGACCAAGGTAGCATGTGCAAAGGCCCAGTGGCAGTGAAAACCAGAAGGAAGCCGAAGTGGTAGAAGGCTGTGGAGGACAAGGATGAGCATGATGGCAAGTGACAGTATGCCCAGACTGGGGGGATTTTTTAGGCCTTGCTCAGGAGGACTGGTCTTTGTCCTCAGAATTCACTAGAAGGTTTTAAAGCCATTAAAGCTTTTTAACAGGTCTGTTAAAAAGAAATAATCACTCTAGCTGTACAGTGGATGAATGACAGCTCTAGGTGTGGGGGAGGGCAATGTTCTAACACCCCTTCCTACTGGTTTGGTTGAAGGTAGGGACAGGGAAACTTATTTGTGCAAGTGCACTCAGTAAACACTTGTGGAATGAGTGAGGGGACAATAGAAATACACCTGCAGTGAGTCCTAAGGCTATCAATATGGGTAGTTACGTCAAGTAGCTTATTATTTTTCCAAACAGAGCAACTAACCTATCTTAGAGTCGAGAGGACAGCAAGGATCAAAGTAGGTTTTACTTAGATTTAGCTGGCATTGAACAATGCTGCACAAAGACATCTTTGTTATAAAAGTTGTGGTGATGACGTTCTAGCAACTAGAAAGCGCTATCAAACTGTGTACGAAGGAAATTTATAAAATGTGAGTGTGTGTGTGTATATATATATATACACACACACACACACACATTTTTTTTTTTTTTTAAGTAAGAGATTGAGAGACTAGAAGGAAATAGCCCAGAATACTGTTTTCTGTGGGTGTCAGTGATTCCACTTTTCCCTGTATTTCATACATTTGCTAAGGGGACAGTGGGTTCTTTTGAAAAAAAAAATCTGTATAAATGCCATGAAGTACAATGATAATTATGTTGATTCTAATATCCTGTTTCTTTTCACGTGGGTTCTAACGGCACGGTGTACGAGCACTTCTGGATCCAAACGAGGAAGGCTCACTGTGGCTTTGGTGAGTCTGTTCCAAGAGAATGAATGTTTATTTCCTGAATTTATGGTAGACTGTGGGTTGTACAGTACCCTCTAGATCACTAAAAGTAGAAAATATTTTCTAAATTGTGTTTAAAAAAAAAAAAAAGGCGTTTGCTTTCTATTTTAGAAGCCGAATGAAGAAACTGCCGGAGCCCTTCTCTTGGTGTTGTTTTACAAGCTTACTACTTAAAAAATGATCAACTTAAGGGGCAAAAGAAAAAGGTTGTACAAAGCACAAAGGGCTTGATCAGAACTGCATAAGGTAATTAATAAATTAAGCACTTGATACATTTTTGCTAAATGCAAAGGGACCATCCTGATGACTTTTATATTTGCATCTTGCTTTCTGTAGGTATATTCATCATATTACTTTATTAATAGGTTTAGCTACATACACATGAAAAGGAAATTCCAACTGTTCAGGGTTTGGTTTGGGTAATAGTCAAGCTCATTTGCTCTCAACTTCGTTCTCCCCCTTTTAGGGAAAGTTATCTTAAGAACAAGGATCATATTTGCAAAGTCCCTAAATGATGCCCACTGTAATCATTGACCTTTAAAATACAACACAAACCAACAGCTACAATGCTTTTTATTTTAACAAAAAGGATATAAGAGGGTGATGGTAAGATAGGATGTAAAGTGTGGGGGGGGGTCTCTGGACTCCATCCCTCTGTTCCTGCCCCACACCCAAAAGTTATTAAATAATTTAAAGGACACCATTTACAGTACCAGAACACCATCAAAATAATTGGTTTTTTTTTGTTTGTTTTTGTTTTTTTTTATCAGGGTCAAAAAATACAGTGATTACGAATGTGCCGTGACCAGTCATGGGATTTTACAGGTCACATAACTATAGTCAGCAGTCCAACGGCGTGCACAGTGCCTTCAATTAATGCACTTGAGCATAATTACATTTCTGGCAGGGTCCACACCCCCAAGAAAAGGCAAAGCTAAGCATTTCATTTCTACATTCTAAACTCTGCAGTCACAGAGCCCAGTTTAAAAGAAAGTCACAGTGGATAAGAGATGCCTATAAAAAATACAAGGTGTTCCTTTCAAATCAGAGGAGTTGTGGGACTACATTCATTTCTTTTACAAAATGCTATTTAAAAAAGGACAGAGAATCCAGTTCGTGTTATGCTACAGACTTAGACAGTGAGTAAGTATATTGCATGTTTTGGTAGTCAGTCTTCAGGCTTCCCTTCATTTTCCCCCATAGCCCCAGGTTCCTTTTGGGTGAGACACGTGAGTCCTGAATGAACATATAAAACTGGGTTTGCATCTCTCTTCTTGAATTCTGCAGACTTCAGAGCCCGCAAGTCTCATATTCTACCATCAGTGACCACGCTCTTTTCTTTAGCTTTGTACACCTATTCTTGTATAACAGTGCATTGCACAAACGTACAATACTGGTTTTTAATCTATACAGTTTCTATAATAATTATGGAGTAAAATAAGTTAACTTTCCTAATGAGAATAGCTGACGGGCAGCATACATCTTTATTTTACATTTTAAAGTCTCTGCAGGCATCTACTTTGGTTAGTTATCAACAATCGTAATGTAAGCACTGGTCAGAGAGCTGAGCAGCATTCCAATAACATTAACAGATATATTATTTCTTTTCGAAATACCGGGAAAGCCCAGTTTTAAAATATTATTAAAATGTTCTAACATTTACACACTATGAAGAGTTAGATCTAATAAAATAAAATTTCTTCAAAAATAATCTTGCAGTGCTCTTTTAGGCATGCTGACACGTTATCACCAAACATCCATACCTTGAAAATAGGACTGTCACATATTCACACATCCCAGCTCACGCACACACAATCCCTTGTACAGACTAAAAAACAAAACACCCACACCCTCATCCCACGTGTTGAAAAAAAGTCAATGGTTTTTGCAAAGAAGTCTCTCCGTGACTGTCTATCCGACTAAAGGTTCTTCACGTAGATAATGAAGCATCGACTGTGGAGCATCCACACAGCCCTGCAGGTTTTCAGCTAAAATGAACGAGCCTGGGTTTTAGCCTCACGTCACCTGCTTTCCAACGTCTCAGTATTAGAGGCCATTATTGCAAACAGTCCTAGAATTCTCTTCTTTCTCCAGAAAGTCATGTATTTGTACGCATCACTCTTAGCCCTTTTCTTTTCACCTAGGTTAAGTAATTAAAAACTCCTTCTTCATACGGTTATTGTAGGAGGTATTGGCAGCCATTAGATTTCTTTTTTTTTTTTCCTTAGATCTTTGACTCTGATACCGGTTTGACATCAGCTACGCCGTGGTCGTGGAGGCCGCCAGGAAGGGTTGTCCGTGAACTGCGAGGGTTCGTAAAAGGTGCTCATGAATATTCTGCATCATCTTCAGTTCAGTGTCTTCCCTAAACGCCTGGAAGCTTCTCAGAATCCGGTGCTCACCAAAGTTCCGACTGGGTGGGCCTGTGCTAAGAGCTGGTATGATTGCACCATGCGTAGGGACTCCCTTATTTCTAGATTGAGCTCCATCAGTTTGTGGTTGGCCTCTGACATGTCCAGGTCAGAGCCTATGACCGCGAAGCTCCCCGTCTGGCCCAGCGTCTGGTGATGGAAGTAGATGTGCAACAGCGTCTGCACAGGGTCATCCTCACAACCGCCAAAGATATCGTTCGGCCAGAGAGATCTGAAATACACAATATTTTTAAGTCCTGAGACTCCGTCAAGCAATGGTTAATATTAACCACGTTTTAAATTAATACCTAGAACAGAATCTCCTTGTGAATCACTGAGGATCTGTTTGCACGTTTGGGCGAACGTGTTACCGAAAGCCTCTAGAGAGTGAACCAAGTCTAAAAGTGGCGTCATTTCAGTGAGAACTGTGGACAAAGCTGTCATGCTTTCACAAAGACGCGCTACGGACGCAGCAAATTGAAAACCCGACCCAATCGCTGTTAAGACGCCAGTGCGGGTTTAGAGGCACCACACCTTGAAATCCCTTCACGCTTTACCTGAAGGCTTTGACTTGTGCCACAGCTGAAATAAACTCCTTATTTCTCAGAGTTTCAATTAAAGAATGAATGGCAGTTTCTATGGTAGTTTGTGCAGCTTTGGAAATGTCAATTTCTTCATTTTCTGAAGCAGACTCTGCTTCTTTGAGGATATTTTCCAGTTGGGCAAGTTCCTCGGACATGTTGATGACCTAGAACAAATGAATATGCCTTAAAACGATCTATTTGTGTATTCAGTAACAAGAAGAGCATTTAATTGGCTCTGAAGCTACATCTGATGGTAGCAGCAGCTTCTCTTAAAGATCTGCAAATGGTAAACTTAATTTTTCAAGTTCTCTGTTATATTTTCAGCCACCAAATTGTAGTCTTTAAGTATTCTTGATAAATAACAGGTTATAGGGGCACGTGGCTGGCTTAGCCAGTGGAGCATGTGACTCTTGATCTCAGGGTCCTGAGTTTGAGCCCCACTCTGGGCACAGACATGACTTAAAGAAACAAACAGGTTATAATAAATGTTTATGATAGTTGTAATAAAACAGGCTGTAACCAATGTTTTTTTTTTTTTGTTTTTTTTTTTGTTCCAGTGTTTGTATTGGTTTTAACATGTGATTTATATCTTGGATAGTAAAAATTCACTGCCGGGGGTGGGGGGAGAAGGTCGTGAATTTTCTTGACAAAAGTCTTTATATTTTAAAAGGTTATTTACCTTTGAAATATTTTAGATTATATATATATATATATATTTTATATAAACCAGTATGTATTTTATATTAAGCAGTATATATTTTTTAATTTATTTAACCATTTAACAAAAGTTAAAGCATTTCTGTTTCAGTACCAGTGTGGGCAAGGGGGGGAAAAGACTAAAGTCACCACCTTTGAGCCTATTCATTACGCGACTCCCAACATTCAAAGTGTTTTTGATATGTTCATTCTTATGTGTACAACCAGAACTACAAAAATATATGTACAAGATGTTTGGGGCGGGGAGGGGTTTCATAATTTAACTTATGACTTCATTGAGTTGAAGTGCTTTTTTTGACTCTTGGTTACAGATGATCTGTTGTGGCTGCTGTGACCTTTAAGGTCTTGAACCTTTCAAGGCCACTGGCTACCTGCTGTCTTATTTACTGATAGGTTCTGAAACGGCACATCATTTGCTTTTAAAAAGACAATTGTGGAAAAAAGGTTTCACTGTAAGTAACTCCTGACATAAGCTCTTTTACAAAGAATATATGTATCATGTTTTCATATTCTAGAATCAGTTATTCCTACTACAATCGAATATTTACCTCTGCTTCATTTTTTATTGTGTTTACTTGGTTGATCAATTTACAGTAGGCTTGGAACAGAAGCAGCAACTGAAAATGTAGTTTGTACAGCCTTCGACAGAGCTCCAGGCCCTAGGAGTAAATAACACTGTGTTAAATTCAGATACCGTTTTCCATGAGGTTTGATTAGACAGTGTATTTCCAATAAAAATATTTAAGTAATTCTGTTAAAATTATCTTGGCATTTATTTCTCTGCAGTAAGCAAGTTAATACAGTGTGAAGGTGATGAAAGATGCTTTGAAGACTGGGATTAAAATATAAATTAAATTGTTGGTTACATAATTCACTTAGCATGAAGCACATTTTCACATTAGACAAATTTTTCAGCAGGCAATCTATAAAATGCTTTAAATAAAATTCATAATGAAAAAAATGTACAAGTGCATATACTTTTGCCCCATCGAGATGTTCATCTCACAGCATTTATCAACAAATGCTTGATAAAGCAAAGTAACAGTGGATTACCTCTTACCTAAAAATGAATCATTTTTCTAAAAAAAAAAAAAAAAAACCCCAAACCTTGTAATCTCATTGAAATGAGACCATGAAATTAACATACGCACTTTGATGTTCAAAATTCAAAGATGTTAGTTTATAGATGTACAAACAGGCGACTGCGAGTTGTACATATTAATGATGGAACCTTCATCTATATAGGACCGACGTTTCATGGATTAGGGCTACGGCAGAACTGAAGCACACACACTACTCTTAGAGTAATCCAGGACAAAACACTGCTAGGTCACAAATGGCAAATGAAAATCAGTTTGTCTGACACGGATAAGTCTATAAATTAAGACAAATCACTTACTGCTAGAATTTCCATTTGCTAAGCAAGAAGGAGATCGGGTCACAAAAAATACAAAGGAAGAAAAAGACCAACAATTAGTGTAAGAAATCATTTTAACTAGGGTCACAGATGTCCCAGGCAAACTGAAGAACATTTAATTGCACCCAAAAGAAAAATTTGCTATTTCCAGAACAAAACTTTTTATACGCTTACGGTAACAAGTGTTACAGGGTGTTTTTAACTCTTTGCCAAATAACTAAATTACATGTAGGCTATAATTTCTCGTGTGAAAACTACAGGAGAAAATTGAACTGATGTGATCTTGGGAAAACTTGTGAAAGAAACCAAACGTCCTAAAATTTCCATTAGTAAAGTGGAAAATTTCTGATTAGAAAATAAATGCATTACTGTTTTCAGAAAAGAATCGGCCTATATTCTTATAAATACCTAGGAGAGTATCATCTTTGGTGTGGGTCATTCTAGGCTTCCTACCCTTACTAATTAGGTCCTATGTTGCCATAATTGGTGCTGAGTCAGAATGGAAGATATCAACAGCGGATGTGGGTTTTAAATTGTATTCCCAAATGCAATTTAGCAAGCTTCAGAAGTTTGACCCAACTAGGTTTGAGTCAGATGATGTATATAAAATACATAGTGAAACATCAAGTTTATGGACTATTTAAAAATTACTACAAATATCTATGGCAATTTGGACCTAGCCTCGTTAATAGAGGAGGATGATTTCTAATTAAAATAGCAATTGCTATAACATAAATATTGCTTCTAAGAGTCCCTTTTGAAGCGTGCTTTTCTAAATAGTGTCCTCTGAAGGACTGTTTATATAACATTTATTCCTATCAATTTAGAAGGGATTTGCTAAGCAAAGGTGAACTTTAGCTTCCTACTGCTTATCATAAATTACGTGGATAGTCATTCAGTGAACACCAGTGGAACATAATCCAATGTCAAACACATTAGCATATCTGAGTTTGAGGTTCTCCTTTACACAGTTTTAGATGGAAAGAAACAACTATTTGAGTGGCAAATACTTTTTCTCATTTCTATTAGCATAAAAAATGGAACTGGCTCTCTATGCATACACCCATAGCATCTACTTGGGGATGTAATGGAAAAGAAATCATGATAAAGTTGATGATCACCACAATTGTAGGAGATAACACAAATGTAATTAATTCTACAGTTCTCAATTACCAGAAATTACTCTAAATATGCCAGCTTTCCAGATTGAGAATTACTGATTTTTAAGTATATTGAAATTTGCAGGTGCATTCTTTTTTCGTTTATTTTAAAATAAATATTTATTATGCAAAAGACTATTCTGGTACACAGGAACAGATACTAGTAATGTGTAAAAAGTGTCCCCAGTCTCAAGGAGCTAAATATAAAAGGAGAAATAAGATATAAATGAAAGTCTTAAATGTACAGTTTTTACTTAGTAGAAAGCCTTGAGCTAGAACTCACTTAAACTCTTGGAGATGGAACTTCTTTTCTTCAAGGCAGAGGGATGTAAGAAATCATTTAGTCTAATCACCTAATTCATATAGGAAAAAAGGAGTTTATCTTTCTTGCTCAAGCCATGTAGTTAAACAGTGGCAAAGACAGAGGCAAAGACTCCAATTCTAGTTTAGGGTTTAATTCCTTATTTTCCCTTGTTTCTTTCCTTACATGGGTGATTAGACAGTCTCCTTGTGAACACAGTACAGGATTCGGAGTCAGCCTGCCTAGACTGGAATCTTAATTCTAACTCTTTTCTTACTGATTTTAGATAAATTTTCTTCTTTGAGCCTCAGTTTCCTCATCTGCAAAATGGGGATAATGAGCATGTACAAGACACACATGGAAGGACAGAGATAATGAATGTGAAACTCATTTATTGAGAGTATACGATTATTTTCTCAATGTTTCAGTTTTTTAAAAACTTCCAATTTTTACAATAGCACAGTAACTTTTACAGTGACTAGAAATCTCTAACAGCATAACCAGTGTTGAAAAAGACTGGAGCTCTGACATCAATGTAGAGGTCATTAACTTATTTTTGAGGTTGTTAAATTAAATTGATGAATGCAATGCATATTCCCCACTTAGAATAATTTTTAGGCTTAATTTATCCTCATTTAATGTACTGTTACATATATGCACTTTCCTCTAAGAAAAGGTTACTTTTATTTTCACTGAATTTTACACTGTAAAAAAAAGTTATAATTTACCCAATCAGAATTTCACCTTTAGAAAGGCTAATAGAAATGTATACAACATGACTCCTTAGGTTTGCTTTGCTGACCAGACAATTGATCTGCAGAATACTGATGCAAAAGAAACATTTTTTTCAAGAGGCAGATGTAAGTACAATCTAACTTGGACTGTCCAGATACCCATCAAGCTTATCTGCTGAATGTTATTAAGCTTCAGTCACAAGCTGGTCGTTCATTTTTATTAAAGTGAATTTTTCATTACTAAGCCAATATTTTGGTGAAACCTACCTTTGACAAAGATCGTTCTGATAACAAAAATGAAGAGTGTTATCAATTTTATTTCTAGGATTATCAAATAGGGACCTTCGAACATACGCATTATTTCACCCGACATAGAAATACAGCAAAACCGAGAAGAAGAGTCTTACCTGTGCATCTGTGTTTATCCTATACATGTCTTCTTTGGCACCAAATGTCCTCTTACAGTTGTCTAACCACTAAAGAAATAAGTAACCGTAAATTTTAACAAGGCACAATGTACTGTACAAGGCACGATGACACTGGTAATACAACAGCCTGTGCATATAAAATAACTTTAAAAGTTAACTTGAAATTCTGGGATTGGTTATAGACATAGCCTTCAACCTCCACTGAGCCTAATTATTTATATGCAACAAACCGGAAGCAGGCTGTGCACTAGATGCACACACTGTGATGCTTTATTCACAGAAACACAATAAACAGTCTGCTCTTCTAGGGACCTCTGGTGCTCCATTTCAGTACAGAGTATTCTTCATTTTGCAGATTTTATTAGAAATCTTCACAACCTATACCTGACCTTTGTCTAATGGAAGATGGGGAAATGAAAGATGTGCTTCGCCTTTGGAAGCACAATTTAATAAAGCCAACTCAGAATTAACCAGGTCTGTTTGCTTATCAGAAGTGTAATTCTCAGAAGACTAGTGTCAGTTTTAATTAGTGAAACAGAAACCGAAACCCGTTTTCAATCTTGTTTTTCCTTTTCCTTTTCCTTCCTTTTGGACCGTAATGAGTGACAAACATATTATCTCCCAAGAATATTGACTACAGAAGCCAAATGTGGTTTTTCCTTATCCAGGGGCTATTTCCTAAAGTTGGGTATTTACTTAAGGGATCTTTTCTTTCGTCAAATAAAAATAAAATAATAGCATTGTAGTTTAGTGGGAAAAAAATGTTGGAGTCATGGAATGTCCAAGCTCAAGTGAAAGCTAAGAGCCTTCAAGTTAAGCTACTAGGTTTTGACAGTTTGATATTGTCAATACCCGTTATTTTCACTTCCTTGTTCTTTATGTGACAGATTGAGCATAAAACTAATATATATAAGAAATCACTAGGACTTTGAGAAAAACTACTTGCTACATTAAGTATTCTCTTTGAAAATATCTCAGTACTAGGCATTTAAAACGTTCAACTGTAGCTTAACATTCTACATGCAAAGAATGAAAATTAGACATCTCAGTGATTTCAAAACAACTCTGTGACCTTATGTTGCTTTTATCCCAGTCCCTCAGACTGCACAGGCCCTTAGGCTTTTTGCTTCACAGCATCTCTGAAGAAAACATGTGAAGCTTTCCTAGTGAGATACAGCTGCTGGCATCCACTGTCAAAAGGTATCCAGCAGATTTCTTTCTATCAGCAAAATTCAGCTGCAGTCTCTTGTACAATGTGTACATTAGTCTTTGTACAAAATATTAAAATGTTTATACACCTAATCATCCTCGCTAACCCAGTCCAATTTGTCCAAGTATCCTAATAAATTAGAAAAAAAATAGTTTTAATTGAATGTTTACTGGCTTATTCTTACTAAACATAAATTTTTCTGTTCTATGCCTAATGGTACAGCATTTTAGGAGCCTTATTCAACAAGCTATGATTTTTTTTTTTTTTTTTTTTTACTCTGTTAAAAGACAAGCCCCAAGGGGCGCCTGGGTGGCGCAGTCGGTTAAGCGTCCGACTTCAGCCAGGTCACGATCTCGTGGTCCGTGAGTTCGAGCCCCGCGTCGGGCTCTGGGCTGATGGCTCGGAGCCTGGAGCCTGTTTCCGATTCTGTGTCTCCCTCTCTCTCTGCCCCTCCCCCGTTCATGCTCTGTCTCTCTCTGTCCCAAAAATAAATAAACATTGAAAAAAAAATTAAAAAAAAAAAAAAAGACAAGCCCCAAGCCGATAGTTTTGTGGCTGCACACTGGCCTGAACAATAGAGATCCACATGTTTCCAGCCAGTGTAGACAAGACACAGGAGTTTGTGTATAAAATGTCCTCCAGTTTACATCCAATCAGTCTTCGGGTCGTAACTGTTTCTTTACTCAGGGCTCAAATGAAGGTTAAAATTGAGCTGGAGAGGTTCTGCTCCTGGGCATAATGGAGTAGCTTGTATAAGGTCAATCCTCCATGGACAACTACAGAAGCAGAATACCATCCACCAGGGGTGAGGGCGTTAGACAAAGCACGGAAAGGGAGCCTGCAAAGATGCCTGTATTTAATCCAGAGGACTTGCTTATTCAAAGCTTTGCTTGTTCCTAAGGCAGAGAGGCTGAACAGAAAGTGGTGCCCCAGGGTGTCTGGCCCACGGTGTCACTGAGATGGGCAAAGACAGTTAACAAAGGTAGGGAGGTATCAAGGTCCAGGATGCTGGAGGAAAGGGGACAGCAGAGAAGAGAGCTGACGGTCTGTGTGCAGCTTCCCTTGGTACCACGTTTAGCCCATGCAGCAGGAGGAGAGGCTAGCAAACCACCAAGCCATCTGGGAGGCTAAAGACGTAAGCAGATTTCTGGTCTCCTGGCGTTGAAAAGAAGGACTGTTCATTTCCTGCCAAGGTGGTCCTGATGAATACCCTTGACTTTCACCGGTGACCCTCAGGAGACTCCAGGAATAATGGGAAGAATGTGTTAATATATATATATTATATATATACAATATATATTATATATATATACAATATATAATATATATTATATATAAATATTATATTATATATTATATATAAAATATATATAAATATTATAATAGTAAAAACTTTTAGAGGGGGGAAAAACTGAGCAACAGAAAATACTTGGTTGATAGAAGACAAGAAGGACGACAAGAAAAAAAAGGTAACAAAGAATAGACGGGACAAGAAATGGTGAGATGGTTTCTCTGAAGGCATCACGTTTCTTCCATATACAAATACTTGATTCAGCAAATTCATTGAAAAGAAGATTCTTTGCCCACTACAATGCAATAGCACCTATGCTGTAAATTATATATTAATATATAATTATAATATGTAATATTATATATATATATATATCTGTTATCGGATTCTCTATATTCCATTGGCATAATTGTTTATTCTTATGCCAATGATACACTCTTTTGAAATTTTTAATAAGTCTTACTGGCTGGAAGTTTAACTCTATTTAGGCTTTGTTGTTGTTGTTCTTCATGGACAAGACTATTTCTGTGCAGGCCAGAGAGCAAAGATTTTAGGTGCTGCAAATCATTTATTCTCTGTTGCAACTATTTTAACTATGTTGCAGTGCAAAAATAGCCATAGACAATACGTAAACAAATACGATGCCTATGTCCCCCCAAAACTTATAAAAACAGTGGGCTAGTTATGACCTATGGGCTATAGTTTGCAGATCTGTGTTCAAGAAGGCGGTTTGCCTTATAATTAGCTGTTTGTACTTTCATATAAATTGGGAGAGTTAGCCTGTCAATTTCCATTGGTAGACAGCTTGAGATTTTGAATGGGGGTTGCATTAAATCTACAGATTTGGGGGGAAAATGACATCTTTACCCATTTGAGTCTTCTGATTCATGAACATGGTATAGTCGTTCATTTATTGAGGTGGCCTTTAATTTCTTTCGGGAACATCTGAAGTCTTCTGGGTGGAGATATAGCATATCTTTGACTAGATTCACTTGTAGGCGTTTGGTGTTTTCCTATTGTAGATGGTAAATGACGCTATATTGCCAACCTCTCTAAAGCTTAATGGCTTAAAACAACAAGACACATCTGTGTTGGCTGGGAGTTCCTTCTGGTCTTGCCTCGGGTCCCTCACCAGTCCACAGTCATCTGATGGCTTGACAGGGCCTGGAAGTTCTAAGCTGGCCTCACTTAAATACCCGGCCTGCTAGCTGTCAGCTGGGATGCTTCCATTCTCTTCCACATGGCCTCTCATCCTCCAGGAGGCTAAGGGTCAAATTAGTTTTCCAGAGTTTATCCAAATGTACATGATGGCAAATGCAGAAGCTGCAAGAGGCCTGAATGCTAGTCTCAGAAACTGCACAGCTTCGTTGCTGAATTTGATTGGTCAGAAAAAGAGAAGGACATCTCAGACTTCAGAAGTGGGGAAACAGACCTCATCTCTTGATGGAAGGAACAGCAAAGCCATGTTGGAAAGGGGCACGGATGCAGAAAGGCATGATTTTCTGCAGCGTCTAGGGAAGGCAAAGGTTTCGGAAGACACAAATGACTTAGAAATCTTCAGAAAAGGTTTCTGAAGACACAAAATGATTTAGACGGAATGACCAAAAATTTAAAAGTTGCAAGTAACAAGTGGTGGCAAAGATAGGAAGCAACAGTAACTCTTGTACACACTTCTTCATGGATTACAAACTGAAACACCATCTTGTAGAAAGCCAGATGGGTAGAAGTTGCTAAAGTGGAACGTGTGTATGCCCCATGACCCAGCAATTCTACTCCTAGATACTCAACAGACAGTGGACCTAAGTACACAAAAGACAGGCACAAGAACACACATGGCAGTGTTACAGTACCCCACCCTTCTCTGTGGCTTCAGTTATCCAAAGTCAAGGGCAGTCCAGAAGCAGACTATTCTCCTCTGAACTGTTGACAGAAGGTCAACAGTAGCCGAACGCTACGTCCTAATGCCTGCGTCTTTCATCTCTCCGTCTCATCAGGAAGGCATTTTATCATTTCACATCACAACAGTAAGGGTGAGTATAGTACAAGAAGATATTTTGAGAGGAAAAGAGACCACACGCACACAGCTTCTATTACAGTCTACTGTTATAATCGTTCTATTTTATAATTATTATATATAATTATATATTTAATTATAATATATATTAATTATAAATTATATAAATATATATTATATACAAACCATATAAATATATAAATTATATTAATATATTTAATTATATTATATACAAATTATATATTATATATTTATACAAATATATAAATTTATATAAATATAAAATATATATTATATATAATATATCATTATTATAATCATTCTATTTTATAATCTTTTACTGTGCCTACTGTATAAATTAAATTTCATCATGTACAGGAGAAAACACAGTATACATAGGGTTCCAGTACTATCTATGGTTCCAGGCATTCAGTGGGGGTCTTAGAATGTATCCCCTGTGGATAAGGGGCGGACTACTATATTTGTAAGATGACCAGATCTTGCCCGATACTGCCCTGATGTTGAAAACTCTTTCCTCTTTACCAATCTGCAATTCTTTCAGTCCAAATGTAAGATTCCTTCCTCCCTTATAAGGGGAGAAAGCTCTTAATAGAAGTATTTTCCTATAGCATGTTCTTGCCCTGAAAGAATCCCCCAATCTAAAATTACCATCTCGTCAAGGCCTAAGGTCAGATCTCTATCCCACGAAGTTTTCCTAATAGCCCAAAGTGACCTCTCTTTGGAAGTCACAGTAAATGGCATCTGGTCTGTTAGATCTGCACAATTCTGAAGAGTCTCTGTCATTGCCAATACCTTTATCTATAGCTATAAACTGACACTTTCCTTTTGTTGCTAATTATTCACATACAGTATCTGTGCCTTATATTCTTACCTCGTATACTAAGGGAATAAGAAACAGGTTTTATACTTTTCCTAGGCCTTTACATGGGATACTTTTTTAATCAAAAAAAAAATTTTTAAGTTTCAGATCTAGAATTTGGCGATTCATCACTTATATACAGCAACTGGTGCTCATCACAGGAAGGGCTCTCAATACCATCACCCATTTAGCCCATCCCCCACCCAACTCCCTTCCAGCAACCATCAGCGTGTTCTCTGCCATTGGAATCTTTTCTTGGTTTGCCTGTTTTGACCCCTGTTCATTTGTTTGGTTTCTTCAATTCCACAGACGAATGAAATCATACAGTACTTGTCTTTCTCTGACTGACTTATTTCACTTAGCATAATACTCTCTAGCTCACGTCACTGCAGGTGGCAAGATTTCATCCTGTTTTTATGACTGAATAATATTCCAAAAACGATGGAACGCTTCATGAATTTGCATGTCCTCCTGGCACAGGGGCCATGCCAATCCTGCGAATCTTCTCCGGATGGTTCCAATTCAGTATACGTGCTGCTGAAGCGAGCGCTACATGTAATGTTTAATACTAATTAATGGAAGATCCATCTATTCTAGGAAAAAAAAAGCCTACTGTATACGGTTTGTGTGAAAAAAACTTTTAAAGGTTTTCTGCCCCTGCTAATTGAAAACATTTACTCTGAGGGAACAGAACTACTGCTATTCTGCAGGGCCAGATTGGAGCTGAAGAAACACTTCCCTGCAAGTAGTATCTAGAATCGACTACATGCTTATTCTTCCCTTTGCTTGCCCACGTCCACAGCGCTGGAAAAAAGGTCCCAGCTTGGTCACTGGTTATAGATTTCTTAGATCACGATACCATTATGCATTCTCCGAGAAGTACAGCTTTTCTTTCCCCACTTGCAATGTTGACAGCAGCTGTGTGGTCTCCACATTGAGCTTTTTAAAACGCTGCAGTTTTCCACCGTGTTCTCAGGTTCTTAGAGGGCTGGTTTCTAAGAGCTACAGATAGGAGCCCACGGAACACAGAGTTCCAGAGGCCCCATAATTCTCAGTAGAACCCTGAGGCAAGTGCCGAGAGGACCTCTTCTATCTGGGCTACTCAGCTGCCAAGTGCACGTTTCCGGGGTCAAAAGCAAACTCGTTTTCACGTGGTGAAGAGACTGACCTGCTCAGCTGCTTCTCTTTTGGCATTGTAGGTATCCAGATGCTCTTGCAACTCCAAAACACTGAACTTGAGTGTTTGCAGCAAACCGCATGACGTCAGCTGTCAAATCAGAAACATTGGTCCAGGTTATCATTTCTGATCACAGTCATGAGACCGACAACTTTTGGATCATGGAATTTCTGATAGCTGGTTTTTGGCCCGACTTCGTGCCAGTGTCCCTTACTTCGCTCTGTCCCATACCGAGGGCTGACCTTTCACTGAAACAGAGCAGGAATACAGGGGGATTTCTGGGGTGCCACCAAGGATGACCATACCTTCAAATGCTTTCAAAAAGTGCCTTGGGTGAGAAATGGCATGTCAGACCGGTATATACCTTTAAAGGTAAACTTTTGAAGCTTGTTAAACCTTAATTCTCTGAATATCTTAATACACAATCTCTGAGTGTGTTTTAAAACCGAGGGGCCCTGGTTTCTTCATGGGAGTAGGTCTAGCCCTCTCCTACCACGGTTATTCAAGAATCAGAGGGAAAGTACCTATCTCTAGAGCATGACTTTCTAGCTTCCCATCTATGACTCTGAAGAGTGATGAGAGGGAGGGGTCAGAATCAGAGTCACAACTCACTGCATATAATATACCGGAATTATATTTTGCTGGATATTTATAGTCAAATTGAAAATATAAACCTGTACACCTCATTCTTGATCTTGGCTCAGGTATCTCACGGTTTGTGGGATCAAGCCCTCCATTGGGCTCTGTGCTGACAGCACAGAGGCTGCTTGAGATTCTCTCTCTGCCCCTCCCCCTGCTCACGCATGCGCACTCTCTCTCAAAATAAATAAGCAAACTTAAAAAAATACTTACTGTTTCAGCATCCACAAAGACTGTTGGGCATTCTGAACACATCATCATCACTTCCAGTGAACTTTTAAATTTGGTACCAATGCGTTGCAGACTCTCACCAAGAAAGCTGACTGCCTCATTAGTTATGTCTCCAAACTTTCTCTGAATTGTCTATGGAAAAAAGCGTAAAAAAATATTTAGTATTTCATAAGAAGGCCCTTTTCATCTTTAACAAGCATCATTTGTAATCAGGGCAAACTTTTCTCTTAAAATCATTATTGTAGTGGGGCGCCTGGGTGGCTCAGTTGGTTAAGTGTCTGCCTCTTGGTCTCGCGGTTCGGGAGTCTGAGCCCTGTGTCGGGCTCTGTGCTGACAGTGTGGAGCCTGCTTGGGATTCTCTGTCTCTCTCTGTCCCTCCTAGGCTCATGCTTTCTCCCTCTCTCTCTCTCTCTCTCTCTCAAAATAAATAAACTTAAATAAATAAATAAAATCACTGTCGTAGTGATATACAGCATTCTAATAACTGGTCTGTAAATCCGTGTTTTCAGGGTTTTCTTTGGAAACGTTAATTTCACAAAATGATCAAAGATTTACAAAACAGCACTACTTAGAAAAAGAAACTAATGATACATGCCATTCATCTCCCCATTCCTGAGATTTCTTTCATTGGGAGAGACAGAAGGAATACATGCTGCACATCACGGGGAATAAAGTCCTTACATGTCTGGAGAAGTAGCTCTTCTAATGCTCTACCTGAAAGAAACTTTCAGTAAATGTGGTTTACTGTCCTGGGCTCTGAGCTGCCACCGGATTTAATTAAAGTCATACATATGCATTAGGGGTAATATCTTCTCAAAACTCAAGAATACTCATTAACATAAAATAATCCAATCGTGCCTTACCCACAATGAGCACTCAGTGAATGAGACTATATTGTCAATGGCATAGTTATAGGATAACATGTGCCTACATGGGCATGTGTTGCACTGTTGGGTGTCCTTATGATTTAATCACAATAAAAGCATCAGCTACAGTCTCAGGCATCAGGAAACAATATCATTGGAAAGAAAAAACTACTAAATAGGAAACCAAGGAGCAGGGCAAAAGTCCAGAATAAAACAAATGCTCCAGCCAATGAGCGTAAAGAACTTCCGGGAGAGAGAGGCTGGCGGTTGCCATGGGTGGGAAAGCTGCAGCGAGAATAGGTCCTTAGCTAGGTCTTCCCAGATGGGCAGCATTTGCTTAGGTCAAGAAGAAGAGCGGTACACAGTTCAGCGGATGAGGACTTAAATGGCATTTCTTGGTGCCTTAGTTTCCCCAGCTACAGAATGCTCCAAATACATGTACATTTCACAGGTCTGTTACAAGAAGTAAATGATGTAAGTGATCTAGCACAATGCCTATCACGCACTGCAATGTTAGCTCATGTCATTATTTTCACAGTTGGAAGCAACCTTAGCTAAAATTTTTAAGGTGTGCCGAGACACAAAATTGTTAATTAATTTAGTACTTAAGTATAAACTTGGGTGATATTGACTGTAAGCTCTTGGAAGGCAGGGACTATGTTTCTGGTGTCCCCCCTCCTGCAGAGAATTTATCAGATGCCGCTTCCAAGTTGTGCTTGAGTTGCCTGAAGGGAGGGATCTGTACTCGTCACTGCGTAAATTACCAGCAGTTACTACAGTGTCACAATTTAAATTTAAATAATATCACCATCTTTGGGGAGAACTTTTTTTTTTTTTAAAGAAAATCAGTGGGCATATGAAAACCTGAGACATTAAAACAAATAAAATAACGTAAAAATAGAAAACAGAAGGTGAGATACAGACTTTAGATCAAAACACCAAAACCTTATCAAGTAACTGTTGATATAAATTCAGAAAACCGTGAGCCTCACGGACCTGAAACAGCCTGGAAAACACGTGAAAAGTAAACACTGCACAGGACCCGTCGGTGTCAGACAGCATCTGGCTGACGTGGCGGTGCCAGGCTTCTTCGTCGTCGTCATATGCAACCGGCTGAAAGGCAGCTATTATGGCAGAAAGAAATGGTGATGGCAGAGGGGAGGTCTGGACTTCTGGAAAGCCATCTTGCTCTTTTTCATCTTGACTGTTAATACAAATATCACAGTAATCACGACACCATCTGAAAATAGTTGAAGGCATCCAACACAGACCGTGTGTATTCAAACGCATGCATTGACTTAGAAAACGTACAACCGCCTAAACTTCCTAAGAGAGTCCAAATAAGCAGATCTCTGTGTTCTTTCTACGTGGCATCTCTGGAATTAGAAACTTAATTTCATGTAACCACCTCAAAGCAAACCAAGTCCTAGAATATGCCAGGGGAATGGATTAATTTCAGTAGCTTCTGTGAATAATTCAGATGAGAATGCTTTCATATTATGGGCGCTTCGGCGGCTCAGTTAAGCATCTGACTCTTGATCATGGCTCTCAGGTCATGATCTCGCGGTTCACGGGGGTTTGGGCCCTGCAATGGGGCTCACACTCATTGTGAGTGTGGAGCCTACTTGGGATTCTCTCTCTCTCCCTCCCTCTCCGCCCCTCCCCCATGCACATGCGCTCTCTTTCTCTCTCTCTCTCTCAAATAAACTTAAAAAAGAATGCTTTCATTTTATTTTTTATTATTTTTAATGTTTATTTATTTTTGAGAGAGAGAGAGAAAGAGAGAGAGAGCACAAGTGGGGGGAAGGCAGAGAGAGAGGGAGACAGAGAATCTGAAGCCGGTTCCAGTCTCTGAGCCGTCAGCACAGAACCCGACATGGGGCTCGAGCTCATGGACTATGACATCATGACCTGAGCCGAAGCCAGATGTTTAACCAACTGAGCCACCCAGGCGCCTCAGAGTACTTTCATTTTAAATGGTCGATTCTGGAGGCTTTTTAATTGAACAGGTGCAAATTGATGGTGATAACATGTAAAGGGGTTTTGGCTATTTGGTTGGTCAAAGGCTCGCTTAGGTCCTTTATATGGACTGTGAAGAGGTATTTGAGTCAGACACTCAGTAGAGTGTCACTCAGGGTCTCAGAATTGCATGTTTCACATTGCAAAGGAGCTCTGAAGGCTTTGCAGAAATTGCAGAGCAATTCATGTGGAAGAGAGGCATCTGGGTAAAGATGGGCCAAAGATCAAAATAAAGCAGGCATTTGAAGTGGCAACTTAAGCTATACCTCAAAACAGTATATTTTTACAAGGTTGCTGTGGTGATTGACTTTAACAAAATGTGTCTCGTGAGCTTAGGTAATCATCCCTCTATATCCAGTAGGGATGCACTGCTCTGTTTCAGCTTCAATACAGGGCCAAGGCCAATGATTTTGGCTTCAACCTTTTAGGAAGCCCAATAGTTGAGTATCTGGCATCACCGAACTTGTGTATGACGAATGAACGAGTGACCGCATAGCTACTGCCATCCAAATCGGTAATGCAAACAAGCCGTGTCACCCACATTGTTAATATCCGCATGTACACTTTCAAATATAGGAAAACATTCTTGATGTACTGGGAGTGAACGTCTCCTTCTGTGTGGTAGATGTTGAAACTCTATTATCACTTGAGGGGGCGCCTGACTGGCTCAGGCAGAGGAGCATACAACTCTTGATGCTGGGGTGAGGAGTTCAAGCCCCACATGGGGCGTGGAGCCTTACTTAAGAAAAAAACAAAACCTCTATTATCACTTGAAATACAAATGAATGCTTTTTATTGTAAGAGTGAAACTCTGAAATATTTGGTGATTACTAAATATTAATTTTTGTATAAAAATAATTATCAAGGAGCTTGAAATAATTGAATGGGGAAATAGATGCACTGATAGGGTATTAAACTAGATATCTTTATAAAGAACAATATTTTAAGCAACAAATATTTATAAAATTTAAATAATAAAAATTAAAAATAGATCTACCCTATGACCCGGCAATAGCACTGCTAGGAATTTACCCAAGGGATACAGGAGTGCTGATGCATAGGGGCACTTGTACCCCAATGTTTGTGGCAGCACTTTCAACAATAGCCAAATTATGGAAAGAGCCTAAATGCCCATCAACTGATGAATGGATAAAGAAGATGTGGCTTATATATACAATGGAATACTACTTGGCAATGAGAAAGAATGAAATATGGCTCTTGTAGCAACGTGGATGGAACTGGGGAGTGTGATGCTAAGTGAAATAAGTCATACAGAGAAAGACAGAGACCGTATGTTTTCACTCTTACGTGGATCCTGAGAAACTTAACAGAAGACCATGGAGGAGGGGAAGGGAAAAAAAAAAAGGTTGGGGGGGAGGAGCCAAAACATAAGAGACTCTTAAAAACTGAGAACAAACTGAGGGTTGATGGAGGGTGGGAGGGAGGGGAGGGTGGGTGATGGGCATTGAGGAGGGCACCTGTTGGGATGAGCACTGGGTGTTGTATGGAAACCAATTTGACAATAAATTTCATATTTAAAAAAAATAAAAAATAAACAGATTGTATCATAATTCTAATCATTATAGAATTATTTGGTTTACAGGTTTCATAACAGCCACCAAGATTTCTTTTAAGAACTGTATGTAATAATTGATTATTCCATTTTGTGAGCCCATGAGTGAAGAAAACGCCCTTTGGGAATCTTGAGACTTTGTGATAATGTATTTCGAATACACAGAACATGAACGTGTAAAAGGAATAATCTAACATCTGATGGTACTAAGAAGTTGTCACTTCTGCTCATTATGTAAATCCGACTTTACAACTCTGACCGCTGATAAGGAAAATGTAAAACAATGTTTTGCATATACTTCAGATTTTGTATAGCGTTACAGAAATTCATCCTATGATATTGATACTTGGCTCTGGCCAGGGCCCAATATTAACTTAACAACCGACCATTAGCCATTTTGCCAAAATAGGTGTTGGGTACGCTTCTAAATGCACAGTGTTGCTCTCTGTGCTTTAAGAATTACCTACTTGTTTTTCTTTCGGTGAACTGAAGGTCAATAACAAAAAATAAACCCATCACAGTCATTTTATCTTTTAAAAGGAAGGCAAGCAGGATTATAGGCTACCCACAGAAATGAAGGTATGTAAGCTAGAGTAGAGGGTCCTGTTAGGGAGGGGCCGAGAGAGCAAATACCGCCTCATTCTAGTGACCGAGTACCGTATTCTCACCTAGACAGTCCAGAGAAATCTGCTTCTTCTTCTTCACATCTTTCGTCTAGTTCTTTCAAAGCCAAGGTGACATCTTCTTCACAGATGGACTCAGGGTAGCTCTCAGGAGCCAGGGGCTCTGGCATGTCTGTGTCTTCCAAGTTGAGAATCCCTCGACACACGAGAGAATCCTGCTGTTCTTGAATTATATATGACCCTTCATCTTCAAAGCTTGTCAGAACTTGTTCCTCCTTTAACACTGAACCTGTATCCTGTAAAAACAATGGCATTTTTTAATGAAGTTTAAAAACATTTTAAAAAAGCTTTTATCAACACAGAATAAATGACTATTGCCATCAATATACACTTTTTTTTTTTTTATGAAGTAGTATTCTGTTCGCACAGGTTAAGTTTTGTGGAGTTTCTGGGCTCAGATCGCATAAAACAGTTTAAAAAAAATAGTCCCAGGCTTAAAAAAATGTTGAAATTAAATATCACCTATTGCCACATAGAAACATCAAGGAGATCACTTTTCTCGTAACAGGATTTAGGTGTTTACTTAGAAATATATTCTTTGGTAACATAACTTCTCATACAAATTCTCATTCTACATATGGTTACTATACATTCTCACTTATTTGAAATGTAATTTCTTTCACCCAGTGAATTCTGGACAGAAGGTGGGGGGCGCAGGGAGATAATTCAGAATGGTTTACCCACTGGTCCCGTGGGGCTGTCCATGAAACAGGAACAGGTACTGATCACTCAGGGGGATGCTGAACTGAAACAAGTGCATCCTTACTGGTTTCCAAACGAGCCGAGTATTTGTGATGGAAGAGTTACTTTCAGGTAATAGGAGGACACTTCATCACAGAGTTAGAATTCAGCAAACCCTGGGAAATTTTAGACTGCCGTACTTTGCAAGTTGAATGAATTACAAGCTCATTCACCAAAAAGAATGCCTGCACTCGCCTAACTCTAGGCCAATGATGATACACTCCTATGTTAGGCACCAGTGGTTTTCCCTTCCTACTCGCTGCAACATGACTGAAACAATGTTGCCACATGCCCTGCACCCACTGGAAGCCCAACACACACTGGCTAAATAAATGAACCACCACTCCTGAAAAAGAAAGATACTTCCAAAGCGTATGTGTACCATGAGGGTGTATCCACACAAATTTTAAGGTGCACAGATGTTAGTTTAATCCGTGCGAAAGTAAGCACTGATGGTCTCCGTCGTAGGAATAAAGATCAGTTCCTTGCCGTGCTTGGTCCTAAGTTACTACTTAGTTGTGCAGCAGAGTCACTCTTCTTCATGGGTCAAAGAATTTTTCCTCCAAAATATGAAAAGCAAGTGAAAGAGCCCCTGACCTGAGACTAGTATGGGCCTCAGTCTATACATCTGTAAAATTCATCTGTAACATAAAACAAATGAAGGATTTTGACCAGATTCTGGGCTGGGTGCTCTGGGATAAATTAATAGCTGTCTACAATTAATTTACAATCTAACGGGGTTGGGCTAATATGCGAATAACGGTAATATAGCGTATATTAAGTGTAAGGTAAATATTATGTGCACTGTACAAAGGACTGCTGTTACTCAAAGAAGGGAAAGGTCACATCTGCTTGAGGTAATGGAGACTAGTCTCTTTGGAGAAAACAACATATGATGGGCTTTGACAAAGATGGGTTAGTAATAGTGTCATGGACTGAATGTTTTTATCCCCTCAAAATTCATATGTTGAAACACCAACCCCCAATGTGATGGCATTAGGAGATGAGGCCTTTGGGTAGTGGAGGGGCCTCATGAATGGGATGAGTGCCTTTACAAGAAGAGGCCAGGGATCTAGCTAGTTCTTTTTTTTTTTTTTTTTTTTTTTTTAAACCATGTGAGGACACAGCAGGAAGAGCTACCAGGAAGAGAGGCCTCACCACACAATGAACCAGTTGGCACCTTGATCTTGGACTCCCTGGCCTCTGGAAGTGAGAAGCAGATTTCTTCAGATGCCCAGCTTCTGACATTTTGTTATAGGAGCCCAAGCTGACCAAGACAGCATTTCAGGGAAAAGGACATAGAAGATAGGAAAGAAATGTGGCACAGAAATGTGGCAGGAAAACACAAAACATATTAAAGGGAAAATTGGCCTGGTGTTATTAAGCAGAGAAGGCAGCAAACTCGGAGTCTGCACAGAATAGCACTTTTTAAATAATACAGTACAGGGGCGCCTGGGTGGCTCAGTCGGTTGAGCTTCTGACTTCGGCCCAGGTCACGATCTCACCGTCTGTGAGTTCGAGCCCCGCGTCGGGCTCTGTGCTGACAGCTCGGAGCCTAGAGCCTGCTTTGGATTCTGTGTCTCTCTCTCTCTCTCTCTCTCTCTCTCTCTCTCTCTGCCCCTCCCCCACTCATGCTCTGTCTCTCTCTGTCTCAAAAATAAAATAAAAAACATTAAAAAAAATAATACAGTACAATCATTCCTTAATCATTCCAAAAGCTTATATTCAATACACTCTGTGTGCATCTGAAGTTCTTAAAAAAGATTTGGCCTGGGTGTCTCAGTCAGTTAAGCCTCGGACTTCAGCTCAGGTCATCATCTCACAGTTTCTGAGTTCGAGCCCCACGCCGGGCTCTGTGCTGACAGCTCGGAGCCTGGAGCCTGCTTCAGATTCTGTGTCTCCCTTTCTCTCTGCTCTTCCCCCACTCGTGCTCAGTCTCTCTCTCTCTCTCAAAAATAAATAAATATTAAAAAAATAATAATAAAAGACAAAAAAAGATTGGCCATTCAAGTGGCAAGCATTAGTTATTTGGAAAGATAATTTATGTGACAGTGTTAGAGGCATTTCTATACCTAGAATTTTATTAGCATTTACTTTTCTTTCTACATCAACTGGAATATACCATGTTGAGATGACCCACCACACTTCTTAGTTTAATGCCCTCACTTTTCATTACTTTATACCTATATTTGGTTGTCATTTGTTATTGAATAACAATTACAAAATAGACGTTTTACCTGTAATTATTAACATATACTACATGCTGAAATTTTCTAATAGCACTTAGATTTCATGAAGAGAGTGCTTTTGGGCTAATGGAATGGATTCCACTGTTATATGTATATTATGAGACTCAAATTTTCTTGAGCTTTATCTTATTACACAATGATGTGTGTGTGTACACACACCACACACACAATTACATTCAAAGATTCATTTCCTGGGGCGCCTGGGTGGCTCAGTTGGTTAAGCATCTGACTTCGGCTAAGGTCATGATCTTGCCGTTTGTGAGTTCGAGCCCCGCGTCAGGCTCTGGGCTGACGGCTCAGAGCCTGGAGCCTGCTTCACATTCTGTGTCTCCCTCTCTCTCTGCCCCTTCCCTGCTCATGCTGTGTCTCTCTCTGTCTCAAAAATAAATAAAACATTAAAATAAAAAATCAAAGATTCATTTCCTGGGGCGCCTGGGTGGCTCAGTCGGTTGAGCTTCTGACTTCGGCCCAGGTCACGATCTCACCGTCTGTGAGTTCGAGCCCCGCGTCGGGCTCTGGGCTGATGGCTCAGAGCCTGGAGCCTGCTTCACATTCTGTGTCTCCCTCTCTCTCTGCCCCTTCCCTGCTCATGCTGTGTCTCTCTCTGTCTCAAAAATAAATAAAACATTAAAATAAAAAATCAGAGATTCACTTCCTGTAAGGAGTAATCTCTGTCATCCATGAACTGGTATGTAAACTATTACAAATACTAGAAGAAATTCCTCTGTGAAGGTTTCTCTGATAAATACGAGTGAAGAAAGTAATCCCTTAACAGCTCAGAGTGTAATTTGTACACATTCCAGAGAAGAAAGGAGCAAACTGAGCTCTGAAAGTTTGTCATGACATGAAACACATCAGCCTGTTCTGTTTTATCTTCCTGATATTAACACCATTGAAGGGGAAAAAACCCTCAAACAACTCTAGGATTGGATTCTCCCTTTAATTCAGAAAGTATTTCAGCTATTTAAATTAACTCCTCATCTGGAGAAGTTAACAGAATTATGGTTTTACTTCATTATCTTGGTGTTTTCATGCCTTTTTAAAAAGGGCAATTTGAGGTCATTTGACACCCTCTGGCATACGAGGGAAAAACAGACTAGGCTAGCATACCTAACAGAAACAAACTCGTACTATTCTCCTTGGACAGCCATTCTTTGGTGATAATTGTAAAGTTAACAGAGCTGTTTCCAAATGAAATCCTATGGCTTATGAATATCTATCTACTTCATCCTTATTCACTTGTGTCAAAGCTTACAGTGAAAATGAAACCCATGACTGGAAAAGGAAATAAACCTAGTATAGTGAAGTGTTTTTCCTTTAGGAAAAAAAAAGTATCATCAGGAACTTTACAGTGTCTTGGAAACAACCCATCAAATATAGTTGGATGAGTGACCGTCCCACCTGAAATAACAGTTTCCAATATATATATGGAAATATATGTGAATTTTCAGTTTACCTCCAATAAATATAAATATGATATGAATTTCTATCAGTAGTTTACTATGATTATAGCTATTTTATTTTATTTTATTTTATTAAAAAAAATTTTTTTTTTCAACGTTTATTTATTTTTGGGACAGAGAGAGACAGAGCATGAACGGGGGAGGGGCAGAGAGAGAGGGAGACACAGAATCGGAAACAGGCTCCAGGCCCTGAGCCATCAGCCCACAGCCTGATGCGGGGCTCGAACTCACGGACCGCGAGATCGTGACCTGGCTGAAGTCGGACGCCCAACCGACTGCGCCACCCAGGCGCCCCTGATTATAGCTATTTTAATAACCAAAAATAAAAGACTTCTCATTTGTCAAGTAAACAGAATTATGACACACAACCCTTAACCTCACTGCTTTTGTTAGGAAGGTATTTCTAGTACTGGGCTGTTTTCCGTGGTTTCTAATGAGACCTTTTCACATGCTATGATCCAAACCAGACACAGTCGATAGGTTATTAACAAGGAATTAAGGCTCACTTAACAAGCCTCCCAGCAACCGAAAAGGAATACAGGCTACTTAAGGTGCATCTCTAAATCGGTCCAGTCTCTCCTGGAAACATTTGTAAGTTTCATGCACTCTTTCAGGCCCCCCTTATCTTATCTAAGGTTCTTCTGGTTTATCTCCTCTCGGCCTCCTCCCACCCACCCTCCACACTTCTCACAGAGACCTCACTAGAACACAAACCAGACTGGATGGACCCTCTCCTGATGACAGGTGCCTAGACTGCAAGCTTCATGTGGCAGGTACCAGAATCTGTTTTCCGTATTCCACACCAAAGAAGAGATTTTAAAACGCAGACTCAATCAGATCATGTCCCTCTTCTGCTCAAATGCTCTGACGGCTACCTGCTCTGTGGCTGCAGGATCTGCCCACCCCCCTCCTCGTCTGTCCTCCCGGCTCCTGTTCACTGCGATCCAGCCCCACAGGCCAGCTTGCTCTTCACACACACCGTGGCCTTTTTAACGGCTGCTCCCTCAGCCTGGGACTTCCTCCCTCCACATCTCCTTGTCACTGAGGCTTCACTTCAAGTGCCGCCTTTTCTCCCTCACCGATTCCACATTTCTGTTAGATTTTCTTAGTACGGCTAAGAGGGTGATGAGTTTCTGATGTATTTATTCTGTCTTACCTGCTCATCATATCTTTTACTACAAGTAAGCTCCATAAAACCAGGAGGCTTTTCCACATGGCACCACATGCCCAGGGCCTAGAATAGTGACCAGCATGCAGTAGGGGCTCCATGGGTATCGGTGAAATCACCGAATGCTTGCATGACCTGTATTCTCGTTTAGGCATCTGGTACATGGCTTGTCATGTAACAGGTATCTCTTCAATGACAATTCATGACTCGTGATCATTTTGAGATAAAGTCTACGTCTTCAATATGGCATATAGGACCCTTCTCGTCTTAGACCCTACCCATCTCTTCTCCTCCTCCCATTTTATTCTCCAGAAGTACTCAATGTCCTGTGGTTACCTGAACATGCCATGTTATCTCGCGCTGCCCTGTCCTTCCACATGGTGTCCCTCTGCCTGCGATGTCCCCATTGCCGGGACTGCCCTTTACCACCATCTCCCCGGTGTACAGATGATCAGTCTCTCCTCAGTTTTCACAAAGCCCCGAACATGCTGTTACTTGTACTGGAATGGAATGCTTTTTTTTTCTTTTCTTTTTTACACCTTCTCTATCTCTCTCAATTGACAATTCCCTCTCTGAGAGTGAGGGTCACCATGCCTTATTCATCTTTCTAGCATCTAATTCAATGCGTGGCATCTAAGAGAATCTCAATATTTGTTGAATTATCTAAACTTAAGCCATACTAGGCATACACTTAAAATGCCAAAAAGAGGCGCCTGGGTGGCTCAGTTGGTTAAGCATCCGACTTCAGCTCAGGTCGTGATCTCATGGTTCGTGGGTTCAAGCCCCACATCCAGCTCGGTGCTGACCGCTCAGAGCCTGGAGCCTGCTTTGGATTCTGTGTCTCTCTCTCTCTCTGTCCCTCCCCTGCTCACACTCTGTCTCTCTCTTTCTCTCTCTCTCTCTCAAAAATACACAAACATTAAAAAAAAAATATTTTAAATGCCAAAATGCCTTCATTTCAGACTATGCTTACTGTTAAAAATATAAAATACACTATAAGCTTAATAAGAACATGAGAATTCAACTAAAATGATGAGATCTAGTAATTACATTAATTTGGTTAATACTGAAAAAAATGTAATATTTCCCTAATACTTACCAAAGCATAAAAGCACATATGACAAAACTATAGCAATTATAGTTAAAAAAAAAAAAAAAAAGAAAGAAAGAAAAAAGAGTATAATAATCTTAAGGGAAAAAACCACTAAGAAAACAAATACTTACTTATTTTTGGTCAGTCATTATCTTGGGATCTGGCTTACTTCTCACAGGCCTTTCCAAAAATCGTAATACTAGTAGTTCCAACATCTTTTTTAAAAAGGTTTCATTTAACCAACTGCTAACACAGCTGGCCTGAGGTCTGAATCCCAATCACAGCACCAATCACATAAACCCAAACACAAAGCAAAAAGAGAAGAAAAAATAAAAGCCGTCCTTCCAAGAAGATACAGCACCAAAGAAGATGCTCACCACCCCCAGAGAAGCATCTGTCCATTGACATTGACCTCAATCACACTCTGCAGCACAAAATGCTCATTAAAAACACTCAAGATTATTTATAACCTGTGGGTCGTTTCCTTAATCGGCCAACTTTTTTTTTTTTTTTTTTTTTTTTTTAAATCATCAGCTTTGACTATTTCATTTAAAACAACCCAACAGGTTAGAAATACTGGAAACAAATCAAATAATTAGTGTATCAGATGAAAACTCTTTTGAAAGAAAAGCAAGGGATGTAACAGAGTGCTACAAGGAGCCCAGATTGGCCAGGCACCAGCCCCCATTTCTCCCCACCTCAGGCAGCCGGCTGTTAGCATTATCTAGAGAAGCCTCCAAACTTGGGGTCTCATCTCTGATTTGAAGCACTTCTTCTGTGGAGACGCTGCCAGTGGAATCTTGAGACTGAACAAGTAGGTCGGGATGGTCTGGCAGTGTTTCGTCTGCAGTAGAATCACTGTTTAACTGCAAGGAGAAACAGGAAAATAAGGAAGTCATCCGTGAGCCAGTGATGGTCACAAAAGCCACACCGCCTCTGTATCTTATTTTGGGGGCTTAGTTAGAAAGAGCCTGACTTCCTAAAATTACCTCCCTCCCCCCCCCACTCTGTGACAGAATCGATGCTGTTAATACGAGCAGCTAACCCAGCAGCATGAGCTACATCCATTCATGCAGGTTAAGCTTCGCTAAACAAAAACTACCAAAGTGGAAGACCTCCGCATAACTACGCTCATCGTGAACCCAAATTCACTTTTTATGGTAATATGTTGTGTTTTCAGCCGGTGTGAGCACTTGTGAGGATGGGGGCTCTCTCCCTCCCTGTGGCTCCAGGGCCCGGCAGGCAGTGCTTTCGCAAGAAGCAGCGTTAACCGGGGGGCAGGCACGTAAGTCTGAACAGGCTGTTCACTTCTCTAAGCCAAAATATGACAAAACTTCAGTCAGCCGAGAAGAATTAGGACAATAAAGTTGTTGTAATGGCAGTCTGTCATTAGTGGGTTTATATTCTTGGAAAAGAATCAGAAAAAAAGGGAATACTAGAGTTTTTCCTTTTATAAGCAGGGTTATAAATTCTTCACCGTCAGTAACATAAATCATCAAGTTTCTGATTCAGAGTAGGTAAAGGCAAAAACCATCATTCCCCCTGTGAAGAGGAAGCAACTTTGAATTCGTTTTTTTTATTTTGTTACCACTAGGACTAGGGTTGGCCTTATAAGGAGATAGTTCTTTTCTTTTTTTCTCTCTCTTTCTTTTTTTTTTTTTTTTTTTTTTTTAGTTTTCATTTTTATTTAAATTCTACTTAGTTAACATGTAGTGCCATGTTGGTTTCAGGAGCAGAATCTAGTGATTCATCACTTCCATACAATACCCAGTGCTCATCCCAACAAGTGTCCTCCTTAATGCCCATCACCCATGTAGCCCCAATCCTCCAGCAACCTTCAGTTTGTTTTCTGTCCTTAAGAGTCTCTTGTGATTTGTTTCCCTCTCTCCTCTCTTTTCCCTTCCCCTCTGTTCATCTGTTTTATTTCTTAAATTTTACACATTAGTGA